>NC_085989.1:10890075-11235700 GCF_030014385.1 Trichomycterus rosablanca
GAAACTGTTTCAAATAGGTCTCTCTTATAGGGCTGGTGAACTCCTTGATACTTATCCACTACAAGATTGGATCAGCTTGCATGTTGACTTTGAAAAGGCACATTGATATAAAAGGTGAGCTAAGAAAGTAAATGTGCTGTTTATCTCAGATAATTAGTTATACATTAAAATACTTATGCTAACCTACTCTTTCATTATTCTATTTCATGGAGTCTGCAGGTCATTAACATTATAGGTATGTATTAGGACTTGTCGTTATGTCTAATTTATAAGTTATTATAATTTATTAATTTAATTTTAAAAAATTGACACTGATCTATGCTATTCACCAGATATGCAGTACTGACCTTTTCACTTGTGGTTTAATTTGGGAAAAGGTGATTTGGCCAAATATCAGCCTGAAATGTAGTTAACATTTTGTATTAATGTTTTTTAAGGGATTTAAATATTATTTTTGTTGTCCTGAATTTTTTTTGTTTTGTTTTTGTGCAGAGTAAACAGCTTTGAAGATGGTGACTTCTTTAATCCCTAAGGTTATCTTGCCTGATGCCAGCGCTCAGAGGTTAACTCTCTCCCAAGGACTCCCTGCATCTATTGATCTTATGGCGTGGACTTGCTGAAAGGTTTAGACTTTAGTACCTGGATTCCATGTTTGGAAATGAGTTTTTTCAGAAGTAGAGGACTATGCAGTAAGATTATGAAAGTTCTGTAGTTAGTGGTCCAGTCTTAAATCCCCAAGCTTTCAGTCTTTCCTCTGTAAGTGACTCTTCTTCCCTGTCAGCTGGTTCTGATACAGATATGTCATCAAGTGACTGTTCAAGTGCACTATCTACTTGACCTGCTTTTTTTCATGTGCCTAAATTGTCATAAACTATCTAACTACCATACAAAGCTGAGAAAACTGTTTTTTTTTATTAGCATTCTCCACAACTTTATCTGATTTGGGGTTGTATATGCAGACTTGCATGCACCTTCTTGTTTCTAGACTCATTGTCCATTTTATCAGCTCCACTTACCATATAGAAGCACTTTGTAGTTTTACAATTACTGACTGTAGTCCATCTGTTCTCTTCATGCTTTGTTAGCCCCCTTTCACACTGTTCTTCAATGGTCAGGACCCCCACAGAGCAGGTATTATTTGGGTGGTGGATCATTCTCAGCACTTCAGTGACTGACATGGTGGTGGTTGTGCTGGTATGAGTGAATCAGACACAGCAGCACTAATGGGGTTTTTAAACAATTCACTGTCACTGCTGGACTGATAATTGTCCACCAACCAAAAACATCCAGACAACAGTGCCCTGTGGGCAGCATCCTGTGACCACTGATGAAGGTCTAGAAGATGAGCGACTCAAACAGCAGCAATAGATGAGCGATTGTCTCTGACTTTACATCTACAAGGTGGACCGACTAGGTAGGAGTGTCTAATAAGAGTGGACAGTAAGTGGACACTGTGTTTAAAAACTCCAGCAGCACTGCTGTATCTGATACACTCATACCAACACAACACACAATAACACACCACCACCATGTCGGTGTCACTGCAGTGCTGAGAATGATCCACCACCTAAATAATACCTGCTCTGTGGGGGTCCTGACTTGCAGAATAGGGTGAAAGGAGGCTAAAAAGGCATGTAGTGAAACAGATGGACTACAGTCAGTAATTGTAGAACTACAAAGTGCTTCTATATGTTAAGTGGAGCTGATAAAATGGACAGTGAGTGTAGAAACAAGGTGGGTGGGTTTAATGGTATGTCTGATCAGTGTATAGAAGTACATATATAGTTTATACTGTTAAAATGTTTTCAGCACTTTGAGGTTGGATGTACACTCTAGCTCTAATTAAAAATGCATAAAAAAATGCACTTGGATTATGTATGAGTACCATGTATTGCATTTATTTAGTGTGAAAATAGTCAGTGCAAGTCTTGTGTATTGTGAATACATTGCACTTTTTTTTTTTAAACCACTATGGTGGTTTGCATATGTTTGAATAATCTGTTGCTTAAACAGGGTTTACAGTATTAAATAGTATTTTTATAGTATAGTATATATTTAAAAGTTAAATCAGTTTATAGGAACTAAAATGAGTCTGTTGGCAAAATTTTGTTCTCTGTGAAGCTTAAAAAAAAAAAAAAAAACTCACTAAAGCAATTTTAGTACAGAATTCTGACTCTGCCTTTTCTTTGTCATATGTTTCCATTCATGGTTTTGTATTTGCATACAACTAACATATGGATGTTTGTGATTTATTTAAATGAAGCAATTTCAATAGGTCCTTAGTACCACTGTAAGATCTGAACAGTTAACTTGCTTAATTAAAATTAACTCAAATTCCACAATAAAAATATAGCTGCCGTTACAGTTAAAATCATGTACCCTTAACATGATGAAATTGATTTAATGTTATTTGATGAAATTGATTAACATTACCTGATGAAATTGATTAACATTACATGATTACATTGATTTAACATTACCTGAATAAATTGATTAACATTACATTATTAAATTGATTTAACATTACCTGATGAAATTGATTAACATTACATGATTAAATTGATTTAACATTACATGAATAAATTGATTAACATTACATGATTAAATTGATTTAACATAACACAATACATTTATTTAACAGTAATGAGAATTTCTGTTTTGTATCAACATGATTCAATTTACTAGTTTGAATGTGAATTAAATATTTTACCTTGACAAGAAAAAATAATATCAGTTGG
The DNA here is from genome assembly GCF_030014385.1 of Trichomycterus rosablanca. Taxonomy (NCBI): domain Eukaryota; kingdom Metazoa; phylum Chordata; class Actinopteri; order Siluriformes; family Trichomycteridae; genus Trichomycterus; species Trichomycterus rosablanca. The sequence goes on from NC_085989.1 coordinate 10,892,814, forward strand.
CCACAATTTGATCATGTGGGACCGATGTACACATTAAAATTAAGTAAATTCAATGGATTTTTTTTTTCAGTGCACATACCGCTTAGAATTAACACCAAAAAGTTCAATCTTCGTCTCATCAGACCATAGAATCTTCTCTCATAGTCTGGGAGTCCTTCATGTGTTTTTTTGCAAACTGTATGCGGGCTTTCATATGTTTTGCACTGAGGAGAGGCTTCCGTCGGCACACTCTGCCATAAAGCCCCGACTGCTGGAGGGCTGCAGTGATGGTTGACTTTGTGGAACTTTCTCCCATCTCCCTACTGCATCTCTGGAGCTCAGCCACAGTGATCTTGGGGTTCTTCTTTACCTCTCTCACCAAGGCTCTTCTCCCACGATTGCTTAGTTTGGCTGGACGGCCAGGTCGAGGAAGAGTTGTGGTCGTCCCAAACTTCTTCCATTTAAGGATTATGGAGGCCACTGTGCTCTTAGGAACCTTGAGTTCTGCAGAAATTCTTTTGTAACCTTGGCCAGATCTGTGCCTTGCCACAATTCTGTCTCTGAGCTCCATGGGCAGTTCCTTAGACCTCATGATTCTCATGTGCTCTGACATGCACTGTGAGCTGTGTGGTCTTATATAGACAGGTATGTGCCTTTCCTAATCAAGTCCAATCAGTTTAATTAAACACAGCTGGACTCCAATGAAGGAGTAGAACCATCTCAAGCAGGATCAGAAGGAAATGGACAGCATGTGAGTTAAATATGAGTGTCACAGCAAAGGGTCTGAATACTTATGACCATGTGATATTTAAGTTTTTCTTGTTTAATAAATTAGCAAAAATATCTACATTTCTGTTTTTTTTCTGTCAAGATGGGGTGCAGAGTGTACATTAATGAGCAAAAAAAAGAACTTTTTTGATCTTACCAATTGGCTGCAATGAAACAAAGAGTGAAAAATTTAAAGAGGTCTGAATACTTTCCGTACCCACTGCAGGTGTGTTTAAATGGGAAAGTGGTTCTATAAGTGTGTTTACATGGGTAAGTGGTTCTATAGGTGTGTTTACATTGGTAAGTAGTTATATAGGTGTGTTTACATGGGAAAAAGGTTAAATAGGTGTGTTTACAGGGGTAAGTGGTTCAACAGGTGTGTTTACAGGGGTAAGTGGTTCAACAGGTGTGTTTACATGGGTAAGTGGTTCTATAAATTTGTTTACATGGGTAAGTGGTTCAATAGCTGTGTTTACATGGGTAAGTGGTTCAATAGGTGTGTTTACATGGGTAAGTGGTTGCATAGGTTTGTTTACATGGGTAAGTGGTTCAATAAGTGTGTTTACATGGGTAAGTAGTTACATTTGTGTTTACATGGGTAAGTGGTTCCATAGGTGTGTTTACATGGGTAAGTGGTTCTATAGGTATGTTTACATGGGTATGTGGTTCTATAGGTGTGTTTACAGGGGTAAGTGGTTCTATAGGTGTGTTTACAGGTGTAAGTGGTTCAAATAGTGTGTTTACAAGTGTAAGTGGTTCTATAAATTTATTTACATGGGTAAGTGGTTCAATAGATGTTTTTACTTGAGAAAATGGTTCTATAAGTGTGTTTACATGGGTAAGTGGTAGTATAGGTGTGTTTACATGGGTACGTAGTTATATAGGTGTGTTTACATGGGAAAGTGGTTCTATAGGTGTATTTACATGAGTAAGAGGTTCAATATGTGTGTTTACATGGGTAACTGGTTCTATAAGTGTGTTAACATGGATTACTGTTTCTATAGGTGTGGTTACATGTGTAAGTGGTTCGATAGGTGTGTTTACATGGGAAAGTGGTTCTATGGGTGTGGTTACATGGAAAAATTGTTCAATTTGTGTGTTTACATGGGAAAGTGGTTCTATAGGTTTGACAACATGCATAACTGGTTCAATAGGTGTGGTTACATGGATTACTGGTTCTTTACGTGTGGTTACATGGAAAAAGTTGTTCAATAGGTGTGTTTACAAATGTAACCGGTTCTATAGGTGTGTTTACATGGGTAACTGTTTCTATAGGTGTGTTTACATGGCTAAGTGGTTCAATAGGTGTGTTTACATGGGTAAGTGGTGGCATAGGTTTGTTTACATGGGTAAGTGGTTCAATAGGTGTTTACATGGGTAAGTAGTTACATGTGTGTTTTTATGGGAAAGTGACTCTATAGGTGTGTTTACATGGGAAAGTTGTTCTATAGGTGTGTTTACATGGGTAAGTGGTTCTACAGGTGTGTTTACATGGGTAAGTGGTTCTATAGGTATGTTTACATGGGTATGTGGTTCTATAGGTGTGTTTACAGGGGTAAGTGGTTCTATAGGTGTGTTTACAGGGGTAAGTGGTTCTATAGGTGTGTTTACAGGGGTAAGTGGTTCTATAGGTGTGTTTACAGGGGTAAGTGGTTCTATAGGTGTGTTTACAGGGGTAAGTGGTTCTATAGGTGTGTACAGGGGTAAGTGGTTCTACAAGTATGATAACATGGGTTAGTGGTTCTAAAGGTGTGTTTACATGGATAAGTTCTTCTATAGGTGTGCACATGGATAAGTGGTTCAACAGGTGTGTTTACATGGATAATTTCTTCTATAGGTGTGTACATGGATAAGTGGTTCAATAGCTGTGTTTACATGGGTAAGTGGTTCTATAGATGTGTTTACATGGGAAAGTTGTTCTATGGGTGTGTTTACATGGGTAAGTGGTTGTATAGGTGTGTTTACATGGGTAAGAAGTTATATAGGTGTGTTTACATGGGAAAGTGGTTCTATGGGTGTGTTTACATGGGTAAGTTGTTCTGTAGGTGTGTTACATGGGTTACTGGTTATATAGGTGTGTTTACATGGGAAAGTGTTACTATAGGTGTGTTTACATGGAAAAGTGGTCCTATAGGTGTGTTTACATGGAAAAGTCTTACTATGAGTGTATTTACATGAGTAAGAGGTTCAATAGGTGTGTTTACATGGGTAACTGGTTCTATAAGTGTGTTAACATGGATTACTGGTTCTATAGGTGTGGTTACATGTGTAAGTGGTTCTATAGGTGTGTTTACATGGGAAAGTGGTTCTATAGTTTTGACAACATGCGTAACTGGTTTAATAGGTGTGGTTACATGGGTTACTGGTTCTCTAGGTGTGTTTACATATAGGTTAGTGGTTCAAAAGCTGTTTTTACATGGTTAAGTGTTACATTAGGTGTGGTTACATGAGTTAGTGGTTCTATAGGTGTGTTTACATGGAAAAGTGTTACTATAGGTGTGTTTACATGGGTAAGTTGTTCTATAGGTGTGTTTACATGGGTAAGTGATTCTATAGGTGTATCTGCATAGATAAGTGGTTCTATAGGTGTGTTTACATGGGTTACTAATTCTATAGGTGTGGTTACATGGGTTAGTGGTTCAATAAATGTGTTTACATGGGTAAGTGGTTCAATAGGTGTGTTTACATGGAAAAGTGGTTCTATAGGTGTGTCTGCACAGATAAGTGGTTCTGAAGGTGTGTTTACATGGGTAAGTGGTTCTATGGGTCTGTTTACATAGGCAAGAGGTTTGATAGGTGTGTTTACAAGGGTAAGTGGTATTATTTATGTGTTTATAAGGGTAAGTGGTTCAATAGGTGTGTTAACATGGGAAAAGGGTTCTAGAGATACGTTTACATGGGCAAGTGGATCTATAGATGTGTTTACATGGGTTACAGGTTCTATAGGTGTGTCTACATGGGTAAAAGGTTCTAAAAAGTTGGTTAAATAGGTGTGTTTACATAAGTTACTGGTTCAATAGTTGTGGTTACATGGGTTACTCGTTCTATAGGTGTGGTTACATGGGAAAGTGGTTCTATAGGTGTTTTTAAATGGGAAAGTGGTTCTATAGATGTCTTTACATGGGAAAGTGGTTCTATAGGTGTGTTTACATGGGAAAGTGGTTCTATAAGTGTCTTTACATGGGTAAGTGGTTCTATTGGTGTGTTTTCATGAGTAAGTGTTTCTATAGGTGTGTTTACATGGGAAAGTAGTTCTATAAATGTGTTCACATAAGTACGTGGTTCTATAGGTGTGTTTACATGGATTAGTGGTTGTAAAGGTGTGTCTACATGGAAAAGTGGTTCTATGGGTGTGTTTACATGGAAAAGTTGTAACCTTCCTCCTTTCGAGGTGTACACAGAAAATAAACTGAGAGAGGTTCAATAAACACTCCTTCCTAGAAAACACTCATTGAACAAAAAACGGTATTAGTGTATTTAAAGCAAAACAAAACAAATGAACTCATATACACACAATAAACTCAATATTTACAAATGCCCTCTTCCCAGTGTGATTTAAAATAAGTCCAGAAGGTTGACCACAGTAGGCTTGGTAGAGTTGAAAGCTTATAAGCCTTACCAGGAGTCCACATCAATGTAATCCTGAGTTATCAGTATAATGCAGCCTTGTTCAAACCTTCAGTTAGTCCTTATTGAAGTTAGATGTCCTTCTCCAAAATCCAGCAGTTAATAATGGGTACTGGATTTCCAAAATAAACTCCTTTTATACACAAGTAGGAATATACATACATTACCAATGTGAATTTACAATGCAGGTTTAGCATAAAGCATTAGCATTACTACCTTCCATAATATTTCCAAAATATAAATTATACCAAAAATGAGGATAATCATTTTCTTAATAAACATGGTTCAGAGTACTTACATCCAGGAGTCAAACATTTAAGTTTCCTAGGAAAGAAGCTTTTAAATCCTCAAAATGATCAGCACACATGCAAAGCAGCAAACAAATAGACTAGCAAACCACTTTAGCTTCCATCAGGAAATGCTGTGACTACTTCCTATCACAGAAGAAAAATATAGGTCATTCCCTCTGTTGCCCCCTAAAGGAAATCAGGAGAACTGACCAAAAGTAACTTTATGGTGTTGGCCACATTGCCCGTTACAAAGTGGTTCAATAGGTGTGGTTAGATGGGTAAGTGGTTCTATATAAGTGTGTTTACATGGGTAACTGGTTTTATAGGTGTGGTTACATGGGAAAGTGGTTCTATAGGTGTGTTTACATGGGTAACTGGTTTTATAGGTGTGGTTACATGGGAAAGTGGTTCTATAGGTGTGTTTACATGGGAAGGTGGTTCTTGGGAGTGTTTACATCGTTTACTGGTTCTATAGGTGTGGTTACATGGTAAAGTGGTTCTATAGGTGTGTTTAAATGGGTTACTGTTTCTGTAGATGTAATTTCATGGGTTAGTGGATCTATAGGTGTGTATCAATGGGAAAGTGGTTCTATAGGTGTGTTTACGTGGGTAAGAGGTTCTTTAGGTGTGTTTACATGGGAAAATTGTTCTATAAATGTGTTTACATGGAAAAGTGGTTCTAAAGATGTGCTAACATGGGAAAGTGGTTCAATATGTGTGTTTACATAGAAAAGTTATTTTATAAGTGTGTTTACATGGGTTACTGGTTCGATAGGTGTGGTTACATGGGTAACTGGTTCTATAGGTGTGGTTACATGGGTTACTGGTTCTATAGGTGTGGTTACATGGGTTACTGGTTCTATAGGTGTGTTTACATGGGTAAGTGGTTCTATAGGTGTGTTTACATGGGAAAGTGGTTCTATAGGTGTGTTTACATGGAAAAGTGATTCTATAGGTGTGTTGACATGGGTGAAAAGTTCTAAAGCTCATTTACATATGTAAGTAGTTATATAGGTGTGTTTACATGGGAAAGTAGTTCTATAGGTGTGTTTAAAGGAGAAAGTTGTTCTATAGGTGTGTTTACATGGAAAAGAGGTTCTTTAGGTGTGTTTACATGAGTAAGTGGTTCTATAGGTGCGTTTACATGGGTGAAAAGTTCTAAATCTGATTTACATAGGTAACTGTTACTATACTGTAGGTGTGTTTACATGGAAAAGTTGTTCTATAAATGTGTTTACATGGGTAAGTGGTTCTAATGGTGTGTTTACATGAAAAAGGGGTTCTAAAGATGTGCTGACATGGGAAAGTGGCTCTGTAGGTGTGTGTACATAGGAAAGTGATTTTTTAGATGTGTTTACATGGTTTACTGGTTTGACAGGTGTGGTTACATGGGTAACTGGTTCTATAGGTGTGGTTACATGGGTTACTGATTCTATAGGTGTGGTTACATGAGTTACTGGTTCTATAGGTGTGGTTACATGAGTTACTGGTTCTCTAAGTGTGTTTACATGGGTAAGTTGTTCTATAGGTGTGTTTACCTGGAAAAGTGATTTTATAGGTGTGTTTACATGGGTAAGTGTAACAATAGGTATGTTTATATGTAGTGCTGGATAATAATTTGATATCGATATATATCGCGATAGAAAATGTTTCAATAACGGTGATATGATTTTTAAACAAATTCGATCGATATGCATACGTCAGTGCGTGATGACGTACGCCACAGGCACGAAGCCAGTGCTCAGCGTTACCGCTCTGATTACACTATCTACCTACAACACGGTGGATATTAGCAGCAAAATGAGTTCAACAGCTGTGAGTGAACGAGCATCCACAGTTTAAAAAGGGTAACTGGTTCTATAGGTGTGATTACATGGGTTACTGCTTCTATAGGTATGGTTACATGGGTAAGTGTTACTTTAGGTGTGTTTACATGGGTCAGTGGTTATATAAGTGTGTTTACATGAAAAGGGATTCTATAGGTGTGGTTACATAAGAAAGTGGTTCTATAGGTATGTTTACATGGGTTACTAGTTCTATACGTGTGGTTACATTGGTTACTTGTACTATAGGTGTGTTTACATGGGAAAGTTGTTATATAGATGTGTTTATTTGGGTAAAAGGTTCTATAAATGTGTTTACATGAGTAAGTGGTTATATAGTTGTGTTTACATGGGTAAGAAGTTCTATAAGTGGTTTACACAGGTAAATGGTTCTATAGGCGTGTTTACATAGGTTAGTGGTTCTATAAGTGTGTCTACATGGAAAAGTGGTTCTATAGGTGTGTTCACATGGATTAGTGGTTTTACAGGTGTGCTTAAAAAAGAGAAATGGGTTCTACAGGTGTGTTTACATGGGAAAGTTTTACTATAGGTGTGTTTACATGGGTGTTACTATAGGTGTGTTTACATGGGTAAGTGTTACTATAGGTGTGTTTACATTGAAAAGTGGTTCTGTAGGTGTTATTTCATGTGAAAGTGGTTCTACAGGTGTGTTTACATGGTAAAGTGGTTCTATAAGTGGGTTTACATGGGAAAGTGGTTCCATAGGTATGTTTACATGGGTAAGAAATTCCATAGACGTGTTTACATGGGTAAGAGGTTCCATAAGTGCATTTACATAAGTTACTGGTTCAATAGTTGTGGTTACATGGGTTAATCGTTCTATAGGTGTGGTTACATGGGAAAGTGGTTCAATAGGTGTGTTTACATGGGCAAGTGGTTCTATAGGTGTGTTTACATGGGAAAGTGGTTGACTTGAAAGTGTAGTAGAGTAATGAAAACAAAACAAACCCAACAATTAGAACATGCATCCCACTCATTCTGAGTAATCGAAGCATTGATTGAAAGGGGGTTGTTCAAAATAATAGCAGTGAGGAGTTCAATTGGTGAAGTCATTCATTCTGCAGAAGAACGGGTGTCAGTTTTGGCCCTTATTTAATGTAGGAGGGTGGCAAATGTTGCACAGGTTGGTCATAGCACATTTCCTTTTGAAATACTGGGGAAAATGAGTTGTTCCAGACATTGTTCTGATGAACAGCGTACTTTGATTAAAAAGTTGATTGTAGAGAGAAAAAACATACAGAGAAGTGCAGTAAATTATAGCCTGCTCAGCTAAAATGATCTCAAATGCCTTGAAGTGACAACCAAAACCTGAAAGATACGGAAGGAAGCGTGGAACTACTGTTCAATTGGATCGAAGATTAGCCAAAATAGCAAATACTCAGTCAATGATCACCTCCAGAAAGATCAAGGAAAATCTAAATTTACCAGTGAGTACAGAAGATGATTAAATGAAGCCAATTTACCAGCAAGAACTCCTTGCAAAGTCCCGTTGTTAAGAAAAAGACACGTCCTGAATGGGTTAACATTTGCCAAGGAACACATTGACTGGTCCAAAGAGAAATGGCTCAACAATTTGTGGACTGGTGCAAGCAAAATTTTTCTATTTGGGTCTAGTGGCCATAGACAGTATGTCAGACGACCCCCAAGCACTGAATTCAAGCCAAAGTTCACTGTGAAGACAGTAAAGCATGGTGGTACAAAATGATGATATGGGAATGTTTATCATACCATGGTGTTACGCCTATTTATCGCATACGAGGGATCATGGATTAGTTTAAATATATCAGAATACTTGAGCAGATCATGTTGCCCTATGTTGAAGAAGAAATGTCCTTAAAATGGGTGTTTCAACATGACAATGACCCAAAACATCTTGGTTACAGACAAACAAGATTGAGGTAATAGTGGCCAGCCCAATCCCCTGACTTCAATCTCATAGAGAACTTGTGGGCTGAAATCTGAAACGTGTTTTTTTGAGGCAAAACCCAAAATTGCAGAAGAACTGTGGAATGTAGTGTAATCATCCTGGACTGGAATACCTGTTCAGATGTGCCAGAAGTTGGTTGACTCCATGCAACACAGATCTCGGAAACAATTGTTCTGCCACTAAATATCAGTTCAGTAATTTAAAGTAAAGTGAAACCTCATGTTATAGATACATTTTTTGAGTTTTTAAAGAAAAATGCTGGCACTGCTATTATTTTGAACAGCCTAATATTCATTTTTCTTAATTTTCTGTAAAGGATTGACACAAACTGACTAAATTTTTTTAATGTTTTGATTTAGAATTCAAAGTGTAGTATTTTCAGTGCATTTGCATTTATGGAAAAAAAAGTTATTATAATGATTTTGTGCTTTATTCGCTTTTTTAAAATCACTGCTATTTTTTTGAACACCACTGTAAGTGGTTCTATAGGTGTGTTTACATGGAAAAAGGGTTCAATAGGTTTGTTTACATGGGTAAGTGGTTCAATAGGTGTGTTTACATGGGTAAGTGGTTCTAAAAGTGTGTTTATACAGGTAAGTGGTTCTATTGGTGTGTTTACATGGGAAAGTGGTTCTATACGCGTGTTTACATGGGAAAGTGGTTCTATACGCGTGTTTACATGGGAAAGTGGTTCTATAGATGTGTTCACATGAGTACGTGGTTCTATAGGTGTGTTTACATGGACAAGTGGTTCTATAGGTGTGTTTACATGGGTAAGTGGTTCTATAGGTGTGTTTACATGGGTTAGTGGTTGTATAGGTGTGTTTACATGAAAAAGTTGTAACCTTCCTCTTTTCGAGGTGTACACAGAAAATAAACTGAGAGAGGTTCCCTGCACTTCTTTTTCTGTGTTTTTTAAATAAACACTCCTTCCTAGAAAACACTCATTGAACAAAAAACTGTAAATAAACTCAATATTTACAAATGCCCTCTTCCCAATGTGATTTAAAATGAGTCCAGAAGGTTGACCACAGTAGGCTTGGTAGAGTTCAAAGCTTATAAGCCTTACCAGGAGTCCACATCAATGTAATCCTGAGTTATCAGTATAATGCGGCCTTGTCCAAACCTTCAGTTCGTTCTTATTGAAGTTAGATGTCCTTTTCCAAAATCCAGCAGTTAATAATCGGTAGTGGATTTCCAAAATAAACTCCTTTTCTACACAAGTAGGAATATACATACATTACCAATGTGAATATACAATGCAGGTTAGCATAAAGCATTAGCATCACTACCTTCCATAATATTTCCAAAATATAAATTATACCAAAAATAAGGATAATCATTTTCTTAATAAACATGGTTCAGAGTACTTACATCTATTATCAAACATTTAAGTTTCCTAGGAAAGAAGCTTTTAAATCCTCAAAATGATCAGCACACATGCAAAGCAGCAAACAAACAGACTAGCAAACCACTTTAGCTTCCATCAGGAAATGCTGTGACTACTTCCTTTCACAGAAGAAAAATATAGGTCATTCCCTCTCTGTTGCCCCCTAAAGGAGATCAGGAGAACTGACCAAAAGTAACTTTATGGTGTTGGCCACAATGCCTGTTACAAAGGGGTTCGAAAGGTGTGGTTACATGGGTAAGTAGTTCTATAAGTGTGTTTACATGGGTTAGTGGTTGTATAGGTGTGTTTACATGGGAAAGCAGTTCTTTAGGTGTGTTTACATGGGTTAGTGGTTCTATAGGTGTGTTTATATGGGAATGTGGCTCTATAAGTGTGTTTAAATAAGTTACTTTTTCTATAGGTGTGGTTACATGGGTAAGTGGTTCTAATAGTGTGTCTACATGGGTTACTGGTTCTATAGGTGTTTTTTCATAGGTAAATGGTTCTATAGTTGTTTACATAGGTAAGTGGTTCTATAGGTGTGGTTACATGGGTAATTGGTTCTAAAACTGTTTTTACATGGGTAAGTTTTACTATAGGTGTGTTTACATGAAAAAGTGGTTCTATAGGTCTGGTTACATGGGTAAGAGGTTCTTTAGGTGTGTACATGGAAAAGTGGTTCTATAGGTCTGGGTAAAAGGTTTTTACATGGGTAAAAGGTTTTTACATGGGTAAAAGGTTCTTTTGGTGTGTTTACATGGAAAAGTTGTTTTAAAGGTGTTTTTACATAGATTATTGGTTCTGTAGGTGTGATTACATGGGTAAGTGGTTATACTGGTGTGTTTAAATGGGTAGTTGGTTCTATAGGTGTGTTTATATGGGTAAGTGGTTCAAAAGCAGTTTTTACATGGGTAAGGGGTTCAAAAGCGGTTTTTACATGGGTAAGTGGTTTTATAGGTGTGTTTACATGAGTAAGTTGTTGTATAGGTGTTCTTACAAGGGAAAGTGGTTCTATAGGTGTGTTCACATGAGTAAGTTTTTGTATAGGTGTTCTTACAAGGGAAAGTGGTTCTATAGGTGTTTTTACATGGGTAAGCTGAGAAAATTCAACCTGCCACAGTCTGCTGATCCAGTTCTACACAGCATTAATAGAGTCCATCCTTACATCATCCATAACCATTTGGTTTGCTTCCTCAACATCACATGAACGAGCCAAACTCCAGCGCATAATCAAGACAGCGGAGATGATCATTGGATGTAGTCTGCCAACGCTTCAGGACATTTACAACAGCAAAGTGCTGAAGCGTGGAGGCAACATTACTGCAGACCACTCTCATCCTGGACATCACCTTTTTCAAACTTTTCCATCTGGCAGAAGGCAGAAAAACAAACACATCCAGAACAGCTTTTTCCCCAGAGCTGTAACACTTCTTAACCAAAGTTGTTCTCTTGGGTAACTGTTGGAAAATACTGGTTAACAGTCCGTGTGCTGTCAGGTCTGTTAAATATGTTCTATGTTAGATGTCATACATGTGTTATTATCTGTACTATTTTGTGCTACTATGTGGACTATTGTGTGTATTATTGTGTGTATTATGTGTAACATACTTGGCAAAATAAAGTGATTCAGAAAAAACGCTACTAGACCTTACTAGAACCTTAAAAGGCCCTACCAGACCCTATTAGACCTTAACAGACCCAACTAGACCTCATCAGACCGTACTAGACCTTACTAGCACATAACAGACCTTACTAGACCTTAAAAGACCCTACTAGACCTTAACAGACCCTACTAGACCTAAACAGACACTAAAAGCCCACACCAGACCCTAATAGAACTAAACAGACCCTACAAGACCATACCAAACCTTAACAGACCCTAGAAGACCTCTTTAGACCTTAACAGAAAATACTAGACCCTAAAAGACCTTAAGAGACTTTACTAGACCTTACTAGATCATAACATACCCTAATAGACCCTATTAGACCTTAACAGACACTACTAGACCCTACAAGACCTCAAAAGACTCTACTAGACCTAAACAGACCCTACTAGATCGTACCAGACCTAAACAGACCCTACTAGACTTTAATAGACCTTAAAATACCCTACTAGACCTTACTAGACTTTAAAAGACCCTACAAGACCTTAACAGACCTAACTAGACCTTAAAACACCCTACTGGACCTTAACAAACCCTACTAGACCTTAAAAGACCCTATTAGACCTTACTAAACCTTAACAGACCCTACTAGACCTTACTAGACCTTAAAAGACCCTACTAGACCTTACTAGGCCTCAACAGACCTTAATAGACCTCAACAGACCTTAATAGACCTCAACAGACCCTAGTTGACCTTACCAGACCCTACTAGACCTTACCAGACCCTACTATACCTCAGAAGACCCTAGTTGACCTTACCAGACCCCACTAGACCCTACAAACCCTTACTAGACTTTAACAGACCCTACTAGACTTTAACAGACCCTACTAGACCTTAACAGACCCTACTAGACCTTAACAGACCCTACTAGACCTCAACAGACCCTAGTTGACCTTACCAGACCCCACTAGACCCTACAAATCCTTACTAGACTTTAACAGACCCTACTAGACCTTAACAGACCCTACTAGACCTTAACAGACCCTACTAGACCTTAACAGACCCTTCTAGACCTTACTAGACCTCAACAGACCCTAGTTGACCTTACCAGACCCCACTAGACCCTACAAATCCTTACTAGACTTTAACAGACCCTACTAGACCTTAACAGACCCTACTAGACATTAACAGACCCTACTAGACCTAAACAGAACCTACTAGACCTTACTAGACCTTAACAGACCCTACTAGACCTTACTAGACCTCAACAGACCCTAGTTGACCTTACCAGACCCCACTAGACCCTACAACTCCTTAATAGACTTTAACAGACCTTATTAGACCTTAACAGACCCCACTAGACCTTAACAGACCCTACTAGACCTTACTAGACTTAAAAAACCCTACTAGACCTTAACAGACTCTACTAGACCTTAAAAGACCATATTAGACCTTAATAGACCTGAACAGACCCTATTAGACCATACAAGACCTAAACAGACCCTACTAGACTTTACCAGACCCTACTAGACCCTACTAGACCCTACTAGACCTCAATAGACCCTAGTTGACCTTACAAGACTTTACTAGACCTTACCAAACCCTACTAGACCTTACTAGTTTTTAACAGACCCTACTAGACCTTAACAGACCCTACTAGACCTTAACAGACCCTACTAGACCTTAACAGACCCTACTAGACCTTAACAGACCCTACTAGACCTTACTAAACCTTAACAGACCCTACAAGACCTTACCAGACCTTACTAGACCTTAATAGACCCTTCTAGACCTTAACAGACCCTTCTAGACCTCAACAGACCGTACTAGACCTTAATAGACCCTACTAGACTTTAATAAACCTCCACCGACCGCACTAGACCTTAACAGACCCTACTAGACCTTACTAGACTTAAAAAGACCCTACTAGACCTTAACAGACCCTACAAAACGTTAAAAGACCCTATTAAACCTTACTAGACTTTAACAGACCCTCTTAGACCTTACTAGACCTTAACAGACCCTTCTAGACCTTAACAGACCCTTCTAGACCTTAACAGACCCTACTAGACTTTACCAGACCCTACTACACCTAACAGACCATACTAGACCTTCCCAGACTTCAACAGACCCTAGTTGACCTTATCAGACCCCACTAGACCTTAACCGACCCTAGTTGACCTTACCAGACCCCACTAGACCTTAACAGACCCTACTAGACCTTTACAGACACTGTTATGTTTTGTAAATAAACATTCCTTTATAGAAAATAATTGCTGAACAGAAACTGTAATAATGCATTGAAAACAAAACAAGACAGTAAAGATAAAGTCATATATCCACAATAAACTAAATATTTACAAATGTCTTCCTCCAAAGGTGATGCAAAATAAGTCTAACAGGTTGACCATAATAGGCATGGTAGAGTTCAAAGCTGATAAGCCTTACCAGGAGTCCATATCAATGTAATCCTGAGTTATCAGTATAATGCAGTCCCTGTCCAAACCTTCAGTTCGTCCTTATTGAAGTTGGATGTCCATTTCCAAAATCCAGCAATTAATAATGGGTAGTGCATTCACACAAAAAAACTGCTTTTCTACACAAGTAGGAATATACATACATTAGGAATGTAAATATACAAAGAAGGTTAGCATATAGCATTACTACCTTCCATAATATTTCCAAAATACACAGCATCCCAAAAATAATGATATTTTCTTACATCTAGGCGTCAAACATTCAAGTTTCCTAGGAAAGGAGCTTTTAAATCCTCAAAAAGATCAGCACACATGCAAAGCAGCAAACAGAGTAACAAACTGCTTTAGCTTCCATCGAAAAAATAGTGTCTACTTCCTTTTACAGAAGAATATATAGATCACTGCCTCTATACTGCCCCCTAAAGAAGACCAAGGGAACTAAGCAAATGTAACTTTATGGTGTTGGCCAATATGTCTGATACAACACCTTAGTTGACCCTACAAAACCATAGTAGACTTTATTACACTTAGTAGATCCTGCTAGACATTACCAGACCCTACTAGATCCTACTTGACCTATTAGACCTTACCAGACCTTACTAGACTATATTAGACCTAAACACTCCCTTCTACACCTAGACAGACCCTACTGGAACTTACCAGATCCTACGAGACCTTACTAGACCCTACTAGACCTTAACAGACCCTACTAGACTTTAACAGACCTTACTAGACCTTAAAACACCCTACTAGACCTTAACAGACCCTACTAGACCTTAATAGACCTTAAAAGACCCTATTAGACCTTACTAAACCTTAACAGACCCTACTAGACCTTACTAGACCTTAAAAGACCCTACTAGACCTTAAAAGACCCTACTAGACCTTACTAGACTTCAACAGACCTTACTAGACCTCAACAGACCCTAGTTGACCTTCCAGACCCTACTAGACCTTACCAGACCTTACCAGACATTACCAGACATTACCAGACCTCAAAAGACCCTAGTTGACCTTGCAGACCCTACTAGACCTTACCAGACCTTAACAGACCTTACCAGACATTACCAGACCTCAAAAGACCCTAGTTTACCTTACCAGACCCCACTAGACCCTACAAATCCTTACTAGACTTTAACAGACCCTACTGGACCTTAACAGACCCTAATAGACCTTTCTAGACCTCAACAGACCCTAGTTGACCTTACCAGAACCCACTAGACCCTACAAATCCTTACTAGACTTTAACAGACCCTATTAGACCTTAACAGACGCCACTAGACCTTAACAGACCCTACTAGACCTTACTAGACTTAAAAAACCCTAATAGACCTTAACAGACCCTACTAGACCTTAAAAGACCCTATTAAACCCTAATAGACCTGAACAGACCCTATTAGACCTTACTAAACCTAAACAGACCCTACTAGACTTTACCAGACCCTACTAGACCTTACTAGACCCTACTAGACCCTACTAGACCTTAGTAGACCTCAAAAGACCCTAGTTGAACTTACCAGACCCTACTATACCTTACTAGACCTCAACAGGCCCTAGTTGACCTTACCAGACACCACTAGACCTTAAAAGACCCTACAAGACCTTACTAGACTTTAACAGACCCTACTAGACCTTACTAGACCTCAATAGAACATAGTTGACCTTACAAGACTTTACTAGACCTTGCCAAACCCTACTAGACCTTACTAGACTTTAACAGACCCTACTAGACCTTAACAGACCCTACTAGACCTTAACAGACCTTATTAGACCTTACTAAACCTTAACAGACCCTATTAGACCTTACTAAACCTTAACAGACCCTATTAGATCTTACTAGACCCTATTAGATCTTACTAGACCCTACTAGACCTTACTAGGCCCTTAAAAGACCCTTCTAGACCTTAACAGACCCTACTAGACCTTAATAGACCCTACTAGACTTTAATAAACCTCAACCAACCGCACTAGACCTTAACAGACCCTACTAGACCTCAACAGACCCTACAAAACGTTAAAAGACCCTATTAAACCTTACTAGACTTTAACAGACCCTATTACACCTTACTAGACCTTAACAGACCCTACTAGACTTTACCAGACCCTACTAGACCTTAACAGACCATACTAGACCTTACCAGACTTCAACGGACCCTAGTTGACCTTACCAGACCCCACTAGACCTTAACAGACCCTACTAGACCTTTACAGACACTGTTATGTTTTGTAAATAAACATTCCTTCATAGAAAATAATTGTTGAACAGAAACTGTAATAATGCATTGAAAACAAAACAAGACAGTAAAGATAAAGTCATATATCCACAATAAACTAAACATTTACAAATGTCTTCCTCCAAAGATGATGCAAAATAAGTCTAACAGGTTGACCATAATAGGCATGGTAGAGTTCAAAGCTGATAAGCCTTACCAGGAGTCCACATCAATGTAATCCTAAGTTATCAGTATAATGCAGTCCCTGTCCAAACCTTCAGTTCGTCCTTATTGAAGTTGGATGTCCATTTCCAAAATCCAGCAATTAATAATGAGTAGTGCATTCACAAAAAAAAAACTGCTTTTCTACACAAGTAGGAATATACATACATTAGGAATGTAAATATACAAATAAGGTTAGCATATAGCATTACTACCTTCCATAATATTTCCAAAATACACAGCATCCCAAAAATAATGATATTTTCTTACATCTAGGCGTCAAACATTCAAGTTTCCTAGGAAAGGAGCTTTTAAATCCTCAAAAAGATCAGCACACATGCAAAGCAGCAAACAGAGTAACAAACTGCTTTAGCTTCCATCAAAAAAATACTGTCTACTTCCTTTTACAGAAGAATATATAGATCACTGCCTCTATACTGCCCCCTAAAGAAGACCAAGGAAACTAAGCAAATGTAACTTTATGGTGTTGGCCAATGTCTGATACAACACCTTAGTTGACCCTACAAAACCATAGAAGACTTTATTACACTTAGTAGATCCTGCTAGACATTACCAGACCCTACTAGATCCTACTTGACCTATTAGACCTTACTAGACTATATTAGACCTAAACACTCCCTTCTACACCTAGACAGACCCTACTGGAACTTACCAGATCCTACGAGACCTTAATAGACCTTAACAGACCCTACTAGAAATTAAGACCATACTAGACCTTACAAGACCTTAACAAACCATACTAAACCTTAACAGAGCCTACTAGACCTTAAAAGAAACTACTAGGACTTGCTAGACCTTAACAAACGCTAATAAACAATACAAGACCTTAACAGACAATTCAAGACCTTAATAGACCTTAACAGACAATACTAGATTTTATCAGATTTTAAAAAGACCATGCTAGACCTTATTAGAACCTACTAGACCTTACTAGACCTTACTAGACCTTACAAGACCTTAACAGAACCTACCAGATCTTACTAGACCTTAACAGACCCCACTATACCTAAACAGACAATACTAGACAATAACAAACCTTACTAGACCCTACTAGACCCCACTAAACCTTACAAGACCTTAACAGACCCTACAAGACCTTAACAAACCCTACCAGACCTTAACAGACCCAACTAGACCTGAAGTGATCCTACTAGACCTTAAAAGACCTTAACAGACCCTATTAGACTTTACCAGACCCTATTAGACCTGACTAGACCCTACAAGACCTAAACGGACCCTAAGACCTTACTACCCATTAATAAAATGTACTACACATTAACAGACATTAATAGACCCTGGCAGACCCTACTAGACCTTACAAGATCTTAATAGACCATACTAGACCTTACTAGACCTTATCAGATCCTACTAGACCATAACAAACACTACTAAACCTTACTAGATTTAAACAGACCTTATTAAACCTTATTGGAACATAACAGACCCTACAAGACCTTACTAGACCCTAATTGACCTTACCAAACCTTAAAAGACGTTATTAGATATTAAAAGACAATACTAGACCTTAACAAACCCTATTGGACTTTAAAAGACCCTAATAGACCTTAACAGACCTTAGTAAACCCTACTACACCTTAACAGACCCTACAAGACCTTAACAGACCCTAGTAGACCTTTAAAGACCTTAATAGACCCTATTAGAACTTAACAGACCCAACCAGACTTTACAAGACCTTTAAAGACCCTATTAAACCTTACGAGAACTAAACAGACCCTAGTAGACCTTAACAGGCCTTAAAAGACCCTACTAGACCTTACCAGACCTTAACAGAACCTACAAGAAACTATTAGACCTTAACATACCCTACTAGACTTTAACAGACCTTAAAAGGCCCTACTAGATCTTAACAGACCCGACTAGACTTTACAAGACCTTAATAGACTTTACTAGACCTTAACGGACCCTAAGACCTTACTACCCATTAATAGAATGTACTAGACATTACCAGACCTTAATAGACCTTGGCAGACCCTACTAGACCTTACAAGATCTTAAGACCATACTAGACCTTATCAAATTCTACTGGACCATAACAAACACTACTAGACCTTACTAGATCTAAACAGACCCTACTGGAACTTATTAGAACATAACAGACCCTACAAGACCTTACTAGACCCTAATCAAACTTACCAAACCTTAAAAGACCTTATTAAATTTTAAAAGACAATACTAGACATTACCAGACCCTATTAGACTTTAAAAGACCCTACCAGACCTAACTAGACTTTAGAAGACCCTACTACACCTTACTACCCATTAATAGAATGTACTAGACAGTAACAGATCTTAATAGACCTTGGCAGACCCTACTAGAACTTACAAGATCTTAAAAGACCATACTAGTCCTTACCAGACCCTATTAGAATTTAAAAGACCCCAAAAGACCTTAACAGACCCTACCAGACCTTACTAGACTTTAGTAGACAATACTACACCTTAACAGAACCTACAAGACCTTAACAGACCCTAGTAGACCTAAAGAGAACTAAACAGACCCTAGTAGACCTTTAAAGACCTTAATAGACCCTATTAGATCTTAACAGACCATACCAGACTTTACAAGACCTTAAAAGACCCTAGTAAACCTAAAGAGAACTAAACAGACCCTAGTAGACCTTAACAGGCCTTAACATACCCTACTAGACCTTTCCAGACTCTAAAAAACCTTAACAGATCAAACTAGACCTTACTAGACATACAAAGACTTGACTAGACCTTAACAGACCTTACTAGAACTTAAAAGACCCTATTAGATCTTAACAGACCTTATTAGACTTTAAGAGATCCTACAAGACCATACAAGACCCTACTAAAAACGCTACTCGGCCCTATTAGACCTTAACAGACCTCACTAGACCTTACGAGACCTTAAAAGAACCTACAAGAAACTATTAGACCTTAACATACCCTACTAGATCTTAACAGACCCGACTAGACTTTACAAGACCTTAACAGACTCTACTAGACCCTATTACACCTTACTAGACCTTAACAGACCGTACTAGACCTTACTAGACCTTAACAAATCCTACTAGACCTTACCAGATACTATTAGAACATAATAGACCCTACTAGAAATTAACAGACCCTAAAATACCCTACTAGACCTTACAAGACCTTAACAGACCCTACTAGACCTTAAAAGTCAGCAATAAATTAAAAAAAAAACCCAATAGCCCTTACAAGACATTAACAGACCCTACTAGCCCATAACAAAGCCTTCTACACCTTAACAGACCCTACTCGAACCTATTAGACATTAACAGACCCTACTAGACCTTAACAAACCGGAATAGACCTTAATAGACCCTTCTGGAACCTAAAAGACCATAACACACCCTAATAGACCCTTCTGGAACCTAAAAGACCATAACACACCCTAATAGACCTTACTAGACCCTACAAGACCCTATTAGACCTTAACAGACCCTACTAGACCTTAACAGATCTTAACAGATTCTACCAGACCTTAACAGTCTTTACTAGCTCTCAAAAGACCCTACAAGACCTTAACAGACCCTACTAGACCTTAACAGACCCTACAAGACCTTGAAAGACCGTAATAGACATAACTAGACCTTAAAAGACCCTACCAGGCCCTATTAAACCCTTATAGACCCTTTTAGATCTTAACAGACCATACTAGACCTCAATAGACCTTAACAGACCCTACTAGACCTTAGTAGACCTTAACAGACACTACTAGACCTTAGTAGACATTAAATGACCCTACTAGACTTTAATAGACCTTAACAGACTTTAAAAGACTTCAGTAGACCTTAACAGACCCTACTAGACCTTACCAAACCTCAAAAAAACCATACTTGACAATAGTAGACCCCAATAGACCTTACTAAATCTCATTAGACCCTCACAGACCCTAATAGTCCTTACTAGACCTTAACAGACCCTACTAGAAACTAATAGACTTTTTCAGACCCTACTAGACCTTAACAGATCTTACTAGACCATAAAAGACCCTATTAGACCTTACGAGACCTTAACAGACCTTACAAGATCTTAACAGACAATATTAGACCTTACAAACACTTAACAGACTATACTTGACCTTATTAGACCTTAACAGACCCTACAAGACCTTAACAGACCCTACTAGGCCTTATTGGACCTTAACAGACCCTACCAGACCTTAAAAAACCCTATAAGACCCTACAAGAAATTAAAAGACCCTAATAGACCTTAACAGACCGTACTAGACTTAAATAAACATAAAAAAACCCTACTAGACATTACAAGACCTTAAAAGACCCAACTAGACCTTAAAAGACTTTACTACACTTCCAAGACCTTAACAGACCCTACTAGACCTTATTGGACCTTAAAAGAACCTACTAGACCCTACTAGACCGTATGAGACCCTTCTAGACCTTAATAGATCTTAATAGACCCTACTAGACCTTAAAAAATCTTAACAGACCCTACAAGACCTTACTAGACCCTAAGAGACCCTAACAGAATCTACTAGACCTTAAAAGACACTACTAGAGCTTAACAGACAATACTAGACCTTATTGGACCTTAAAAGACCCTAAAAGATTTTTAAAGACCGTACAAGACCATTAGACCTTAACAGACAATACTAGACCTTAATAGACCCTACAAGACCCTACTATACCTTAACAGATCCTACTAAACCTTACTAGATTTTAACAAAACCTAACAGACCCTACTAGACATTAGTAGCACATAAATCCTACTAGACCTTAAAAGACCATACTCGGCCCTATTAGACCTTAACAGAAGTTACTAGACCCTATCAGACCTTAACAGACCCTACAAGAGCTCAACAGACGCTAATAGACCCTATTAGACCTTAACAGACCCTACTAGGCCTTATTGGACCTTAACAGACCCTACCAGACCTTAAAAAACCCTATAAGACCCTACAAGAAATTAAAAGACCCTAATAGACCTTAACAGACCGTACTAGACTTTAATAAACATAAAAAAACCCTACTAGACATTACAAGACCTTAAAAGACCCAACTAGACCTTAAAAGACTTTACTACACTTCCAAGACCTTAACAGACCCTACTAGACCTTAAAAGAACCTACTAGACCCTACTAGACCGTATGAGACCCTTCTAGACCTTAATAGATCTTAAAAGACCCTACTAGACCTTAAAAAACATTAACAGACCCTACAAGACCTTACTAGACCCTAAGAGACCTTAACAGAATCTACTAGACCTTAAAAGACACTACTAGAGCTTAACAGACAATACTAGACCTTATTGGACCTTAAAAGACCCTAAAAGACTTTAAAAGACCGTACAAGACCATTAGACCTTAACAGACAATACTAGACCTTAATAGACCCTACAAGACCCTACTATACCTTAACAGATCCTACTAAACCTTACTAGATTTTACTCGGCCCTATTAGACCTTAACAGAAGTTACTAGACCCTATCAGACCTTAACAGACCCTACAAGAGCTCAACAGACGCTAATAGACCCTATTAGACCTTAACAGACCCTACTAGTCCTTAAAAGACCTTTAAAGACCTTTAAAGACCTTTAAAGACCTTAAGAGACAAAAATAGAATTCAATAAACCTAAAAGATTCTAAAAGACCCTATTGGACCTTAACAGACCCTACTAGACCTTAAAAGACTCTACTAGACCCTACTAGACCGTAAAAGACCCTATTAGACCTTAAAAGACCCTACTAGACCTTAACAAACCCTACAAAACCTTTAAAAAAACCTACTAGACCTTAAAAAACCCTACAAGACCCTATTAGACCCTACGCGACCTTAATGGACTTTACTAGACAATACGATACCTTAACAGACCGTACTAGAAAGTATTACACCTTAAAAGACCCTAATAGACCCTATTAGACCTTAAAAGATCCTAATAGACAATACGATACCCTAATAGACAATACGATACCTTAACAGACCCTACTAGACCTTAACAGACCCTACTAGACTTTAGCAGACCGTACGAGACCCTACTAGACCTTAAACGAACCTACTAGACCTTAACAGACACTACTAGACCTTATTGGACCTTGACAGACCGTAAAAGACTTTGACAGACCCTACAAGACTCTTAGACCTTAACAGACCCTACTAGACCTTAACAGACCCTACTAGACCTTAATATACCCTACCAGACCTTAACAGACCCTAACATACCTTAACAGACCCTACTAGACCTTTCAAGAACCTTTTAGATCTTAATAGCACGTACTAGACTTTAACAAAACCTAATAGACCCTACTAGACCTTAATAGATATTACTAGACTACAAAAGACCCTACTAGAAATTACAACACCTTAACAGACCCTTGTAGAACTTAACAGACCGTACTAGACCTTACAAGACATAAAAAAAAAAACCTACTAGACCTTATGAGACCTTAACCAACCCTACTAGACCTTAATAAACTTTACTAGACCTAAAAAGACCTTACAAGATTCTACTAGACCTTAAAATACCTTATTGAACCTTATTAGACCCTACTAGACCTTAACAGACCTTACTAGACCCTATTAGACCTTAACAGACCCTACTAGACCTTAATGTTCCCAATTAGACCTTAAAAGACACTAGTAGACCTTAACAGACCCTACCACGCCTTAACAGATCCGATTAGACCTTACAAGACCTTAACAAACCCTACTAAACCTTACTAGACCTTTTTAAACCTTACTAAACCCTACTAGACCTTAACAGACCCTACAAGACCATAGTAAACCTTAACAGTCCCTACTAGACACTATTAGACCTTAAAAGATCTTAATAGACCATAAAAGACCCTATTAGACCTTAACAGACCTCAACAAACACTACTAGACCTTAACAGACCCTATTAGACTTTAAAATGCCTTAACAGACCATACTTGACCTTATTAGACCTTAACAGACCCTAATAGGCCTTATTGGACACCAACATACCTTACTAGACCTTAACAGACCCTACTAGACCATAATAGACCCTACTGGAACCTACTAGACCCTATTAGACCTTAAAATACCTTATTAGACCATAGGGGACCGTAATAGACTTCACTAGACCTTAAAAGACCCTACTAGACCTTACTAGAACTTAACAGATTTTAGTAGACTTTAACAGACCCTACTTTACCATATTACACATCAACAGACTTTACTAGACTGTATTATACCTTAAAAGATGCAACAAAACCTTAATAGACCTTAGAAGACCCTATTAGACGTTACTGGAACTTAGCAGACCCTACAAGGCCTTACTAGACCTTAACAGACCCTACTAGATCTTACTAGACCTTAACAGACCCTACTAGACCTTACAAAACCTTAAAAGAAACTACTAGACCTTATAAGACCCGACTAAACATAAATACACCTAGAAAACCCTACTAGACCTAATTGGACCTTAAAAGACCCTACAAGGTCTTACTAGACCCTAACAGACACTACTAGACCTGTATAATACCTTAGCAGACCCTTTTAGACCTTAAAAGATCCTTGTAGACCCTATAAGACCTTAACAGACCCTACTAGACCTTAAAATACCTTAACAGGCCCTACAAGACCCAATTAGATTTTAAAAGACCAAACTACACAATATTAGACCCTATTAAACCTTAAAAGACTCTACTAGACCTTATTAGACCCTACTAAATTTCAAAACACCCTAGTTGGCCTTACTAGACTTTACCAGATCTTACAAAACCCTACTAAACCTTAACAAACCCTACTAGACCTTAAAAGACTCTACTAGACCTTTACAGACCCTACTAGACCTTAACAGACCCTATTAGACCTTAACAGAACCAAAAAAAACCTTAAGACCCTAAAAGACCTTAACCCACACAAATACACCTTACTAGACCTTAACAGCCCTTACAAGACCTTAACAGAGCCTTTTAGACCTTAACAGACCCTTCAAGACCTTAACAGAACCTTCTAGACTTTTAAAGACCACATTAGACCTTTACAGACCCGACTAGACCTTAACAGACCCTATTAGACCTTGCGAGACTTTACCAGACACTTCTAGACCTTAGTAGTCCTTAACAGACCCTACAAGACCTTTCTACACCTTAAAAGACCCTACTAGATTTTACTAGATCTTCATAGACCCTACTAAACTTTACTAAACCTTAACAGACCATACTAGACCTAAACAGACCGTACTAGGCCCTACAAGACCTTAATAGACCCTATTAGATCTTACTAAACAATAGCAGACCCTACTAGACATTACTAGACCTTAAGAGACCCTACTAGACTTTAAAAGACCCTATTACACCTTAAAAAACCCTACTAGACCTTATAAGACTTTTACAGATTGTAAAAGACCCTACTACACCTCAACAAACAAAAAGACCTTAACAGACCCTACTAGACGTTAACAGACCATACAAGAACCTGCTGGACCTTAACAGACCCTACTAGATCTTACTAGACCTTACCAGAACTAATTAAACCTTAAAAGACCTTACAAGACCTTACTAGACTTTACCAGACCTTACAAGACCTTAACAAACCCTAATAGACTTTAACATACTTTATTAGACTTTAACAGACCCTTCTAGACCTTACTAGACCCTACAAGACCTCAAAAGACCCTAGTTGACCTTACTAGACTTTACCAGACTTGACAAGACCATACTATACCTTATGAGAACATACTAGACTTTACAAGACCTTAAAAGAATCTACTAGACCCTATTAGACCTTAACAGACCCTAATAGACATTACAAGACCCTACAAGACTTCAACAGACCCTAGTTGGCTTTACTAGACTTTAACAGCTTTAACAGACCTTTTAGACTTCAACAGACCCTACTAGACCTTAACAGTCCCTACAAGACCTTAATAGACCTTAACAGACCCTACTAGACCTTATAAGACCCTTCTAGACCTTAAGACACCCTAATAAAAATTAGTAAACCTTAACAGACCCTACTAGACCTTAACAGACCCTACTTGACTTTACCAAACCCTATTAGGCCCTAACAGACCCTACTAGACCTTAAAAGACCTTAAAGAACCTACTAGACCTTAACAAACCCTACAAGACCTTAAAAGAAACTACAAGAACTTACTAGACATTAAAAGACCCTACTAGATCTTAACAGACCCTACACAGCCCTATTAGACTTTAACAGACCTTACTAGACTTTAATATACCTTAAAAGACCTTACTAGACCCTACTAAATGTCAACAGACCCTAAAAGATCCTACTAGGCCTCACAAGTAGGGCTGTCGCGGTGAAAGAATTTCCCCTTGCGATATTCAACCTGTCTCAATATCGCGGTATGCGGTAATATCGCCATTTTTTTTTGTTTTTGAAAATTACTTAATTAATCTGGATTTTAGAGCTATATAAACAAGCTTTATTGTTAGGCTATGATTGGGTATATTATTGCTTTATAATGACAAAGATGAGACAGCTTTAAGACCAATGAATACGTGTTTAATGTTAAATACAGAACAGTGCAGGGATGCACGTCTTTTCTCTATTAAAAAAAGGTTTAAATTTAGCTCCTAGGCTAGATATACAGTGTGAAACGAAAAAAAAAAGTGTTTAGGCTAAATATTGTAAATACACATCTAATCAAAATATGGTAAAAAAGAAATATAATAAAGTCTGTAAGAGTTTAAACCTGCGTTATTATGCGCGCTAGAAGAACCAACACGTTCATCTGATGTGGTTTAGATAGTATCTGAGTGGGGTAGCGATGTTCCCCTCGGTACTAAAACTCTCTCTGATGGGGCTCGTTACACTAATACACGTGTACTGTACCTGCATGCGACTTTACAATGCGACAAACTATCTATTTAGTAGGTATAATTACCATAACAATATATACTACATTTCAAGTTATTATTCGTTTCAATACATTTTTATTCAACGAAAAAATACATTTAAATCATTCCAGCAAGACCAGAAAGAGAATATTTGCAGGCTGCAATGCCATATTAACCGTCATTAAGTGTTTTAGTTCACCAAGGCTGTTTGAATATAGTCTAAATTACAAGTATTTATTGAGTGTGAACTCAATTTGATCATTAATAAACTTGCCAATAATTCCTGTTGCGATTGTTTACATTTTAAAACACAAAGCCTGACACTCAGCAGCAACGCATGAGAACAGGTTGTGGGAAAATGACGCTCCTAGCTCATTTTCATTATGAATTAATTTAACATTTATTACGCCCGAATGTAAGCGTAAAACAAGATGGACCCTGCAACAATATAAACAAAAAAAAAAAAAAGAAAGAAAGAAAAAACGTGAACACCGCGGTTTTGCGGTTGCTTGGCATGCCCTGCGGTTGGCTGGTCTATACCGCGATATTTCAAAATTGCAATTAGCGCGACAGCCCTATTCACAAGACCTTAATAGACCCTACTAGATCTTACTAAACCTTAAGAGACACTACTAGACCTTAAGAGACCTCACTAAATCTTAAAAGACCCTATTACAACTTCAAAGACCCTAATAGACCTTACTAGACCTTATAAGACTTTTACAGATCGTTAAAGACCCTACTAAACCTCAACAAATAATACTAGACCTTAACAGAAACTACTAGACCTTAAAAGACCTTACAAGAATCTACTAGACTTCAACAGACCCTAGTAGATCTTACTAGACCTTACCAGAACCAAAAAGACCTTACTGGACCCTACAAGACCTCAACAGACCCTAATTGACCTTACTGGACTTTACAAGACCTTAAAAGACCCTACTAGACCTTATCAGACCCTACAAGACCTAAACAGACCATATAAGAATTTACTAGACCTTAACAAAACCTACGAGACTTTAATAGACCCTAAAAAACCCTAACAGACACTAAAAGACCCTACTAGACTTTATTAGACCTTAATAGACCCTAAAACACCTAATCAGACCCAAAAAAACATTACCAGACCCTATTAGACCTTAGCAGACCTAAACAGATCCTACTAGACCTTACAAGAACCTACTAGACTTTATTAGACTTTAACAGAAATTGCAAGACCTTAAAATTTTTTTTTTGTAATTAATGTTTCAGAGTAGTCACAAAAGCATTTCACTGCCACTTGTACTGTGTATGACTATGTATGTGACAAATAAACCTTGATTTGATTTGAAATACCCTAGTAGACCTCAACAGACCCTACAAGACCTAAACAGACATTAACACACCTGACTAGACCTTAATAGACCTAAAAGACCCTACTAGACCCTATTAGACCTTAACAGACCTAAAAAGGCTTTACTAGACCTTAACAGACCCTACTAGACCTTACCAGACCCCCTTAAACCTTAAAAGACACTACTAGACCTTAATAGACACTACTAGACCTTAACAGATCCTTCAAGACCCTAAAAAACCTTAACAGACCCTACTAGACCTTAATACACCTTAAAAGAACCAAATAGACCCTATTAGAAATCAAAAGACCAAACTAGACACTATTAAACCTTAACAGACTTTACTAGACCTTAAGAGACCCTACCAGACCTTAACAGACCCTAGTGGACCTCACTAGACCTTAAATAACTTTACTAGACCTTATTAGACCTTAATAGAGACTACTGGACTACTAGATCTTTTTAACTAGACCTCACCAGACCATACGTGACCTTACCAGACACTTCTAGACCTTAAGACACTACAGAACCTTACAAGACGTTAACAGAAACAATTAGACCTTAACAGACCCTACTAGACCTTACTAGACCTTAACAGGCCATAATAGACCTTAACAAACATTACAAGAACCTATTAAACCTTACTAGACCTTAACAGACCCTACTAGACCTTAAAAAACCTACTAAACCTTACTAGACATTAACAGACCCTACTAGAACTTACTAGCACATAAACTTTACTAGACCTTAAAAGACCCTACTAGACCTTACTAGACCTTAACATACCATACTAGACCTTAACAGAACTTACAAGAACCTAATAGAGCTTACTAGACCTTAACAGACCCTATTAGACCTTAACAGACCTTACAAAAACCTACTAGACCTTACTAGACATTACCATACCCTACAAGATTTTAATAGCACATTAACTTTACTAGACCTTAACAAACCCTACTTGACCCAATTAGACCTTAACAGAACTAGACCTTACTAGCACATAACAAACTTTACTAGACCTTAACAGACCCTACTAGACCCTACTAGACCTTATCAGACCCTACTAGACCTTAATAGACCCTACTAGCACAAACTTTACTAGACCTTAATAGACCTTAAAAGACCCTACTAGATCTCAAAAGAATTTACTAGATCTCAACAGACCCTACTAGACCATAATAGACCTTAGTAGACCTCAACAGACCCAAAAAGACCTTAACAGACACTAAAGGACCTAACAGAGACTACAGGACCTTACAAGACCTTACCAAACCTTACTAGACAATTTAAGACCTTAACAGTAACTATTAGACTTTAACAGACCTAATAGACCTAAATAGACCGTACAAGACCTTACTAGACCTTAACAGACCTTAGCAGACCCTACTAGATCTTAACAGACCAAACTAAACCTTAATAGTCCCCATTAGACCTTAAAAGACCCCATTAGACCTTAATAGACGCTGTGAGAACTTTCAAGACCTTAACAAACCCTGCTACAAAATGTAAGACCTTAACAGACCTTAACAGTCACTATTAGACTTTTACAGACCTAATAGACCTAAATAGACCGTACAAGCAGACCCCATTAGACCTTAACAGACCCTACTAAACCTTAACAGACGCTGTAGAACTTACAAGAACTTAACAGACCCTACTAGACCTTAACAGACCCTACTAGACCTTAACAGACCCTACTAGACCTTAACAGACCCTACTAGACCTTTAAGACACTACTAGACATTACAAGACCTTAACAGACTCTACTAGACCTTAACAGACCCTACTAGACACTACTAGACCTTAATAGACCCTACTAGACCTTAACAGACTCTATTAGACCATAAGAGACCGTACTAGACTTTACTAGACCTTAATAGAACCTACAAGACCTTAATTACATTCATTCATTTACATTCTCTGCATTTAGCAGACGCTTTTATCCAAAGCGACTTACAATTATGACTGAACATGATTTGAGAAATTGAGAATTAAGGGCCTCGCTCAGGGGCCCAACAGTAGCAACTCGGCAGTGGTAGGGCTTGAACCGGCGACCTTCTAATTACTAGTCCAGTACTTTAACCACTAAGCTACCACTACCCCTAAAAAGTCTCAAAGTGTAAATACCACATAATTGCAATCTTTAATTAAAGCAAGTGTATTCCAAGAAAAAAAAAGTCTTATAATTATTATTTTTTGATATACTATGTATATATTTCCTTGGCTATAAATATTATACAAAAAGTATACTTTTTACAAAAAGTGTAAAACATGACATTAAAATCCAAATTAAAAAACAGTGAGAGCAATTGATAGTTAAGTACCTTGCTCAGAGGCCCAACACTGATAAATTGGCAATAGGGTTACCAGACTTAATAGACCTTAAAAGACCCTACTAGACCTTAACAGACTTTAATATACTTTAGAAAACTTTAACAGAGCCTACTTGACCTTAGTAGACCTCAACAGACCCTACTTGACCTTAGTAGACCCTAAAAGAACTTACTAAATCTTATTAGACCTTCAAAGACCCTATTAGTCCTCACTAGACCTTAACAGACCCTATTAGACACTATTAGACTTTAAAAGACCCTACTAGACCCTACTAGACCCTACTAGACTTTAAAAGATCTTAATAGACCATAAAAGACCCTATTAGACCTTACAAGACGTTAACAGGCCTTACTAGACCTTAGCAGACAATACTAAACCTTACTAGATCTAAACAGAAACTATTAGACTCTATTAGACCTTAACAGATCCAAATAGACCTTAACAGACACTACTAGACCTTATTATACCTAAGAAAACCTTAACAGACCCTACTAGACGCTTTAAGACCTTAACAGACCCTACTAGACCTTACTGGACTTTAAATGTCCCTACTAGACTCTATTAGACCTTAACAGACCCTACTAGACCTTAACAGACCTTACTAGATCTTAACAGAAACTATTAGACCCTATTAGACCTTAACAGATCCAAAAAGACCTTAACAGACACTACTAGACCCTATTATACCTTAAAAAACCTTAACAGACCCTACTAGACACTTTAAGACCTTAACAGACCCTACTAGACCTTACTGGACTTTAAATGTCCCTACTAGACTCTGTTAAACCTTACCAGACCCTACTAGTCCTTGCTAGACCTTAAATGACCCTACCGGACTCTATTAGACCTTAAAAGACCCTAATAAACCTTAAAAGACCCTACTAGACCCTACTAGACCTTACTAGACCTCAACAGAAAAAAATAGACCTTACAAGACATTAACAGACCTTAGTAGACCTTAACCGTAGACACTATTACACCCTAAAAAAAACCTAGTAGACCGTAACAGACCCTACAAGACCATATTAGGCTTTAACAGACCCTAACAGACCTCAACAGACCCTATAAGACCTTACTACACATTATAAGACCCTACTAGACCTTACATTAACTTAACAGGCCTTTACAGAGCATTCTAGACCAAAACAGACCCCATTGAACCTTAACAAAACCTACTAAACCTTAAAAGACCCTATTAGACCTTACAAGATCTTAAGACACTACTTGACCTTACTAGACCTTAACAGACCTTACCAGACGTTAAAAGACCCTACGAGTCCTTAACAGACCTTACTAGACCTTAACAGACCCTACAAAACCTTAACAGACCCTAAAAAACCTTACTAGAAATTAAAGACTCTTCTAGACCTCACTAGACCTTAACATAACCCAACAACACCTTACTAAAAATTAAAAGAAACTACTAGACCTCACTAGACATTAACAGAATGCACTACACCTTAACAGACCCTACTAGACACTATTAGACTTTAACAGACCCTACTAGAACAAAACAGACATTACTAGACCCTACCAGACCATAGTAGACCTTAACAGACACTACAAAACCTTAAAAGACCTTACTAGACCTTAACAGACCCTACAAAACCTTACTAGTTATAAACAGACTTTAGTAGACCTTAAAAGAAACTACAAAACCTTAACAGACCCTACTAGGCATTATTAGACCTTATCAGACCTTACTAGACCCTACTAGACTTTAACAGACCCTACTAGACCATAAAAGACCTTACTAGACCTTAACTGACCCTACTACACTTTAACAGACCCTACAAGACCTTAATAGACCTAAACAGTCTTTACTAGACCTTATTAATCCTTAACAGACACTACTAATCCATCACAGACACTACTAAACCTTAAAAGACCTTACTAGACCCTATTAGACCTTAACAGGACGTACTAGACCATAACAGACCCTACTAGACCCTATTAGACCTTAACAAACCTTACTAGACCTTAAAATACCCTACTAGACGATAACAGACCATACTAGACCTTACTAGACATGAACACACTGTACTAGACTCTACAAGACCTTAACCAACCCTAAAATACCTTACTAGACCTTAATGGACCCTATTAGACTTTAACAGACCCTACTAGACCTTAACAGACCATACTAAACCTAACTGAACCTTAAGAGACCTTACTAGACCTAAGTAGACTCTTCTAAACTTTAACAGAACCTAATATACCTTATTAGACCTTATTGGAAACTACTAGACCTTACAAGACATGAACAGACTTTATTAGACCTTACTAGCAAAAAACCCTAATAGACCTTAAAGGAACCTAATAGACTCTATTGGACCTTAAGACCCTACTAGTCCTTAAAAGACCTTACTAAACCTTAACAGACCCTACTAGACCTTAACAGACCCTACTAGACCTTATTAGACCTTAACAGACCTTAGTAGAATTTAAAAGACCCTACTAGACCATATGAAACCCTATTAGACCTTAACAGACCAAATTAGACCTTAAAAGACCCTTCAAGACCTTACTAGACCTTAATAAACCCTACTAGACCTAAACAGACCCTACAAGACCTTACTAGACTTAAACAGACTTCACTAGACCTTATTAGACCTTAACAGACACTACAAAACCTTAACAGACCCTACTAGACCTTAAAAGACACTACTAGACCTTAACAGACAATAATAGACAAAAGACCATACTAGACTTTAACAGACCCTACTAGACCTTATTAAACCTTAACAGAAACTACTAGACCTTACAAGACATGAACAGACCCAACTAGACCTTACTAGCACATAAACACAACTAGACCTTAAAATAATCTAATAGACCCTATTGGACTTTAACAGACCCTACTAGACTTTAAGAGATCCTACAAGACCTTAACAGACCCTACAAGACCTGAAAAGATCCTAAAAGACCTTAAAAGAACCTACTAGGTTTTAAAAGACCCTACTAGACCCTGTTAGACTTTAACAAACCCTACCAGACCTTAAAAGACCCTACTTAACCTTAAAAGACCCTACAAGAACTTAATAGACATAAAAAGACACTACTAAACCTTAACAGACCCTACTAGACCTTATTAAACCTTAAAAGACACTACTAAACCTAAACAGACCCTACTAGACCTTAACAGAACATACTGGACCTAAACAGACCCTACAAGACCTTATTAAACCTTAACAGACACTACTAAACCTTAAAAGACCCTACTAGACCTTGAAAGACCCTACAAGACCTTAAAATACTTTACTAGACCTTAACAGACAATACTAGACGTTAACAGACGTTAACAGACCATACAAGACCTTATCAGACCCTAATAGACCTTAATAAAACCTATAAGACTTAACAGACCCTACTAGACCTTATTAAACCTTAACAGAAACTAATAGACCTTACAAGACATTAACAGACCCTATTAGACCTAACTAGAACATACACCCTAATAGACCTTAACAGAACCTACTAGACCCTATCAGACTTTAACAGACCCTATAAGTCCCTAACATACCTTACTAGACCTAAAGACACCCTACTACACCTTAACAGACCCTACTAGACCTTACTAGCACATAAACCTTACTAGACCATACTAGCACATAAACCCTACTAGACAATAACAGAATCTACTAGACCCTATTGGACCTCAACAGTCCCTACTAGTCCTTCACAGACCTTACTAGACATTAACAGACCCTAATAGACTTTACAAGATCCTACTAGACTAGATCTTAAAAGACCATACTAGGCCTTAACAGACCCTACTAGACCTTAACAGACCCTACTACACCTTAAAAGACCCACCAAAACCTTAATAGAACTAAACAAACTTTATTAGACCTTATTAAACCTTAACAGACACTACTAAACCTTAAGAGACCTTACTAAACCTTAACAGACCCTACTAGACCTTAAAATACCCTACTAGACAAAAACAGACAATAGTAGAACTTAGTAGACTTTAACAGACCCTACAAGACCCTAAAACACATTACAAAACCTTAATAGACCCTATTAGACTTTAACAGACCCTACTAGACTTTATTAGAACTTAAAAGAAACTACTAGACCTTAAAAGACATTAACAAACCATACTAAACATAACTAGCACATAAACCCTACAAGACCTTAACAAAACCTACTAGACCTGATTAGACCTTAACAGACCATACTAAACCTTAACAGACCCTATAAGACTAACAGACCTTACTAGATCTTACAAAACCTTAACAAGCCATACCAGACCTTATTAGACCTTAACAGAAACTACTAGACCTTGCCAGACCCTATTAGACCTTAACAGACCCTACTAAACTTTAAAAGACCATACTAGACCATAACATACCCTACTAGACCTTACAAAACCTTAATAGACCCTACTAGACCTTAACAGACCCTACCCTACAAGACCTTACTAGACCTTAAATGACCCTACTAGACTTTATTAGACCTTGACAGACCCTAATACACCTTAAAAGACCTTAGTAGACCCTATAAGACCTTAACAGACCAAATTAGACCTTAACAAAGACTACTGGACCTTACTATACCTTTCCAGACCCTAATAGACCTTACAAGACCCTACTAGGCCTTACTAGACCTTAACAGACCCTATAATACTTTAACAGACCCTACTAGACTTTAACAGACCCTTCTAGACCCTAAAAGACATTAAAAGACCCTACTAGACCTTAACAAACACTTCTAGACCCTAAAAGACCTTAACAGACCCTACTAGATCTTAACAGACCTTTCTAGACCCTAAAAGACCCTACTAGACCTTAACAGACCCAATTAGACCCTACTAAACCCTATGAGACCTTAAAAGACCCTACAAGACCTTAATATACTTTAACAGACACTACTAAACCCTATTAGAACTTAAAAAAACCTACAAAACCCTTTCAGACCTTAACAGACTTTACTAGACATAAATGGACTCTAGTGGACCTTACTAGATCCTACAAGACTTTACTAGACATTATTAAACCTTAACAGACACTACAAGAACTTACTAGACGTCACCAGACCCTACTTGACCCTACTAGGCCTTAACAGACAATACAAGACCTTAAAAGACCACACTTTACCTGACTAGACCTTAACAGAACCAAATACACCCTTTTAGAATTAAACAAACCCTACAAGACCTTTACAGACCCTGATACCCTATTAAACTTTAACAGAACCTACAAGACTTAATAGACTAAACCAGACCCAAGAAGACCATACTAGACTTTAACAGACCCTACTAGACCTTAACAGACCTTACAAGAGCTTAAAAGACCCTACTAGATTTTCCTAAACAGACCCTACTAAACCTCATTACACATTAACAGACCAAACTTGACAAAACTAGACCTTAACAGACACTTCTAGGCCCTATAAGACATTAACAGATCCAACTAGACCTTAACAGACCCTACTAGAACTTAGTAGACGTTAAAAGACCATACTAAACATTAACAAACTTTACTAAACTTTAATAGACCTTAACAGACCATGTTAGACTTTACTAGACCTCAACAGACCCTACTTGACCTTACTAGATCTTATTAGACCTTCACAGACCCTACTAGACCTGAACAGACCCTACTAGACCCTATAAGACTTAAACAGACCCTACTAGTCATCAAACGACCCTACTAGACACTATTAGACCTTAAAATAGCCCACTAGACCTTACGAGACCTTAAAAGACACTTCTAGACCTTAATAGACCCTACTAGACCTTAATAGACTCTACTAAAACTTACTAGCACAAAACAAACCCTACTTGACTCTAAAAGACCTTAAAAGACCCTTGTGGACCTTACTAAACCTTAAGAGACCCAACTAGACCTTACTAGACTTTAACAGATTGTAATAAACCATAACAGACCCTACTAGACCTTAAAAGAACATACTAGACCTTACTAGACCTAAACAGACCCTACTCGGATTTAACAGAATTTACTAGACCTTAACAGACCCTAGTGGACCTTACTAGATGCTAAAAGACTTTTCTAGACCTTATCAAACCTTAACAGACTTTACTAGAACTTACTAGACGTCACCAGACCCTACTTGACCTTACTAAAGCCTAACAGAAACTACTAGACCTCAAAATACCCTAATAGATCCTATTAGACCTTAACAAACCCTACTAGACCTTACTAGACCTTAACAGACCCTACTAAACCCTATTAGACATTAGGATATCCTATAAGACCTTAACAGAAACTACTATACCTTGAAAAACCCTAATAGACCTGAAGAGACCTACTAAATCCTTAAAGACCCTACTAGACCTTACAAGACTATCAGACCTTACTAGACTTTAACAGACCGTAGTAGACCTTAAAAGACACTACTATACCTTAACAGACCCTACTAGACATTAAAATACCCTAAAAAACTTAAGACAATACTAGAACTTACAAGACCATAACAGACCCTACTAGAACTTAACAGAACCTACTGGACATTATGAGACCTTAGCAGACCCTATTAGTCCTTAACAGAGCTTACTAGACCTTAACAAACCCAACTAGACTTTAAAAGGCCGTACTACACCTTAAGAGACCCTAATAGACCTTAACAGACCCTACTAAACCTTAACAGATCCTAATAGACCT
Source organism: Trichomycterus rosablanca (assembly GCF_030014385.1). Lineage (NCBI taxonomy): Eukaryota > Metazoa > Chordata > Actinopteri > Siluriformes > Trichomycteridae > Trichomycterus > Trichomycterus rosablanca. The sequence continues at coordinate 10,929,276 of NC_085989.1, forward strand.
TAACAGACCCTGCAAGACCTTAATAGACCCTGCAAGACCTTAATAGACCCTAAAAGACCTCAACAGACCCTAGTGGACCTTAACAGACCTAACTAACTAATTGACCTAACTAGACCTTACTGGACCCTACTAGAAATTAACAGACCCAAAGAGACCTTAAAATAACCTACTAGAACTTAACAGACCCTGTTAGACCTTAACAGACTTTAACAGACCTTAACAAACCCTACAAGACCTTAACAAACACAATTAGACTTTACTAGACCTGAACAGACTCTACTAGACCTTAAAAGACCCTAGTAGACCCTATTAGACCTTAACAGACCCTACTAGACCTTACAAGACCTTAATAGATCCTACTAGACCTTAACAGACAATACTAGACCTTAACAGACAATACTAGACCTTAACAGAACCTACTAGACCATGACAGACCCTACTAGACCCTTTTAGAACTTAACAGACCTTAAAAGATCTTAACAAACCCTACAAGACCTTAACAAACTCAATTAGACTTTACTAGACCTGAAAAAACTCTACTAGACCTTACTTACTACCTTAGTAGACCCTACTACAGTCTCTGACAGAAGTTCTGTCGCTTATCCATGTTGCGGAAACAAAAGCTTATAACCCGACTTCAAATTCATCCATTGGTTTTAGAAATGACTCATATGAAAGCTGAAACACTCCCAAATGAGGTTTAATTCACGAAGATAAATTTGCTTCACTGCAGAAATATTGATCATTTAATGAACAAAGAAAGGTCAGATTTTGGCAAGACAAAAGTTTTGTCGCCTTGTCATATAATGCACCCAATCCTAGTTTACAGCCTCACCTGTGCTCACTAATTGATCGGTTAATTAGTGGGTGTGTATAAAAAGAACCCCAGCACCCCAGACCTTCACTTGAACTGCAACTTCACCTCTGACAACATGCCAAAAATCCACCCTGCGACCAAAGCCTTGATTATCAAGAGGCTGAAGACCAGATCCACTGCAGAGGTGGCTGGCACCTTTAATGTGTCTCAGCATCAAGTACAAAGAATTAAAAAAAGATTTGAAGAGACTGGAGATGTTTTTGACAAGCCCAGGTCCGGCAGACCTCGCAAGACAACTGCTAAGGAGGAACGTTTGTTGGTTAGAAAATCCAAAGCCAGCCCCTCTTCCACTGCAGCAGAGCTCCACCAGGCCTGGTCACCTCAAGTCCCTGTGTCAACTAGAACAGTTTGTAGGATTCTGTCTCGAAATGGCCTCCATGGTCGAATCAGTGCCCAGAAGCCAGCACTAGACAAAAGGCAATTAAAAAACCATGTGGCATTTGCCAAGGCCCACAGCCTGCTAAACGGATGGACGCTGGAAAAGTGGCAGAGAGTGGATTTCTCAGATGAATCTTCAGTTGAATTACACCACAGCCGCCGCAAATACTGCAGGAGACCTACTGGAGCCCGTATGGATCCAAGATTCACCCAGAAAACTGTTAAGTTTGGTGGTGGAAAGATCAAGGTCTGGGGTTACATTCAGTATGGGGGTGTGCGAAACATTTGCAAGGTGGAAGGCAATATCAATAGCCTAAAATATCAAGAAGTATTAGCTACATCTTACATTCCCAATCACAAAAGGGGTCAAATTTTGCAGCAGGATGGTGCTCCATCTCATACATCCATCTCTACATCAAAGTACCTCAAGGCGAAGAAGATCAAGGTGCTCCAGGACTGGCCAGCCCAGTCACCAGACATGAACATCATTGAGCATGTTTGGGGTAGGATGAAAGAGGAAGCTTGGAAGACAAAACCAAAGAATATTGATGAGCATGTAAGACTGCATGCATTCTTTGCTATTACTGATGACCATCAATAAATTGTATGAATCATTGTCGAACCGCATGGATGCAGTCCTTAAAGCTCATGGAAGTCACACAAAATATTAAATATGGCTCTAATAGCACCACAACTTCATTCACCAATGTTATAAAACATATCTTTGTATTTGAAGTAAATTATTTGTTTGATTTTCACATTACTTTCTGTGGGCGACAAAACTTTTGTCTTGCCAAAATCTGACCTTTCTGTGTTCATTAAATGATCAATATTTCTGCAGTGAAGCAAATTTATTTTCGTAAATTAAATCTCATTTGGGAGGGTTTCAGCTTTCATATGAGTCATTTCTAAAACCAATGGATGAATTTAAAGTCAGGTTATAAGCTTTTGTTTCCACAACATGGATAAGCAACAGAACTTCTGTCAGGGACTGTAGACCATCACAGACCCTACTACAACTTAACAGACCTTAAAAGACCTTAAGAAACCCTACAAGACCTTAACAAACTCAATTAGACTTTACTAGACCTGAAAAAGACTCTACTAGACATTAAAAAACCCTACTAGACCCAAAGAGACCTTAGTAAACCCTACTAGACCTTCACAGACCCTTATAGATCTTAAAAGACCCTACTAGGCCTTAGTAGACCTTAATAGACCAAACAAGACCCTAAAAGACCTTAAAAGACAATACTAAACCCTTTTAGAACTTAACAGACCATAATAGACCTTAAAAAAAAACAAATAGACCTTAAAAGACCTTACAAGACCTTACAAGACCTTAACAGAACCTACAAAACCTAAACAGACATTATTAAACCTTAAAAGACCCTACTAGAAATTACCAGACCATACTAGACCTCAACAGACCCTAGTGGACCTTACTGGACCTTAGAAGACCCTACTAGACCTTAACAGAACCTACTACACATTAACAGAAAAAAAAAAAAACAATAGTAGACCTTAAAAGACCTTATTAGACCTTAACAGACCCTAGTTGACCTTACCAGACCTTACAAGACTTCAACAGACCCTAGTGGACATTACTAGACCTTAGAAGACCCTACTAGACCTAAACAGAACCTACTAGACATTAACAGACAATACTAGACTTTAACAGACAATACTAGACGTAACAGACCCTAGTTGAACTTAGCAGACATTACAAGACCCTATAAAAGCTTAATAAAACTTGACACTACTAGACCCTAACAGACCCTACCAAACCCTATTAGACATTAACAGACACTATTAGACCTTAACAGACCTTACTAGACCTTGACAGAACATATTAGACACTACTAGACCTTAACAGACCATACTGGACCTTACTAGACCTTAAAAGGTACTACTAGAACTGATTAGACCTTAGGAAACCCTAGAAGACCTAACATACAATACTGGACCTTACTAAACCTTTACAGACCCTATTAGACCATAGTAGACCTTAACAGAAACTACTAGACCTTACTAGACTTTAGAGGACCATAACAGACCCTACTAGAAACTATTAGACTTTAACAGACCCTACTAGACCTTAACAGATCTTGTTAGACCATAAAATACCCTATTAGACCTAAGAGGACCTTAAAGGACCCTTCTAGACTTTAGTAGACCTTACAAAACCTTAACAGACCCTACTAGACCATACTACACCTTAAAATAACATACTAGGCCTAAACAGACCCTACTAGACCATACTACACCTTAAAAGAACATACTAGGCCTAAACAGACCCTACAAGACCATACTACACCTTAAAAGAACATACTAGGCCTAAACAGACCCTACTATACCTAAATAGACCCTCCTAGACCTTAACAGACCGTACTAAACATTATTAGACCAAAAAATATCCTACTAGAAATTATGAGACCTTAACAGACCCTACTAAACCTTACGAGACCTTAACAGACCCTGGTGTACCTTACTAAAACTCACAAGACCATACCTGACCTTAATAGACCTTACCACACCATACTAGACTTCAACAAGACATACTAGACCTTTACAGAACCTACTAGACCCTATTAAACCTTGAAAGACCCTAACTAGACCTTACTAGACCTTAAAAGACCCTACTAAACCCTATTAGACCTTAACAGACCCAAATAGACCGTACTACACCCTAAAGACCCAAATAGACCTTACTAGACTTTAACAGACCCTACTAGACATTAAAAAATCCTAAAAGACCTTAACAGACCCTTCTAGACCTTAAAAGACCCTACTAGACCATATCAGACCTAAAAAGACCCTACTAGGCCTTACACGACCTTAATAGACCCTTCTAGAGCTTAAGAGACCCCATTAGACCTTAACAGACCCTATTAAACATTAACATACAATACTAGACCCTAAAAGACTTTACAAGACCTTTACAAATTGTAAAAGACCCTACTACGTCTCAACGGAAAATACTAGAACATAACAGACCATACTAGACCTTAACAGACGTTACAAGAACCTACTAGAACTTACAAGACCCTATTAGACCTTAACAGGCCATATAAGACCTAAACAGACCCTAGTAGGCCTTACAAGACCTTAAAAGACCCTACTAGACCTTAACAAACCCTACTAGACCTTAACAAATCCTACTAGACCTTAACAGACCCTTCTAGACCTTAAGAGACCATATTAGACAATAACAAACCCTATTAAAAATTAACATACAATACTAGACCTTAATAGACCTTAACAGACCTTACTAGGCCTTTACAAATCGTAAAAGACCTTACTACACCTAAACTGACAATACTAGATCTTAACAGACCATACTATACCTTCACAGACCTAGACCTAAACAGACACTACAAGACCTTAACAGACACTACTACACCTTGCTAGACCTTAACAGAAACTAATAGACTTTACTAGACATTAAAAGACAATACTAGACCTTACTAGCACATAACCAACCCTAGTAGACCTTAAAAGACACTTCTCTGACCTATTAGACCTTAACAGACCTTACTAGACCTTAAAATAACCTACTAGACCCTAAAAGACCTTAACAGACCCTACAAAGTCTTAATAGAACCTACTAGACCTTACTAGACCGTAACAGAACCTACTAGAGCTTAACAGACCTTACAAGACCTTAAAAGACACAAATACATTTTAAAAGACCATAATAGACCCTATAAAACCTTACAAGAATTTAACAGACCCCACTAGACCTTAACAAAAACTACTAGACTTTACTAGACATTAAAAGACCCTACAACACCTTACTAGACCTTAAAAGCAACTACAAGACTTTACTAGACATGAAAAGACCCTACTAGACCTTACTAAACCATAACATAAACTACTAGAGTTTACAAGACATTAAAAGACCCTACTAAACCTTACTAGCACATAACAAACCCTGGTAGACTTTAACAGACCCTTCTCAGACCTATGAGACCTTAACAAACCCTTCTAGACCTTACTAGACCTTAATAAAACCTACTAGACCCTATTAGACTTTAACAGACCCTATAAGACCTAAAAAGACCCTAGTTGACCTTACCAGACCCTATTAGACCTTACTAAACCTTAACAGACAATATTAGACTTTAAGAGATCCTACAAGACCTTAAAAGACCCTACTAGACCTTAACAGACCCTACTAGACAAGATTAAACCTTAACAGACCCTACCAGAACCTACTAGACCTTAACAGACCCTAGTAGAAATTACCAGAACCTACTTGACCTTAACAGAACCTACTAAACCCTATTAGACCTTAACAGACCCAAATAGACCGTACTACACCCTAAAGACCCAAATAGACCTTACTAGACTTTAACAGACCCTACTAGACATTAAAAAATCCTAAAAGACCTTAACAGACCCTTCTAGACCTTAAAAGACCCTACTAGACCATATCAGACCTAAAAAGACCCTACTAGGCCTTACACGACCTTAATAGACCCTTCTAGAGCTTAAGAGACCCCATTAGACCTTAACAGACCCTATTAAACATTAACATACAATACTAGACCCTAAAAGACTTTACAAGACCTTTACAAATTGTAAAAGACCCTACTACGTCTCAACGGAAAATACTAGAACATAACAGACCATACTAGACCTTAACAGACGTTACAAGAACCTACTAGAACTTACAAGACCCTATTAGACCTTAACAGGCCATATAAGACCTAAACAGACCCTAGTAGGCCTTACAAGACCTTAAAAGACCCTACTAGACCTTAACAAATCCTACTAGACCTTAACAAATCCTACTAGACCTTAACAGACCCTTCTAGACCTTAAGAGACCATATTAGACAATAACAAACCCTATTAAACATTAACATACAATACTAGACCTTAATAGACCTTAACAGACCTTACTAGGCCTTTACAAATCGTAAAAGACCTTACTACACCTAAACTGACAATACTAGATCTTAACAGACCATACTATACCTTCACAGACCTAGACCTAAACAGACACTACAAGACCTTAACAGACACTACTACACCTTGCTAGACCTTAACAGAAACTAATAGACTTTACTAGACATTAAAAGACAATACTAGACCTTACTAGCACATAACCAACCCTAGTAGACCTTAAAAGACACTTCTCTGACCTATTAGACCTTAACAGACCTTACTAGACCTTAAAATAACCTACTAGACCCTAAAAGACCTTAACAGACCCTACAAAGCCTTAATAGAACCTACTAGACCTTACTAGACCGTAACAGAACCTACTAGAGCTTAACAGACCTTACAAGACCTTAAAAGACACAAATACATTTTAAAAGACCATAATAGACCCTATAAAACCTTACAAGAATTTAACAGACCCTACTAGACCTTAACAAAAACTACTAGACTTTACTAGACATTAAAAGACCCTACAACACCTTACTAGACCTTAAAAGCAACTACAAGACTTTACTAGACATGAAAAGACCCTACTAGACCTTACTAAACCATAACATAAACTACTAGAGTTTACAAGACATTAAAAGACCCTACTAAACCTTACTAGCACATAACAAACCCTGGTAGACTTTAACAGACCCTTCTCAGACCTATGAGACCTTAACAAACCCTTCTAGACCTTACTAGACCTTAATAAAACCTACTAGACCCTATTAGACTTTAACAGACCCTATAAGACCTAAAAAGACCCTAGTTGACCTTACCAGACCCTATTAGACCTTACTAAACCTTAACAGACAATATTAGACTTTAAGAGATCCTACAAGACCTTAAAAGACCCTACTAGACCTTAACAGACCCTACTAGACAAGATTAAACCTTAACAGACCCTACCAGAACCTACTAGACCTTAACAGACCCTAGTAGAAATTACCAGAACCTACTTGACCTTAACAGAACCTACTAGACCCTATTAGAACTTAACAAACCCTACCAGTCCTTAAAAGACCTTATTAGACCCTACTAGATTTTAAGGGACCCTACTAGACCATAAGAGACCCTAATAGACCTTACACGACCTTAACAGAAACTACTAAACCTCACTAGACATTAACAGACCCTATTAGACAATAAAATACCTTACTAGACCCTACTAGACCTTAACAGACCCTACCAGACCTCATCAAACCTTAAAAGACCCTACTAGACCTTAGATGACCCTACTAGACCTTACTAGACCTTAAAAAACCCTTCAAGACCTTTTTAGACCTTAACAGAAACTACTAGACCTTACAAGAAATTAACAGACCCTTTTAGACCTTACTAGCACATAAATCATACTAGACCTTAACAGAACCTACTAGACCGATTAGACATTAAAAAAACCTACTAGACCCTTAGACCTTAACATACCCTACTAGTCCTCAACAGACCTTACTAAACCTGAACAGACCCTACTAGACCTCACTAGGAATTAACAGACCCTACTAGACCATTTTAGAAATTAACAGACCCTACTAGACAATAACAGACCTTACAGGACACTACCAGACCTTACAAGACCCTACAAAACCTTACTAAGCCTTAACAGACCCTACTACACCCTACCAGACCTTAATAGACTTTAGGAGACCCTACTAGACCTTACTAGACCTAAATAGACCTTACCAGACCCTATTAGACCTTAACATACCCTACTAGACCCTATTAGACCTTACAAGATCTTATTAGGCCATAATTGACCTTATTAGATCTTAACAGACCCTACTAGATCTTAACAGACCCTACTAGACCTTAACAGATCTTACTAGACCATAAAAGACCCTATTAGACCTTACAAGACCTTAACGGACACTAGTAGACCCTTAAAGACCTCATTAGACCCTACTAGAACTTAAAAAATCTTATTAGACCTTAAAAGACCCTACTAGACCTTAAAAGACCGTACTAGACCTTAAAAGACCCTGCAAGACCTAAAAAGACCTTACAAGTTCCTACTAGACTTTAACAGACCTTAACAGACCCTACCAGACCCTAATAGACCTTAACAGATCTTTCTAGACCATAAAATACCTTATTAGACCTTACAAGACCTTAACAGATTCTATTAGACCTTAACATACCCTAGTAGACCTTAGACATAAAAATACCCTACTAGACCTTACGAGACCTTAACAGACCCTACTAGACCTTAAAAGACCCTACTAGACCTTACAAGACCTTAACAGACCATATTAGACCTTAATAGACTATAAAAGGCAAGGCATGGCAAGGCAAGTTTATTTGTATAGCACCTTTCATACACAGTGGCAATTCAAAGTGCTTCACATAAGGAAAAAAATAATTTATTAATTATTCCTGAGATCTAGAACCTCAGAAAGAGTTCTTGCAAACATTTAGTTACAATTAAGACAACATGAAATTCAAACAAGAGAGATAAAAAAATTAAGGACATGAAAAATTAAAAGAAAATTTTGTAAAATATAACCTACATTTTAGGGAATATGAAATTAAAACAAGAGAGATAAAAAATTAAGAACATGAAAACTAAAAGAAAATATAATAAAATATACAGAAAAGTTTTTAACCTGGATTTAAAGATTTCTACATTTAAGGAACATCTAATATCTCCTGGCAGATTGTTCCAGTTATATGCAGCCCAACAGCTAAATGCTGCTTCACCATGTTTAGTTTGGACTCTGGGCTCAACTAGCTGACCTGAGTCCATGGATCTAAGAGATCTACTGGGTTTATATTCTCTAAACATTTCTGAGATGTATTCTGGGCCTAACCAATTCAGTGATTTATAGACCAGTAGCAGCACTTTAAATTCTATTCTGTAACTAACCGGAAGCCAGTGTAGAGATTTTAGAACTGGAGTGATGTGCTCAGTTATCTTCGTCTTAGTTAAAACTCTAGCAGCAGCATTCTGAATGAGCTGTAACTGTTTAATGGTCTTTTTGGGAAGTCCAGTTAAGAGACCATTACAATAGTCCACCCTACTGGAGATAAGAGCATGGATCAGCTTCTCTAGGTCTTGTTGGCACACTAGACCCTTGATTTAGGCTATATTTCTAAGATGGTAGAAGGCTGTTTTGGTGATGGTTTTTATATGGCTGGTGAATGTGAGATCTGAGTCTATTAGAACGCCAAGATTTCGGACTTGGTCTTTGGTTTTTAGAGACCGGGAACTGAGATGTTCACTGACACTGGTCCTCTTTTCTTTGCTGCCAAACACAACAATCTCTGTTTTGTCCTTATTTAACTGTAAAAAATTCTGGCTCATCCAGTTATTGATGTCCTCCAGACACTGACACAGTGAATCTATTGGGCTGTAATCATCCGGTGAGAGAGCCAGATACATCTGTGTGTCATCTGCATAACTATGGTAATCAAAGTTGTTAGCCTGTAGCATTTGGCCTAATGGCAGCATATAAAGAGTGAACAGAAGAGGTCCGAGAACTGATCCCTGGGGGATTCCACATGTCATAGCCACCCTGTCAGATTCACAGCTGCCAATAGTGACGAAGTAACTCCGGTCTTCTAAATAAGACCTGAACCAATTAAGGACTGTTCCGGAAAGTCCAACCCAGTTTTCCAACCTATCCAGCAATATTCTATGATCTACAGTGTCAAAAGCAGCACTAAGATCCAGTAAAACCAGAACTGATATTTCACCCGAGTCAGTATTTAGCCGTAGATCATTTAACACTTTTATGAGAGCCGTTTCAGTGCTGTGGTGAGCTTGAAAGCCTGAATGAAATTTGTCAAAATAACCACTGGAATTCAAAAAACTGCTGACTTGATTGTAAACAACTTTCTCAATGATCTTAGCTATGAAAGGAAGATTTGAGTAGCTGTAGCTGTTTAACACAGTCGCATCCGGAGTTCTCTTTTTTAGGAGTGGCTTAATGGCAGCTGTTTTCAGTGACTTTGGGAAAACGCCTGATTCTAGTGAGCCATTAACTATGTTGCAAATCAGTTTTTACAGAGTTAAAAATAGTTTAAAAAAATTCGGATGGCAGTATGTCGAGACAACATGTCGATGATTTAAGATGCTGAACTGTTTTCTCTAGTGTTTTTTGGTCTATTGTATTAAATTGTGACATAATAGTCATGTTATTTTTAGGTGTCTGTAGGGGCAGCATGGTTTCATCGTTTGACTGAGTGGCGTTGATGGTCAGTTTTATAGTTTTGATTTTTTCACAGAAGAAATGAGCAAACTCATTAAATTTCTCTGTGGACAGAAGTTCTGGTGTGATCTGTTTTGGAGGATTTGTAAGCTTGTCGACCACGTTGAATAGAGTGCGGGTGTTGTTGATGTTCCTGTTAATGATCTTAGAGAAGTGCAGCTGTCTAGCCCTGCATAACTCCGAGTTAAAACTACAAAGGCTTTGCTTATAGAGATCATAGTGGATTTGAAGTTTAGTTTTCCTCCACTTACGTTCAGCTCTCCTGCATTCTTTTTTTCAGAGCTATTACCATGATGGTAATAGCTCTGAAAAAAGAATGCAGGAGAGCTGAACGTAAGTGGAGGAAAACTAAACACATGGCGTAACATGTGTTACGCCATGGTGCTTTCTGTTTGCTCAACGTTTTCATGACTTATACCGTGGCAACCACATCCATGACAGTCAATATTTTCACGTTAAAGTTATCCAGGAGTTCATCAACTAACTCTGCAATTAAAGTTGGTGATATAGCTATGGCCTCCATAAACTGAGAACTAGTACTATCATTTATGTACCTTTTCTTAACAGAAAAAGAGCTAGTTTGAGCATCTGGAGTGATCAGCATTTCAAAGAAGACCCAAAAATGATCAGAGAGGGCCAAGTCCTTGACCATAACAGAAGAAATGTTAAGACCTTTAGAAATAACTAGATCCAGAGTGTGCCATCGAGTATGTGTAGGCCCTTTCACATGTTGCAATAGACCAAACGTGTCAAAAAGTCCAAAAAGTTCTTTGGTGTTATTGTCCTTGTTATTATCTAAGTGGATGTTAAAATCCCCAGTTATGATGAAAAAGCTGTACTCAGTGGAGATAACTGACAGTAGTTCAGCAAGTTCATCTATAAAATGTGCAGAGTATCTTGGAGGTTTATAAATGGTTAAAAATAAAATGTTGGGAGTACCCTTCAAAATAAAACAGAGGTTATAAAATTGCCAAGCACAGTCTCTTTGCACTGGAATACATCTTTAAATAAGGCAGCTACTCCTCCACCTTTCCTACCACTTCGACACACATTCATAGAACTGAAGTTTGCTGGTGCTGTTTCATTAAGAACAGTAGCACTGCTGCCTTCTGCTAACCATGTTTCAGTTAGAAACAGAAAATCTAAACTGTAGGATAGAATTATGTCATTCACAAAAAATTATTTGTTGGCTAGAGATCTAATATTAAGCAGAGCTAGCTTTAAAGGAACCACAGGAGCCCCTGGGGCAGCCCGAGGTTGTCGTGGTACAGGTAAGAGGTTAGACTGGTTGACTTAATATGCTGAATGCGTTCTATTCTTTCTATTTCTAATCAACACAGGAATAGAAAACATTTCAGGCATACTGGGTCCAAGCTTACTCTCCAAACTGTTGTCAGTATCATATCTGCTATAGCAAGGACCCTGAACACATCACAACGAGTTATCATTGTTTTGTTTTCTGAAGCCACTATCAGTAGCTCTCGCTGAACACTCTGAACTCTGTACAGCCAGAGTAGATGACGGTGCTGAAGTGGCCTCAGAGAACGGGGAGGGGGCTGTGGACAGGGGGGAAGGGGTGCCCTGCGCTTTTTGGGTGAAACCTGTGGACTGGCTGAGATGGTGTGAGAATTTAGTCCCAACACACACCAGTTTCTCCATTTTTTCTGTGAAATCCATATGTGGAGGCGATGTTGTTGAGAGAGAGAAATTGGAGGATGACTGTGATGTTTCTGCTGTTGACTGCTGTGTCACTGCCTGATGATGAAGGTTGTAATAGCTTTCATCAAGAGTCAGAAACTCAGCCTGAGCTGTGTTCTCCAGTGATGGGGATTGTATGTTTGATGGTCCTTCATGGTTGAAGGCAGGTGAGGGAGGTTGAGGATGCACGTATTGTGTCGAGTCAGTCCAAGAAGCAGATGGGTGGCGAAGAGCAAAATGGAGGTTGTCCTTTAGTGCCTTCACTCCAGTCTTGCTTAGGTGGGTGACATCTGGGTAAAAAAATTATCTGCGCCCCCAGAATAAATTAAAATTGTCAGTATAATCCATACCTTTCAGACTGCAGGTTCTGCTTAGCCACGTGTTGAGGTTGAGTAGCCGTGAAAACATATCGGGCTGGAAGAGGCCCACTGATGAACTTCTGAGCAGTCAGCTTCTCAAGTGTATTAAACAGTTCAGTGAAGTTGTTCTTTAAGATTTCTGACTCCTAAGTGCAAATGTCATTTCTGCCCACGTGCAGAATAATTCGGTCGATCACTCCATGCTGGGAGAGGATGTTGGGAAGTTCCTCATTTAATTCCGAGACAGTCACATTCGGGAGACAGCATGTTAGCATTGATCTGCTGCCTATATTCTTGATGGCAGAGTCACCGACGATCAGAGTTTTCAGAGCGTTCTCTGCGTTAGGCAAGGGCCTCTGCTTAAACAGCCTCGTGTTTTTGCTAGCCCGCTTTGAGTCCCCTTTTATAGTCAGCTTTGCTGGTTTTGTTTCGTTACCATTACCGCTGGGGGTAACCTCGATCAGATTTCTGAGCGGTTCAAAACGATTCAGCCAAGGGATCGGTTTTTGTTGCGACCCTGCTATTTTCCCACGGGGTGCAATTGTGCTAGCTTTTGGAACAGTTTTAGCTTTCCGAGCCCATGATGAACAGTCTGGCGTGGAAGACATTAAGACAGCCACCTGCTGCTTTTGTGGTTTTGCTCTAAGTTTGTGCAACCGACTTATTCTCTCACATGGTTCGTTTCTGTTCCCCTGTTTTGATTGAATTCTGTCAAGCTTTGGGAAGTTTGTTAAGCTCTCTAGCCTTAACTTAGCTGGTTGTTCTGTGTTAGATTTTGACTCACCCTCGAGTGATCTGGAACCATTTCTCCTGTCCGTTCCAGGTAAAATTGTCTCCAGCACTGCGATTTTCCGTAGGTGTCTGTAGCAGTTGGAGCAGCACGAAGAACCCACTGTAGTGATAGGAGCCATGGTAGTCCTGATAACTGTGCCCAAATTCAGTCTGACGGCTAGTGGAAAACTCTGTTAACTAAGTGTCTAATTTAATATAGTTCTGTAATTCTGTACCTTTCCAGCCAATCTATCATCAGTGTTTGCTGATTGAGCTCTATATTTTAGAAATAAAAGATAAAAAAATAACTAAAATAACTAAAAACTAAAAGCAAGCGGAGAGCAGACAGAAAGCGTGAAGCCAGAGCGAGCGTCAAGGACAGAAAAAATACCTAAAAAGAACTTACAAATACCTACTAGATTTTAAAAGACCTTGACAGACCCTACTATACCTTAATAGTCGCCATTAGACCTTTAAAGACCATACTAGACCTTAAAAGATGCGATTAGGCTTTACAAGAACTAAACAGACCATACTTGACCTTATTAGACCTTAACAAACCCTAATAGACCTTAACAGACCATACTAGACCTTAATAGACATAAAATACCCTACTAGACCTTACGAGACCTTAACAGACCCTATTAAACCTTAAGAGACACTACTAGATCTTACCAGACATTAAAAGACCTTGAAAGACCCTAATGGACCTTATTAGACGTAAAAAGACCTTACTAGACCTTATTAGACCGTAACAGAAACTAATAGACCTTACGAGACCTCACCAGACCATACTACACCGTACTAGACCTTAACAAACCATAATAGACCTAACTAGAACTTAACAGACCTTTGAAAGACCTTACTACACCTTAACAGACCCTAGTGGAACTTACTAGACCTTAAAAGACTTTAATAGAACTTATTAGATCGTAAAATATCCTACTAGACCTTAACAGAAACTACTAGACATTACAAGACATTAACCGACCCCACTATACCTTACTAGCACATAACAAAACCTTGGATACCTTAACAGACTCTTCTCGGACCTACTAGACCTTAACAGAACCTACTGGACCCTATTAGACCTTACCGGACACTACTAGACCTTACAAGACCTTAACAGACACTACAAGACCTTACAAGACCTTAACAAACACAACTAGACTATATACGACCCTACTAGACCTTAATAAGCCATAACAGACCCTACCAGACCCTATTGCACCTTACAAGACCTTAACAGACCCTACTACACTTTACTAGACCTTAACAGAAACTACAAGACCTTACTAGACATTAAAAGACCCTACTAGACCTTAGTAGACCTTAACAGATCCTACTAGAACTTAATAGACCTGAAAAGACCCTACTAGACCTTACTAGACTTTAAAAGACCCCTCTAGACCCTACAAGACCTCAAAAGACCCTACTAGACCTTAACAGACCCTACTAGACCTTACAAAATCTTACCAGACCAAACTAGAACCTAATAGACCTTAACAAAGCCTACTCAAACTTACTAGACCTTAACAGACCCTACTAGACCTTAACAGACCCTAGTAGACCTTACTAGACCTTAACAGACCCTACTAGACTTTAATTGACCTTTACAGACAATTCAACACCTTAAAAGACCGTAGTAGATTTTACTAGACTTTCACAGACCCTACTAGTCCTTAGTGGACCTTTACAGACCTGTCTACACCTTAACAGAATCTAGTTACAACTAAACCTTACTAGACCTTTACATAACATACTAGACCCTAACAGACCATACTAGACCTTATCAGACCTAAAAAGACCCTACTACAACTTTACAGACCTTAAGAGACCTTACTAGACCTTACTAGACTTTAACAGACCCTACAATACCTTACTAGACCTTAACAGACCCAACTAGACCTTAACAGACCCAACTAAACCTTAACAGACCCTACTAGACCTTAACAGACCCTACTAGACGTTAACAGATCCGACTAGACGTTAACAGACCCAACTAAACCTTAACAGAATCTACGAGACGTTAACAGACCCTAATAGAACTTATAAGACCCTGTAAGACCTTACTAGTCCTTAAGATACAAGTAGACCTTAATAAACCTCAACAGACCCTAATTCACCTTACAAGACCTTAACAGACCCTAATAAACCTTAAGAGACCCTACTAGACTATAAAAGACCCTAATACACCCTACTAGAGCTTAACAGACCTTTTTAGACCTTATCAGACCAAACTAGACCATAACAGAAAAAACTAGACCTTCTTAGACCATAACATACCCTAATACACCTTACCAGACCCTACTAGCCCTTAAAATACCCTACAAGACTTTACTTGACCTTCACAGACAATTCAAAACCTTAACAGACCATAGTAGATTTTACTACACTTTCACAGACCCT
The DNA here is from genome assembly GCF_030014385.1 of Trichomycterus rosablanca. NCBI lineage: Eukaryota > Metazoa > Chordata > Actinopteri > Siluriformes > Trichomycteridae > Trichomycterus > Trichomycterus rosablanca. Next base: position 10,944,910 of record NC_085989.1, read on the forward strand.
ACTAGACCTTAGTGGACTTTTACAGATTCTTCTAAACCTTAACAAACCCTAATAGACCCTACTAGAATTTATCAGACCCTACTAGTCCTTACTAGACCTTAACAGACCAAACTAGACCATAACAGACTCTACTAGACCTTACAAGACCTTCACAGACTTCACAAAATCTTAAAAGACCTTTACAGACCCTACCAGATTTTAAAAGACCATAATAAACCTTACAACACCTTAAAAGACCCAAGTAGACCTTACTAGACCTCAAAAGACCCTACTAAACCTTGAGAGCCAACTAGACCTTACTAAAACTTAGAAGACCCAAGTACACCCTACTAGACCTCAAAAAATACTATTAGTCATTAGTAGACCTTAAAAGACCCCACTAGACTTTAAAAGACCCTATTAGACCTTATCAGACATTAGAAAGACCCTGCTAGACCTTAGTAGAACCTACTAGACCTTAACACAACCTACTAGACCATACTAGACCTTAACAGACCCTACAAGACCTTACTAGACCTTAACATAACCTACTAGACATTAACAGACCATAAGAGACCTTATAAGACCTAACAAACCCTAGTGGATCTTAATAGACCTTACGAGACCTTAACAGACCCTACTAGACCTTAACAGACCCTACTAGACCTTAACAAACCTTACCAGACCCTACTAGACCTTAACACATCCTACCAGAACTTACTAGACCTTAAAAGACACTACTAGACAATAACAGACCCTACAAGACCTTACCAGACCTAAACAGACCAATCTAAACCTTACTATACCTTTACATAACCTACTAAACCCTAACAGACCATACTAGACCTTATCAGACCTTATCAGACCCTACTAGATCTTAAGACCCTACTAGACCTTAACAGACCCTACTAGACCTTAAAAGACCTACTAGACCTTACTAGACTTTAACAGACCCTGTAAGACCTTACGAGACTTTGAAAGAACCAACTAGACCTTAATAGACCTTACTAGATTTAAACAGACTCTACTTGACCTTAACAGACCCTACTATACCTTAACAGACACAAGAAGACCTTACTAAACCTCAACAGAGCCTAAAAGACCTTAATAGAATTCACAAGACCTTAACAGAATCTACTAGACCTTAACAGACACAAGTAGACCTTACTAAACCTTAAAATACCCTACCAGACTTTTACAAAACCTACTAGACCTTAACAGACCCTACTAGACCTTACCAGACCCTACCAGACCTTAACAGACCGTACAAGACCCTACCAGACCTTTACATAACCTACTAGACCTTAACAGACCCTACTAGAATTTACCAGACCCTACCAGACCTTGACAGACCGTACAAGACCCAATTAGACCTTTAAATAACCTACTAGACCTTTTCACTTTAACAGACCCTACTAGACGTTAACAGACCCTACAAGACCTAAACAGACCCAACTAAACCTTACTAGACCTTAACACATCCTACCAGAACTTACTAGACCTTAAAAGACACTACTAGACAATAACAGACCCTACAAGACCTTACCAGACCTAAACAGACCCAACTAAACCTTACTAGACCTTTACATAACCTACTAAACCCTAACAGACCATACTTGACCTTATCAGACCTTAATAGACCTTACTAAATTTAAACAGACTCTACTAGACCTTAACAGACCCTACTAGACCTTAACAGACACAAGACGACCTTACTAAACCTCAACAGAGCCTAAAAGACCTTAATAGAATTCACAAGACCTTAACAGAATCTACTAGACATTAACAGACACAAGTAGACCTTACTAAACCTTAAAAGACCCTACCAGACCTTTACAAAACCTACTAGACCTTAACAGACCCTACCAGACCTTAACAGACCCTACCAGACCCTACCAGACCTTTACATAACCTACTAGACCTTACCAGACCCTACTAGAATTTACCAGACCCTACCAGACCTTAACAGACCGTACAAGACCCAATTAGACATTTACATAACCTACTAGACCTTTTCACACTTTAACAGACCCTACTAGACGTTAACAGACCCTACAAGACATTACAAGACCTAAATAGACCCAACAAAACCTTACTAGACCTTAACACATCCTACCAGAACTTACTAGACCTTAAAAGACACTATTAGACAATAAGACCCTACAAGACCTTACCAGACCTAAACAGACCCAACTAAACCTTACTAGACCTTTACAAAACCTACTAGACCTTAACAGACCCTACCAGACCTTAACAGACCCTACCAGACCCTACCAGACCTTTACATAACCTACTAGACCTTACCAGACCCTACTAGAATTTACCAGACCCTACCAGACCTTAACAGACCGTACAAGACCCAATTAGACATTTAAATAACCTACTAGATCTTTTCACACTTTAACAGACCCTACTAGACGTTAACAGACCCTACAAGACATTACAAGACCTAAATAGACCCAACTAAACCTTACTAGACCTTAACACATCCTACCAGAACTTACTAGACCTTAAAAGACACTATTAGACAATAAGACCCTACAAGACCTTACCAGACCTAAAAAGACCCAACTAAATCTTACTAGACCTTTACATAACCTACTAAACCCTAACAGACCATACTAGACCTTTTCAGACTCTACTAGATCTTAACAGACCCTACTAGACCTTAAAAGACCTACTAGACCTTACTAGACTTTAACAGACCCTGTAAGACCTTACGAGACTTTGAAAGAACCAACTAGACCTTATTAGACCTTAACAGACCCTACTAGACCTTAATAGACCTTACTAGATTTAAACAGACTCTACTGGACCTTACCAGACCCTACTAGACCTTAACAGACACAAGAAGACCTTACTAAACCTCAACAGAGCCTAAAAGACCTTAATAGAATTCACAAGACCTTAACAGACCCTACTAGACCTTACCAGACCCTACCAGACCTTACCAGACCCTACCAGACCTTAACAGACCGTACAAGACCCTACCAGACCTTTAAATAACCTACTAGACCTTAACAGACCCTACTAGAATTTACCAGACCCTACCAGACCTTAACAGACCGTACAAGACCCAATTAGACCTTTACATAACCTAATAGACCTTTTTACACTTTAACAGACCCTACTAGACGTTAACAGACCCTACAAGACATTACAAGACCTAAAAAGACCCAACTAAACCCTACTAGACCTTAACAGACCCTACTAGACCTCTTGAGACCTTAAAAAGACCCTGATAGACCTCACTAGAACCTAACAGACCGTTCTAGACTTTAACAGACCGTACTAAACCTTAACAGACCCTATCAGACCTTACAGGACCTATACAGACCTCTCTAGACCTTACTAGAGCTTAACAGACCCTACAAGACATTAAAAGACCCTACTAGACGTTACCAGACCGTAAACGACCATAATAGACCTTAACAGACCCTACTAGACCTTACTAGACTTTAACTGACCTTAACAGACCATACTAGACTTTAAAAGTATTTTCTAAACCTTCCTAAATCTTAAAAGACCCTACTAGACCTTAGTAGAACCTACTAGGCCTTAACAGACCTCAACAGACCCTACAAGAACTGACTAGACCTTAACATGCCCTACTAGACCTCAAAAGACCTTAAAAGAAGCAACAAGACCTTAGTAGACTTTAACTATAGTGGTTCTTTAGGTGTGCTTACATGGGCAAGTGGTTCTGTAAGCGTGTTTAAATGGGTAAATGGTTCTATATGTGTGTTTACATGGGAAAGTGTTTCTATAGGTGTGTTTACATGAGTAAGTGGTTCAATAGGTGTGTTTACAAAGGGAAAGTGGTTCTATAGGTGTGTTAACATGGGCAAGTGGTTCTATAGGTGTGTTTACATAGACAAGTGATTCTTTAGAAGTGTTTACATGGACAAGTGGTTCAATAGGTATGTTTACATGGGCAAGTGGTTCGTCAAGTGTGTTTACATGGGTAAGTGGACAGGTAGATGTGGTTACATGGGTTAGTGGTTCAATAGCTGTGTTTACAAATATAAGAGGTTCTTAAAGTGTGTTTACATGGGAAAGTGGTTCTATAGGTGTTTTTACATTACGTTCTATGGGTATGTTTATATGGGCAAATGTTTCAAAAGGTGTGTTTGCATGGGTAAGTGGTTCTAAAGGTGTGTTAATATGGGTAAGTGGTTCAGTGGGTGTGTTTACATGGGTAAGTGGTTCTATAAGTGTGTTTACGTGGATAAGTGGTTCTATAGATGTGTTAACATGGGTAAGTGGTTCTATAAGTGTGTTTACATGGATAAGCTGTTCGATAGGAGTGTTTACATAATGAAGTGGTTCTAAAGGTGTGTTTACATGGATTAGTGGTCCTATAGGTGTGTTTACATGGGTAAGTGGTTCTATAGGTGTTTCTACATGGGTAAGTAGTTCTGTAGGTGTGTTTACAAGGAAAAGTGTTTCAATAGGTGTGTTTACATGGGTAAGTGGTTCAATAGGTGTGTCTACATGGGAAAGTGGTACTATAGGTGTGTTTACATTTACATTTTCCGCATTTAGCAGACGCTCTTATCCAGAGCGACTTACAGAAGTGCTTCTATAGTGAACATTTTATTTCTCAAGGTTAGGTAAACAACAGTCGAAGAACATAAATCTGCTAAAAACCTGTTAGAACCAAAGTGCCTTTTTTTTTTTTTTTTTTCGGAAATGGAAAAGAATGGAACAAAATGTTAGTAAATAAGTACAAATCAGCCGAAGTGTTTAGTAAAAAAGTGGGTTTTTAATCGTTTTTTAAAGACAGCAAGAGACTCAGATGTTTGGACAGACAGAGGAAGTTCATTCCACCACTTCGGCGCTAGAACAGAGAACAGCCTTGATGCTTGTCTTCCTCGTGTCCTGGGTGGAGGATCAAGTCGAGCGAGACTAGAGGCTCGGAGGTTGCGTGGTACAGAGCGGGGTTTGATTAGGCCACAAAGGTAGCTTGGGGCTGGTCCATTTTTGACTTTGTAGGCAAGCGTCAGTGTTTTAAACTGAATGCGTGCAGCTACAGGAAGCCAGTGAAGAGAACGTAGCAGTGGGGTGATGTGGCAGTGTTTGGGTTGGTTAAAAACCAGACGTGCAGCTGCATTTTGAATTAGCTGTAAGGGTTTAATCGTGGACATGGGAGCTCCAGCCAGAAGGGAGTTGCAGTAGTCCAACCGTGAGATTACAAGTGATTGCACCAGAATCTGGGTAGCTTCCCTGGAGAGAAATGGACGAATCTTCCTGATGTTGTACAGGAGGAACCGACACGCTCTTGTCATGTTGGCTATATGAGGAGAGAATGTCAGCTGGTTATCAAGGACAACACCAAGACTTCTTACCTTATCAGATGGTCTGATCTGGGAGTCATCCAGAGAAATGACTAGGTCCTGGGTTGGAGACTGATCTCCAGGAATGAGCAACATCTGTCTTGCTGGGATTAAGTTTTAGATGATGAGCCGACATCCATTGTGAGATATCTTGCAGACATGCTGAGATGCGAGCTGAGACTTGCGTGTCTGAAGGAGGAAATGACAGAACGAGCTGAGTGTCATCTGCATAGGAGTGGTAGGAGAAGCCATGGGAGGCTATGACCTTGCCCAGAGAGCTGGTGTAGATAGAGAAAAGAAGTGGGCCAAGTACAGAGCCCTGAGGAACACCGGTTGAGAGAGTGCATGGGGGAGATATGGATCCCCTCCATGACACTTGGTAGGAGCGCCCTTCCAGGTAGGAGGCCATCCATTGCCATGCTGAACCTGTTACTCCAAGGTTGGAGAGAGTGGTCAGGAGAATGCTGTGATTCACTGTGTCGAAGGCTGCAGAGAGGTCAAGAAGAATAAGGACAGATGACAGTTTGGCTGCTTTGGCTGCATGAAGCTTCTCAGTAACAGCTACAAGAGCTGTTTCTGTAGAATGTGCTGCCTTGAAGCCAGACTGGTACGGATCGTGGAGGTCATTCTGAGTGAGAAAGGCAGATAGTTGGTTATAGACAGCACGTTCAAGAATTTTGGATAGAAAAGAGAGGAGTGAGACAGGTCTGTAGTTGTTAATGTCTGTAGTGTCTAGTGTAGGTTTCTTAAGAAGGGGAATGACCTGAGCCTTCTTAAAAACAGTAGGGACAACACCTGATGTCAGGGAGTTGTTGATGATGGATGTGATGGAGGGGATTAGGTCCTGTGAGATGTCTTTGAGGATGGTGGATGGTATAGGGTCAAGTGTGCATGTAGTGGGATTGCTGGATGAGAGGAGCTGTGTAACCTCATCCATGGTGAGTGGGGTGAAGCTGGTAAGTGTGTTGGTGGGTTGAGGGTCAGTTGAAAGTGGGTCAGTCGGAGAGAAGGATTGATTGATTTTGTCGATCTTTTCCTGAAAGAATGTTGCAAAGTCAGTAGCAGTGAGAGAGGCAGAAGGGGGAGGAGGATGGTTTAGAAGAGAGGAAAAGATAGCATGAAGCTTACGTGGGTCAGCAGCAGATTGTTCAAGCTTGGCTTTGTAAAAAGATGTTTTTGCAGCAGTCACGTCAGATGAGAACCTGGACAGCAGATTGTGGTAGGAGTGAAGATCAACCCCGAGCTTAGATTTCCTCCACTTTCTCTCAGCTGCCCTAAATTCTTTTCTGTTGCTGCGCAGTGCATCTGAAAGCCAAGGAGCAGGGTGAGAAGGTTTTCCTCATTTGAGGGTAGGAGGACAGAGCTGATCGAGGGATGTTGAAAGAGAAGAGAGTAGAGTATTAGTTGCGGAGTTGAGTGGAAGTGTTTACATGGTAAAGTGGTTCTATAGGTGTGTTTACATGGTTAAGTAGTTAAATAGAAGTGTTTGCATGGAGTAGTGGTTCTATAAGTGTGTTTCAATGGGTAAGTGGTTCTATAGGTGTGTTTCAATGGGTAAGTGGTTCTATAGGTGTGTATACATGGCTAAGAGGTTCAATAGGTGTGTTTACTTGGGTAAGTAGTTATATAGGTGTGTTTACATGGGTAAGTACACTAACAAATTTCTGTAGTTTTTACAGTATTACTACTGTAGAACGATAAAATTCTTACTGTAGGACCTGTACACAGCATTTTACTGTAGATCTGCAAAGCATCATGGTCAAGATTCAGTGGCGGGTGAATTCTACAGTAAGCATATTTCTCCTGTGAATCACAATACGGTAAGTTTAAGCGGGATTTTTCTTTTTCTGTCAGTTTTAACAATAACCCGTCTTTGGTAATAGTACAGTTTGCATTATAAATAACACAAATACTAGGTTTTTTTTTATTACTCAGACAGAAAGATGTGTTTATATCCTCAATAACAGGTACAGAAATTAGAATAACTTTCTAACAGTCACCTACTTTAAAAAAAAGCTATCGACACAGAAAGAGAGCTAGCTCGCTAAACATATAACTACTCGGCCAGTCGATAAACAGCTAGCTAATGGTGTAGCCAAGCCATTTTCAGCTCCTTTCTTTGCCGATAAACAAGCAGTCTGAAGAGGTATAAAAGTGATACAGATCGCGATAATTGGTGTTGAAAGGTCTAGTGCATGTTACAGAAATAAACTATTTGTACATTATATTTTGATATATTATCTGGTGATATTTCGTTGATAATGGCATCAGTTTAATGTAGGAGTAACAACACTTTTCGTGTGTATATGTGGTTGTGCTGTATGTCCATGTTCCGTATGGTGATTGAAGCTCGTCACTCGTTTTTTTTTTCTAGTTATCAAGTAGCCTACTGAAGCGAACAAAGACAAAACACATCGCCAAAACAGGTAAGAGTTTTAAATATTTTCATATTAGAATGTGTTATCTGAGCTTAATCGCTGTTAATCGTTGTATATTGTTTGCTGGTCTAACGTAACTATACATGGGTCTCATTCGTGGATGAACAGTAAATTGTAGGCTACTATATTAAGGTTTTTGGCTTTTCATAAAAAAGAAACTCGTACTTGTTCTTTTTGGCCGTTTCCTTCAAGACTGCGGAGCTGAAAAAAAAAATAGATCTTTCGGCTAGACTCAGGAATAAACTAATGTGCATTAATATGTTTTTCAAGTGTAAACAATGCTGTTTCTCTGCAGACACAATCCCTAGATATATTAAGCATGTTAAAGTGCACAGAAACCATGCAAACTTCATGTTTCCATGTGGGATTTCTAAGTGTCCTTGTAATTTCAAGACCTTGTGTGCATTACAGACACACATGTACCGAAACCACACAAAACCTAAACCAGCTAGATCTCATGAGGGTGTGAGTTTGAATTGTCAGGTTGAAGAATGCACTTTTAAATCGTCACACTTTTCCAGTCTCTGTAAGCATTTAAAGTTGCATATTAGGGATGGGAAAATGATTGTTTGCCCTTTTAGCACTTGTCAGAAACGCTTCAGTGTCAGATCTTCTTTCACCTCACACATAAGCAGGAAACATGCCAATGCCATGGTTGCTTGTAGAGAAGGAGGCATGGACAATGATGATCCAGGTATGCATGACGATGCTGTTGTTATGGGTAATGATGACATGACAGAGACTCTAGAATTTCCTGAGCTTGATGATTCTGTAGGTGATGTTGAGAAGGAAAGATGTGTTTTTCTTACCAATTTGGCCCTATTTTACTTGAGAATGCAAGCAAAGATGCTTTTACCTTCTTCCACAATATCCACTCTGATAGAAGAGTTTCAAGAAGTATGCACGAATACAGTTTCACAATTGTTTGTTAGACTTCGCAAAGAATTGTCAAAGCTTGAAATTCCTGGTGAAAGCATTCATAATATCATTGAAGGACTGTCAAAAGAAAACTTATTAAAGATGTATAATGAGGGCTTGTTCAGATCAGATGCAACCCGTAAGACATATTTTAAGAAAAATTTCAGTTATGTTGAGCCTACACAGATTCATCTTGGTTTTGATGCTTCTGGTAAAGAATGCTTTTGCCAGTATGTCCCAGTCAAGGACACATTAAAAGCCCTGTTGAACCTGCCTTCAGTAAGAGACCAATATAATGTGTCAAAAATGCAGTTATCACAAGATTCACATGTGCTTGAGGATGTGAGGGATGGTAAGACTTTCAAAGAAAACACTCTTTTACAAGAGTCACCTTCCTCAATTTCACTTATCTTGTATCAAGATGCCTTTGAAGTTGCAAATCCACTTGGATCAGGCAAAAAGAAACACAAGCTCCTAGCTGTGTACATGACACTGGGTGAGATATTGCCTCATAACAGATCATCAGTTGACCCCATGCAGTTATTAATGCTTTGCAAGGAGCCTGATTACCAGTTTTTTGGACAAGAGAAAGTATTCTGCTGTCTTGTAAACTACTTAAGACATTGAGCAAACTGGTATTACCTTGAATACAGGTGAGACTGTGAATGGGGTAGTAATTGCAATTGTAGGTGACAACCTGGGGTCTCATTCACTGGGAGGCTTCACAGAAAATTTCAGTAGGAGCATACATTTCTGTAGATACTGCCTTATAAGCAGAGACAAATTTGCAAATGAACCTACAAAGCTAGGCTTAGCAAGGACAACAGAAAACTACAGGAGTAGCGTGGAGAAGGTGTTCTTGGGATCAGTAAACAGTGTAGATGGAGTAAAATTTGACTCCGTTTTTAATTCTTTGGAGCACTTCCATGTCTGCCAACCAGGTCTGCCTCCATGTCTTGGTCATGATCTCTTCGAAGGGATCTCAACCTTCAGCTGTTTCTAAAACATCTTGTGTTCTTTGGGAAGCACTTCACTTTTGTGCAGTTGAATAGGAGGATCTCTCAACTAAATTACAAAGGTAGTGATGCCAATAACCGCCCATGTGTGGTTAGAGCTGATGGAGAAAAGTTAGGAGGAAGTGCAGCACAGAACTGGTGCTTGCTGCATCTTCTCCCTGTCCTTGTATCAAGAATCCACTTGAAGACCAAGTTTGGCAGTTGTGCCTCAAGTTGAGGGAGATAGTACAAATGATCTGTGCTCCCAAAGTCCATACCAACCAGGTAGCCTATCTAAGATTACTTGTTGAGGAATATTTGGAATTTAGAGCAACTTTTTTTTCAGACCAACCATTAAAGCCAAAACACCACTTTTTACTCCACTACCCAGACCTCATAATCAAATTTGGCCCACTTATTCGCCTCTGGACTCTCCGCTTTGAAAGTAAGCACACATATTTTAAAAAGTGTGCACGGAAGCTCCATAATTTCAAAAACCTCTGTGGGACTCTGGCAGAAAGGCACCAATTGCTACAGGCCTATTTGTACTCGGGGAACTTGTTCTCAGCAATTCTTCAAGTAGGCCAAGCCAATGAATTTGATGATCAAATGTACAATGCTGCCATTCAAGAAGCTGTTAGACTAAGAGGTGTTACGAAAGAAAACACAGTAGAAACAGTTTCTGTCACATACAAGGGTACTACATACCGGATGGGAATGGCTGTAGTTCTCAGTGTTAGTGACAGAGATTATGAGCTTGGAAGGATAGTTCTTCTTCTGGTCAGTCAGGAGATAGTTTATTTTGTTTGTGAAAAATCTTGGGCAGTGCCAGGCTTGGATCTTGGTGTTCACATCCTGCAGCATGACACACAGGCTTGTTATGTTTGTGTCAGTGTGGATACCCTTGCTGACTATTACCCACTGCCCTTGTACAAACTGTTTGACTTTGACGTAATTGCACTTCATCATTCTATTTTTTCAGGTGAAGCATAATGGAAGCCACCGTTAAAAGTGCTCTTCCCAACCTGGAAAGTGAGGTGCTGGAGATTATTCTAGAACACTTGTCAAACATGGGGGTAAGGACAGCTGATGACATGGAATTTATAAATGAAGGTGATTTGAGACACCTCCTGCCACCAGTGGACTGCAGAAAACTACTCCGTGCATTCATAAAAAGAGGTAAATTATGTAGTCTTAGACATTTCGGTTACATACTGTCATAAAAAGTCAAATGCAATTAATTAATTAATCCTAAAACTCTAAATTCCTCTGAACTGTATTAGAGAAATGAGCATACAGTGTATCACAAAAGTGAGTACACCCCTCACATTTCTGCAAATATTTCATTATATCTTTTCATGGGACAACACTATAGACATGAAACTTGGATATAACTTAGAGTAGTCAGTGTACAGCTTGTATAGCAGTGTAGATTTACTGTCTTCTGAAAATAACTCAACACACAGCCATTAATGTCTAAATAGCTGGCAACATAAGTGAGTACACCCCACAGTGAACATGTCCAAATTGTGCCCAAATGTGTCGTTGTCCCTCCCTGGTGTCATGTGTCAAGGTCCCAGGTGTAAATGGGGAGAAGGGCTGTTAAATTTGGTGTTTTGGGTACAATTCTCTCATACTGGCCACTGGATATTCAACATGGCACCTCATGGCAAAGAACTCTCTGAGGATGTGAGAAATAGAATTGTTGCTCTCCACAAAGATGGCCTGGGCTATAAGAAGATTGCTAACACCCTGAAACTGAGCTACAGCATGGTGGCCAAGGTCATACAGCGGTTTTCCAGGACAGGTTCCACTCGGAACAGGCTTCGCCAGGGTCGACCAAAGAAGTTGAGTCCACGTGCTCGGCGTCATATCCAGAGGTTGGCTTTAAAAAATAGACACATGAGTGCTGCCAGCATTGCTGCAGAGGTTGAAGACGTGGGAGGTCAGCCTGTCAGTGCTCAGACCATACGCCGCACACTGCATCAACTCGGTCTGCATGGTCGTCATCCCAGAAGGAAGCTGACGCACAAGAAAGCCCGCAAACAGTTTGCTGAAGACAAGCAGTCCAAGAACATGGATTACTGGAATGCCCTGTGGTCTGACGAGACCAAGATAAACTTGTTTGGCTCAGATGGTGTCCAGCATGTGTGGCGGCGCCCTGGTGAGAAGTACCAAGACCACTGTATCTTGCCTACAGTTAAGCATGGTGGTGGTAGCATCATGGTCTTGGGCTGCATGAGTTTTGCTTGCACTGGGGAGCTGCAGTTCATTGAGGGAAACATGAATTCCAACATGTACTCTGACATTCTGAAACAGAGCATGATCCCCTCCCTTCGAAAACTGGGCCTCATGGCAGTTTTCCAACAGGATAACGACCCCAAACACAACCTCCAAGATGACAACTGCCTTGCTGAGGAAGCTGAAGGTAAAGGTGATGGACTAAACCCAATTGAGCACCTGTGGCGCATCCTCAAGTGGAAGGTGGAGGAGTTCAAGGTGTCTAACATCCACCAGCTCCGTGATGTCATCATGGAGGAGTGGAAGAGGATTTCAGTAGCAACCTGTGCAGCTCTGGTGAATTCCATGCCCAGGAGGGTTAAGGCAGTGCTGGATAATAATGGTGGTCACACAAAATATTGACACTTTGGGCACAATTTGGACATGTTCACTGTGGGGTGTACTCACTTATGTTGACAGCCATTTAGACATTAATGGCTGTGTGTTGAGTTATTTTCAGAAAACAGTAAATCTACACTGCTATACAAGTTGTACACTGACTACTCTAAGTTATATCCAAGTTTTATTTCTATAGTGTTGTCCCATGAAAAGTGTTGTCCCATAATAAAATATTTGCAGAAATGTGAGGGGTGTACTCACTTTTGTGATACACTGTATGTAGTCAGTAATTGAGTTATAAAAGAGTAAAAGTAAAAGAGTGTTGGTTATGGAAAAGATGTACAGTATATTGCCACTGTCCAAAAAAGAAATAAAGTGAAAATAATTTCGTTATTTTTTTTAGTTCAGTAGATCAGTAGATGCCTCTTTCATGTGTAAACAACATGATGAATGGTCCAATAAACACTCTAAAATCTCTTCAGACAATTTATTTTTAAAAGTTAACCATTTAAAAGTTATCATTTTGGAGTTTTTTGCTTCTTTGTTTGTTTTAAAACAGAAACTATATATTTTTGAATCACGTTGCCTTGAATTGTTGTGTAGCACTGTGTAGCTACTTTTTATTTCTTTTCAGACGCACAGCACAGCACTCAACAAAGTGAATGTACCATAGCTACATCTGACCCTGAAATCGTTGTGACTCTTATGCCTGTACCTTATCCTGATACCTCACCCAGTTTGGAACCTTCACTGGACTATACATGTCCTGTTTCTGTACAAAACAGTAATTGGTTATCAACATTTTCAGTGCCATGGGAGAAAACACATGAAAGTTTGAGAAGGTGTCTGGAACAGAGGAAGAGACCAGAAGCTGCAGATAGACGGCATATGGTGAGAGTCATTGTAGAAGCAATAAGACAGGTTTGCTTGAATGCCCCTTTCATGCAGTGTGCCAAACTGGCTAAGAGCATTGTGAGAAAATACCCCGAGTCTTTTGAAGACAGGACAGAAGAGGGAGAACGACTGGGCAATGGTTATTACACATTAAGCAAACAGTTAAGGACCAGGATAGAGTTTTTAAACCGAGACAATTCCCTAGCACGACTTCGAAAACCAAAACGATTGGTCTCTGCCATGGATGAAGACCTGCCAGCACCATCACAAAAGTGTGCCAGAACAGATAGCTATGGTTGTATCAACTGGCAGCCTTTACAGCTACCTGAGGGGGAAAATAGAATGTCTCTCTATGAGAAGAAAAGAGAGCTATTGACAATTTTTTCCCAGGAGGGGCAAAGAGGTGCAGACCAGAGGCGAGTCAGTGATCTCATGACATTTCTATATGAGTCACAGCGTCGAGATATAAATGCAGCTTCACCGAGTATGTCAGATTTACAGAAAGAGTGGCCATTCCTCTTCATGCAGAAGTTTTTACTACAGCACTTTTGCACACTGACAGGAATTGAGCTAGAATCGAGACTACGAGAATCACTTGCTGGAAAGGGGAAAAGAGTGCTACAATATTTTAAAAGCCAGCTTTTAAAATGGAAAAAGGAAGTGAAGACAGTGCTTTACAGCCTTGAGAGACAGATGGACATTGACCCTGGACTTGCTGCGATAATCGTCATGATGGCTTACTTCAAAGAAAAAGTGGAGGCTCTTTTCTTCTTCGCTGATGTAAATATTTTATACTGCATTGCCATATCAGTTATCTCTTCGATTTATTGCCCTATGAATATAGTATTTTGTGATTCTGATAGTGGTGTCTGTTTTTGTGTTGCAGGAAACTTCCACCCAGGCGGACGTTGAGGCCCAGATTGCCCTGCCTTGCACTCCAAGGCTCATCATGCTTGGTAAGATCACAGCACTAGACAGTACACAACACGCAATAACTTAAAGGCTTACTTCACCTATAAAGCATATTTGTATGGAATAGTAGCAGTGCGCTGGCAGCTAGATTCATGAGATCAGAAAACTACACATCTTTTCAGGCTTTATGTTACATGTGGATTGGGGGCAGCACGGTGGCTAAGTGGGTAGCACTGTCGCCTCACAGCAAGAAGGTCCTGGGTTCGATCCCCAGGTGGGGCGGTCCGGGTCCTTTCTGTGTGGAGTTTGCATGTTCTCCCCGTGTCTGCGTGGGTTTCCTCCGGGTGCTCCGGTTTCCTCCCACAGTCCAAAGACATGCAAGTGAGGTGAATTGGAAATGCTAAATTGTCCATGACTGTGTTCGATATAACCTTGTGAACTGATTAACCTTGTGTGAAGATAAACTACCGTTTCCTGTCATAAATGTAACCAAAGTGTAAAACATGACGTTAAAATTCTAATAAAACAAACAAACATGTGGATTGGATCAGTGGCCTATGCAGAACTATTTACAGCTACAGACATGGTTTAGGTGTGACAACCACATGCCACATTTTAGATGCTTTTATGTGTTTGTGCTTTTTACGTTAAATGCTAAGCCCAATCATGATGAATGATGTGCAGTGTCAACTTAATTTTCAGGTGAGTCCATTCTGGGAGCAAAGAAATGGATGCTGTCTATCGAGGGCAGAGTAGTCCTCCAACTAAGTCAACTTTCAGATTTCACTTTTGCACTGGCTGTCCTCTTTGGATCATATTATGTATTCAACATGGAATATCCAGAAGAGGCTGCCACATCACTGGAATTTATCCAGAGGTAAGCACTTACTGCTGTACACTAGAGATTATCAAGTTCTCGATAACTTGTCACCACACACTCAATTACTAAATTACTACTTAACATTAGCAATTAAAATTAGTCATTTTGCTCATTAATTATTCATTACACAAGATTCATCAGCTCATAAGTTTATATTGAACACGGTCATGGACAATTTAGTGTCTCAAGTTCACCTCACTTGCACGTCTTTGGACTGTGGGAGGAAACCGGAGCACCCGGAGGAAACCCACGCAGACACGGGGAGAACATGCAAACTCCACACAGAAAGGACCCGGACTGCCCCACCTGGGGATTCGAACCCAGGACCTTCTTGCTGTGAGGCGCAAGTGCTACCCACCGAGCCACCATACCGCCCCCAGGATAGAAGTTAATGAAACAAACTTGGTGAATGTATCAGAGCTATCACTTTACCCTAGTTTTTTGCTTTCACTGGAGAAATATTTTATGTTTGTTGTATTTCCAGATTTTTTGTCAGGATAAATCCAGAGCACAGTAAATGCTCTTCCAAGGTCAAGGTGAGCAGAAAAACTGGCAAGTTGGTTCAAAGAAAGAATGAATCTCTCAATCCACATGTGGCATCATTCATCAGGGACTTCATTGAGTATGACTGGCAGAACAACTGATAGCAGGTGAGACAGTTAATTGTTTAATTGCACAAGATTATGCTGTGTAACTTGTGCAATCAGCTGCCCAGCACAGTGTCCTTAATTTGTATCTAGGGATTGGCTGACTTCCTGTTTGGTGGAGTCACTCATGTCAGCAAACAAAATGTGTGTGATGTTATATTCGTGCCAAATTTATGAAATTTTAACCTACTCTTTTGCTACCATGTTCAACATTCCATTTGCTCTAGTGTTGCATCTCAGCTAAATCAACAGCCCGCCATTACGTCATCGTTTGAGTAACTGACTGTTTCTTTGCAATTTATCATCCGATGTCTGTCTCTTACTACCAAATATCTAGGGAATACGACAAATTCATAAAAGGAAGTGGTAAATGCACAAATTCCAAAATGGTTGTGCTCAGACCCTAATTAAGGCACTTATACACTGTTTTACAGAACACAAGGTGTTGATACTGTGTGTTGTGTGCTATGCACTGCCCTTTCATATAGTGTTGTCATTTGTATAAACATAATGTGATATCTTTAAGAGGTAAGTCATTAACAAAATTGTCATAGTCTCCAGTCTTGTCTATACATTTCTACAGCAGCAACTAATTCCTTTTCTTTTCTTTCCAGTGCAGGGACTTTAGCCCAGGAGGTATTCCAGCCTGAGGCACCCGGTTCAGGAAAAAGCACCCAGTTCGAAAAAAAGCACCCAGTTCAGGAACAATGAAGTCAGTTTTAAACATTTTACTGATTAAACTTCTACAGGTTTTGGTTCATGTTTAAAGTGTGTTTTTTATATTTCCACTTTTAACATTTTAACTGCATAAGAACATTTTAATTGCTTCTACTACTTGGAATTGCAAATGTACAAATGTATTTAATTATCTATGTATTAAAAAAAACATGTTTTAAAATGGAATAAATTAATTTTTGTTACAAATACAGCGTCTTCTTTTTTTTTTTACAGTGTATAGTTATTTTTCGATTATTCGTTTTGTGTGAAATGCAGTAATGCCTTTAAAGTAGTCTAATATTTGCTGTGATTAAAATACTGCATTACTGTAATAACAATCACAGCAATGTGATTACCGCTGTAATAAGTTACAGTAATGTGAAATTACTGTAATAACAGCTACAGTACTGTGATTATTACTGTAATAACAATTACAGTGCTGTGATGATTACTGTAACAAATATAACAGTAATTTATGGTGTACAGTAATAAAGTGTACAGTATTCATACTATGGAATTTATTACAGCAACTTACCGGCTAATTGCTGCCAGCAAGTTACTGTACATTTCAGTGTCCTTTTTACAGTGTAGTTATATAGGTGTGTTTAAATGGGAAAGTGGTTCAATAGGTGTGTTTACATGGGTATGTGGTTCTATAGGTGTGTTTACAGGGGTAAGTGGTTCAACAGGTGTGTTAACATGGGTAAGTGGTTTTAAACGTGTTCACATGGGTTAGTGGTTCTATAGTTGTGTTTACATGGGTAAGTGGTTCAATAGGTGTGTTTACAGGGGTAAGTGGTTCAACAGGTGTGTTTACAGAGGTAAGTGGTTCAACAGGTGTGTTTACAAAGGTAAGAGGTTCAACAGGTGTGTTTACATGGGTAAGTGGTTCTATAAATTTGTTTACATGGGAAAGTGGTTCAATAGGTGTGTTTACATGGGTAAGTGGTTGCATAGGTTTGTTTACATAGGTAAGTGGTTTAATAGGTTTGTTTACATGGGAAAGTGGTTCTATAGGTGTGTTTACATGGGAAAGTGGTTCTATAGGTGTGTTTACATGGGAAGGTGGTTCTATAGGTGTGTTTACATGGGAACTTGGTTCTATAGGTGTGTTTGCATGGGTAAGTGGTTCTAAAGTTTTTTACATGGGTAAGTGTTACTATAGGTGTGTATACATGGTTAAGTAGCTATATAGAAGTGTTTGCATGGAGTAGTGGTTCTATAAGTGTGTTTCAATGGGTAAGTGGTTCTATAGGTGTGTTTCAATGGTAAGTGGTTCTATAGGTGTGTAAACATGGCTAAGAGGTTCAATAGGTGTGTTTACTTGGGTAAGTAGTTATATAGGTGTGTTTAAATGGGAAAGTGGTTCAATAGGTGTGTTTACATGGGTATGTGGTTCTATAGGTGTGTTTACAGGGGTAAGTTGTTCAACAGGTGTGTTAACATGGGTAAGTGGTTTTAAACGTGTTCACATGGGTTAGTGGTTCTATAGTTGTGTTTACATGGGTAAGTGGTTCAATAGGTGTGTTTAAAGGGGTAAGTGGTTCAACAGGTGTGTTTACAGAGGTAAGTGGTTCAACAGGTGTGTTTACATGGGTAAGTGGTTCTATAAATTTGTTTACATGGGAAAGTGGTTCAATAGGTGTGTTTACATGGGTAAGTGGTTGCATAGGTTTGTTTACATGGGTAAGTGGTTCAATAGGTGTGTTTACATGGGAAAGTGGTTCTATAGGTGTGTTTACATGGGAAAGTGGTTCTATAGGTGTGTTTACATGGGAAAGTGGTTCTATAGGTGTGTTTACATGGGAACTTGGTTCTATAGGTGTGTTTGCATGGGTAAGTGGTTCTAAATTTTTTTTTTTACATGGGTAAGTGTTACTATAGGTGTTTTTACAAGAAAAAGTGGTTGTGTAGATGTGTTTACATGGAAAAGTGGTTCTATAGGTGTGTTTACATGGATTAGTGGTTCTACAGGTTTGCTTAAAAAAGGGAAATGGGTTCTACAGGTGTGTTTACATGGGTAAGTGTTACTACAGGTGTGTTTACACTGAAAAGTGGTTCTATAGGTGTGTTTACATAGAAAGGTGGTTAAATAGGTGTGTTTACATAGAAAGGTGGTTAAATAGGTGTGTTTACATAAGTTACTGGTTCAATAGTTGTGGTTACATGTGTTACTCGTTCTATAGGTGTGGTTACATGGGAAAGTGGTTCTATAGGTGTGTTTACATGGGAAAGTGGTTCTATAGATGTCTTTACATGGGAAAGTGGTTCTATAGGTGTATTTACATGGGAAAGTGGTTCTATAGGTGTCTTTACATGGGTAAGTGGTTCTATTGGTGTGTTTTCATGGGTAAGTGGTTCTATAGGCGTGTTTACATGGGAAAGTGGTTCTATAGATGTGTTCACATGAGTGCGTGGTTGTAAAGGTGTGTCTACATGGACAAGTGGTTCTATAGGTGTGTTTACATGGTTAGTGGTTCTATAGGAGTGTTTACATGGAAAAGTTGTAACCTTCCTCCTTTCGAGGTGTACACAGAAAACAAACTGAGAGAGGTTCCCTGCACTTCTTTTTCTTGTGTTTTTAAAATTAAACACTCCTTCCTAGAAAACACTCATTGAACAAAAAACGGTATTAGTGTATTTAAAGCAAAACAAAACTGAATAAATGAACTCATATATACACAATAAACTCAATATTTACAAATGCCCTCTTCCCAGTGTGATTTAAAATAAGTCCAGAAGGTTGACCACAGTAGGCTTGGTAGAGTTCAAAGCTTTTAAGCCTTACCAGGAGTCCACATCAATGTAATCCTGAGTTATCAGTATAATGCGGCCTTGTCCAAACCTTCAGTTCGTCCTTATTGAAGTTAGATGTCCTTTTCCAAAATCCAGCAGTTAATAATGGGTAGTGGATTTCCAAAATAAACTCCTTTTCTACACAAGTAGGAATATACATACATTACCAATGTGATAATTACAATTTACAATGCAATTGTACAACAATTTAAATTACCAATTTACAATGCAGGTTTAGCATAAAGCATTAGCATTACTACCTTCCATAATATTTCCGAAAGATAAATTATACCAAAAATAAGAATAATCATTTTCTTAATAAACATGGTTCAGAGTACTTACATCTAGGAGTCAAACATTTAAGTTTCCTAGGAAAGAAGCTTTTAAATCCTCAAAATGATCAGCACACATGCAAAGCAGCAAACAAACAGACAAGCAAACCACTTTAGCTTCCATCAGGAAGTGCTGTGACTACTTCCTATCACAGAAGACAAATATAGGTCATTAACTCTGTTGCCCCCTAAAGGAAATCAGGAGAACTGACCAAAAGTAACTTCATGGTGTTGGCCATATTACCTGTTACAAAGTGGTTCCATAGGTGTGGTTAGATGGGTAAGTGTTTCTGTTTACGTGTGTTTACATGGGTGACTGGTTCTATAGGTGTGGTTACATGGGAAAGTGGTTCTGTAGGTGTGTTTACATGGGAAAATGGTTCTATTGGTGTGTTTACATGGAAAAGTGGTTCTAAAGATGTGCTTACATGGGTTACTGGTTCTATAGGTTTGGTTTCATGGTAAAGTGGTTCTATAGGTGTGTTTATATAGGTAAATGGTTATATAGGTTTGTTTAAATGGGTTACTGTTTCTGTAGATGTGTTTACATGGGTTAGTGGATCTATAGGTGTGTTTTCATGGGTAAGAGGTTCTATAGGTGTGCTTACATGGGAAAATTGTTCTATAAATGTGTTTACATGTGTAAGTGGTTCTAATGGTGTGTTTACATGGAAAAGTGGTTCTAAAGATGTGCTGACATGGGAAAGTGGTTCTATAGGTTTATAGTGGTTCTATATTTTATAGGTGTGTTTACATGGGTAAGTGGTTATATAGGTGTGTTTTCCATGTAAACACAACTATAGAACCACTTTCCTATGTAGACACACCTATATAACCACTTACCCATGTAAACACACCTATAGAACCAGTAACCCATGTAACCACACCTATAGAACCAGTAACCCATGTAACCACACCTATAGAACCAGTAACCCATGTAACCACACCTATAGAACCAGTTACCCATGTAACCACACCTATCGAACCAGTAACCCATGTAAACACACCTTTAAAATAACTTTCCTATGTAAACACACCTATATAACCACTTTCCCAGGTAAGCACATCTTTAGAATCACTTTCCCATGTAAACACACCTATATAACCACTAACCCAAGTAAACACACCTATAGAAACAGTTACCCATGTTCTTGCTCTTGTGGAAGGCGGTTGCATTTTCCCTCCTCCCTTATCTCTCCTGCTTGGCTTCTCCTGTATCATACTGTCTCGTCTACTCTACTCTACAGAGATTTTCTCAGCACAGCTCCTCAAAGAACAAATTATGGAATTGGTTAAATGGTCTCTGAATGCTATTGACACCATCTTCTCATCGAGAAGTTCGGGTTCGGGGGAACCCACATGCCCCGATGGAACGCAGATGGCAGGATACGCGACGGACTCGTGGGGGAAGTGGAGAGTCGTGTGCCTGGCACCTCTTTCGTTGGAGGACGTAGAGGATGTTTACCTATTCGGAACTTTAATTGTGGGGTTTCTGCTGATTGGTTTAGGCTGTATCGGGAAATTTAAAAAGTTGGGTCAGTTGTCAATGGTCCCAAGGAACTGCCCAATTTGATTGATATGGTGGGTAGAGCTGTTGGAACTCAGACTGTGGTTAATAATCGCAACATGGATTCCATTTTGGAGAAACTAACGGCTTTGCGAAATGAGACGGATCAGAGACGCATTATTTCCGTGAGTTTTTGTTAAATTTGTATTAGGGCTCAGACTAAACAACATGTCATTTCTGCTCTTGGCTCCCACTGTTATCATCAACGACCTTGGTGATAAGAAAATTCCTCCAGAGGATCTGCTGCGAAGTACCCTACCCTCCCTCCACTGGCTGGTTCATTCGGGGCAGTAAGAGAGCTGTCAACAACCATGTCATCGTGAACTTTGTACAGACTTTTTCTTGCTGCACGAATGACTGTCAGAACTTTACCAACCCAAAAACAACGTCTCCACTCTCTTAGCTTGATCCCACCAATACAGCAGGACGGGTCTGCAGTGTGCGCCTGCATATGGCTGCAAATCGCTAGGGCTGCTTGTCGTAGCTGGTACCTTCCCTATCCCCTCACCCCCAAACCCGTGGCTCGTTTTGTGACTATGTTATGTTCTTATGTTTACATGTGCTTGTGTGCTGTTAGGGGCTTTTTTTCATGTTACCAAAGTGTGTTCCTCGGAGAGCACAATCTGGTTGCTAGTTTTTTTTATCTCCTACTCTCCCAATGTATTACCATTTCTAATGATACAAATTTCCACATTGTGGGATTAATAAAGGATATCTTATCTTATCTTAACCACACCTATCGAACCAGTAACCCATGTAAACACACCTATAAAAAAACTTTCCTATGTAAACATACCTATAGAACCACTTTCCCAGGTAAGCACATCTTTAGAATCGCTTTTCCATGTAAACACACCTATATAACCACTAACTCATGTAAACACACCTATATAACCTTTTCCCCATGTAACCACACCTATAGAACCACTTTCCCTTATAAACACACCTATAGTTACACTTACCCATGTCAACACCTATAGAATCACTTTTCCATGTAAACACACATATAGAACCACTATCCCATGTAAAGTGATTCTAGAGGTGTGTTGACATGGATAAGTGTAACTATAGGTGTGTTTATAAGGGAAAGTGGTTCTATAGGTGTGGTTACATGGGGAAGAGGTTCTATAGGTGTGTTTACATGGGTAAGTGATTATATAGGTGTGTTTACATGGGAAAGTGATTCTAAAGATGTGCTTACCTGGGAAAGTGGTTCTATAGGTGTGTTTACATGGGGAAAAGGTTCTATAGGTGTGGTTATATGGGGAAGAGGTTCTATAGGTGTGGTTACATGGAAAAGTGGTTCTATGGGAGTGTTTACCTGGTTTACTGGTTCTATAGGTGTGGTTACATGGGTAACTGGTTCTATATGTGTGGTTACATGGGTTACTGGTTCTATAGGTGTGTTTACATGTGTTAGTAGGTCTATAGGTGTGTTTCCCATGTAAACCCACCTATAGAACAACTTTTCCATGTAAACACACCTACAGAACAACTTTTCCATGTGAAGTGGTTCCATAGGTGTGTTTACATGGGTTACTGGTTCTATAGGTGTGTTTACATGGGTTACTTGTTCTATAGGTGTGTTTACATGGGTAAGTGGTTCGATAGGTGTGTTTACATGGGAAAGTGTAACTATAGGTGTGTTTACATGGAAAAGTGATTCTATAGGTGTGTTTACATGGGAAAGTGTAACTATAGGTGTGTTTACATGGTAAAGTGGTTCTTTAGGAGTGGTTACATGGGGAAAGTGGTTCAATAGATGTGTTTACATAGGTTACTAGTTCTATAGGTATGGTTATTTTGGTTACTGGTACTATAAGTGTGTTTACATGGGAAAGTGGTTCTATAGGTAAAGTTACATGGGAAAGTGGTTCTATGGGAGTGTTTACATGGGAAAGCAGTTCTATAGGCGTGTTTACATGGGTTAGTGGTACTATAGGTGTGTTCACATGTGTAAGTGATTCTAAAGGTGTGGTTAAATGAGTACCTGGTTCTATAGATGTGGTTACATGGGAAAGTGGTCCAATAGGTGTGGTTACATGGGAAAGTGGTTCTATAGGTGTGTTAATATGGGAAAGTGGCTCTATAGGTGTGTTTACATAGGTTACTTTTTCTATACAAGTGGTTACAGACCCTACCAGAACCTATAAGACCTTAACAGACCCAACTAGATCTTAACAGACCCTACTAGACCTAAACAGACACTAACAGACCATACAAGACCTAAAAAGACCCTAATAGAACTAAACAGACCTTACAAGACCATACCAAACCTTAACAGACCCTACAAGAACTCATTAGACCTTAACATAACCTAATAAACCCTATTAGACATTACCAGACCATATTAGACCCTACAAGACCTTAAGAGACTTTTCTAGAAATTACTAGACCATAAAATACCTTAATAAACCTTATTAGACCTTAACAGACCCTACAAGACCTCAAAAGACCCTACTAGACCTAAACAGACCCTACAAGATCGTACCAGACCTTAACAGACCCTACTAGACCTTACTAGAGTTTAAAAGACCTTATTAGACCCTAACAGCTGTACTAGACCTAACTAAACCTTAACAGACCGTATTAAACCTTACCAGACTTTATTAGACCTTACCAGACCCTACTAGACTTTACGACCCTACTAGACCTTACTAGACCCTAAAAGACCCTACTAGACCATAATAAACCTTAACAGACCCCACTAGACTTTAATTAAAAAAAAAACTACTAGACCTTAACAGACCCTACTAGACCTTAACAGACCCTACAAGACCTCACTAGACTTTAACAGACTCTACTAGACATTAAAAGACCCTACTAGACCTTAACAGACCCTGCTAGACCTTAACAGACCCTTATTGAACTTACTAAACCTTAAAAGACCCTACAAGACCTTACCTGACCCTACTAGACCTTACCAGACCCTATTAGACCTTACTAGATTTTAACAGACCCTACTAGACCTTAACAGACCATGCTAGATTTTACCAGACCCTACTAGACTTTACCAGACCCTACTAGACCCTACCAGACCCTACTAGACCTCAGAAGACCCTACAAGACCTTACCAGACCCTACTAGACCTTAACAGACCCTATTAAACCTTACTAGATCCTAACAGACCCTACTAGATCTTACTAGACCATAATTAACCTTAAAAGACCCCACAACACCTTAACAGACCCTACTAGACCTTACAAGATTTAAAAAAAACCTTACTAAACCATAAGACCCTACGAGACCTTACCAGACCCTACTAGACCTTAACAGACCCTACGAGACCTTACCAGACCCTACTAGACCTTAGCAGACCTTAACAGACCCTATTAGACCTTACTAAACCTTAACAGGCCCTACTAGACCTTACTAGACCCTACTACACCTTAATAGACCTCAACAGACCCCACTAGAACTTAAGAGACCCTACTAGATTTAAAAAGACCCTACTAGACCTTAAAAGACCTTACTAGACCTTAAAAGACCCTATTAGACCTTACCAGACCATACTAGACTTTACCAGACCCTACTAGACCCTAACAGACCCTACTAGACCTCAACAGACCCTACAAGACCTTACCAGACCCTACTAGAACTTAACATACCCTATTAAACCTTACTAGACCTTAACAGACCCTATTAAACCTTACTAGACCTTAACAGACCCTTCTAGACCCTACTAGACCATAATAAACCTTAAGAGACCCCACTAGACCTTAACAGACCCTACTAGACCTTTCTAGATTTAAAAAAAAACCTTACTAAACCTTACTAAACCTTAACAGACCCTACGAGACCTTACCAGACACTACTAGACATTAACAGACCCTATTAGACATTACTAAACCTTAACAGGCACTACTAGGCCCTACTAGACCCTACTATACCTTAATAGACCTCAACAGACCCCACTAGACCTTAACAGACCCTAGTAGACCTAAAAAGACCCTACTAGACCTTTAAAGACCCTATTAGACCTTACCAGACCTTAACAGACCTTAACAGACCCTATTAAACCTTACTGGACCTTAAAAGACCCTTCTAGACTTTACCAGACCCTACTAGACCTTAACAGACCCTACTTTACCTTCCCAGACTTCAACAGACCGTAGTTGACCTTACCAGACCCCACTAGACCTTAACAGACCCTACTAGACCTTAAAAGACCTAAACATACCATTCTACACCTAGACAGACCCTACTGGAACTTACCAGATCCTACGAGACCTTACTAGACCTTACCAGACCCTACTAGACCTTACCAGACCCTACTAGACCTTACCAGACCTTACCAGACCTTACCAGACCTTACCAGACCTTACCAGACCTTACCAGACCTTACTAATTCTCAACAGACCCAAGTTGACCTCACCAGACCCTACTAGACCCTAACAGACCCTACTAGACTTTACCAGACCCTACTAGACCCTAACAGACCCCACTAGACCTCAGAAGACCCTACAAGACCTTACCAGACCCTACTAGACCTTAACAGACCCTATTAAACTTTACTAGACTTTAACAGACCCCACTAGACCTTAAAAGACCCTACCAGACCTTACTAGATTTAAAAAAACCTTACTATACCCTAACAGACCCTACGAGACCCTACTAGACCTTAACAGACCTTAACAGACCTTACTAGACCTTAACAGACCCTTTTAGTAGTAGTAGTAGTAGTAGTAGAACTTTATTGTCACTATAAATTGCAACAAGTACAATTACAGCGAAATTAGCCATCCACCCGTCCAAACATTCAATATGACAAGGGGGGGGGGGGGGGGGGAGACAGGACGGGAAGACAGGAAAAGAAACAAGAAATAATAAACATCATTGGGAGGATAGGAGATAAAAAAAAACCAGCAACCAAATTGTGCTCCCTGAGGAGCCCACTATGGTAACATGAAAAAAAGCTCCTTACAGCACACAAGCACATGTAAACAAAACATAACATAGTCACACGACCAGCCACTAGTAGGGATGAGGGGATGAAGAGTAACCAACTGCGACAAGCAGCCATCTGGTGATTCGCAGCCAAACCAGCGCGCACTACAGACCTGTCCTGCCGTGTTGGTGGAATTAAGCTAAGAGTGGAAAACTTTGGGTTGGGGGTTGGGGAAATAAAGTTCTGACAGTCATTCATTTCGTGCAGCAAGAAAAAGTCTGTATAAAGTTCACGATGACATAGTTGTTGACAGCTCTCTTACTGCTCCGAATGAACCAGCCAGTGGAGGAGGGTAGGGTGCTTCACAGCAGATCCTCTGGAGGCATTTTCTTATCACCAAGGTCGTTGATGAGTTCCTTGGGACCATTGACAACTGA
The DNA here is from genome assembly GCF_030014385.1 of Trichomycterus rosablanca. Lineage (NCBI taxonomy): Eukaryota > Metazoa > Chordata > Actinopteri > Siluriformes > Trichomycteridae > Trichomycterus > Trichomycterus rosablanca. The sequence continues at coordinate 10,971,265 of NC_085989.1, forward strand.
CCCAACTTTTTAAATTTCCCGATACAGCAGGGCTAAGCCTAAACCAATCAGCAGAAACCCCACAATTAAAGTTCCGAATAGGTAAACATCCTCTACGTCCTCCAACGAAAGAGGTGCCAGGCACACGACTCTCCACTTCCCCCACGAGTCCGTCGCGTATCCTGCCATCTGCGTTCCATCGGGGCATGTGGGTTCCCCCGAACCCGAACTTCTCGATGAGAAGATGGTGTCAATAGCATTCAGAGACCATTTAACCAATTCCATAATTTGTTCTTTGAGGAGCTGTGCTGAGAAAATCTCTGTAGAGTAGAGTAGACGAGACAGTACGATACAGGAGAAGCCAAGCAGGACAGATAAGGGAGGAGGGAGAGTGTGACCGCCTTCCACGAGAGGAAGAGTAAGAAGGTAGAGTCTAGTAGTCTAGTTTTAGACCTTACTAAACCTTAACAGGCCCTACTAGACCCTACTACACCCTACTAGACCTTAATAGACCTTAATAGACCTCAACAGACCCCACTAGACCTTAACAGACCCTACTAGACTTAAAAAGATTCTACTAGACCTTAAAAGACCTTACTAGACCTTAACAGACCCTATTAGACCTTACTGGACCTTAACAGACCCTACTAGACCCTACTAGAACCTAACAGACCCTACTAGACTTCAAAGGACCCTACAAGACCTTACCAGACCCTACTAGACCTTAACAGACCCTATTAAACCTTACTAGACCTTAACAGACCCTACTAGACCTTACTAGAACCTACTAGACCCAACTAGACAATAATAAACCATAACAGACCCCACTAGACCTTAAAAGACGATACTAGACCTTACTAGAATAAAAAAAACCTTACTAAACCCTAACAGACCTTACGAGACCCTACCAGACCTTAACAGACCTACCAGACCTTAACAGACCCTATTAGACCTTACTAAACCTTAACAGGCCCTACTAGACCTTACTAGACCCTACTAGACCTTAATAGACCTCAACAGACCCCACTAGACCTTAACAGACCCTGCTAGACTTTAAAAGGCCTTACTAGACCTTAAAATACCCTATTAGACCTTAACAGACCTTAACAGACCCTATTAGACCTTACTAGACCTTAACAGACCCTACTAGATTTTACCAGACCCTACTAGACCTTAACAGACCCTACTAGACCTTAACAGACCTTACTAGAAATTCCCAGACTTCAACAGACCCTAGTTGACCTTACCAGACCCCACTAGACCTTAACAGACCCTACTAGACCTTAAAAGACCTAAACATACCCTTCTACACCTAGACAGACCCTACTGGAACTTACCAGATCCTACAAAACCTTACTAGACCTTACCAGACCCTACTAGACCTTACCAGACCTTACTTTACCTTACTAATTCTCAACAGACCCTAGTTGACCTCACCAGACCCTACTAGACCCTATCAGACCTTTATAGACCTTACTAGACCTCAACAGACCATAGTTGAGCTTACCTGACTTCACTAGACCTTACAAGACCCTATTAAACTTTACTAGACTTTTACAGACCCTACTAGACTTTAACAGACCCTACTAGACCTTATTAGACCCTATTAGACCTTACTAAATCTTAAAAGACCCTACGAGACCTTACCAGACCCTACTAGACCTTTCCAGACCTTACTAGATCTTAACAGACCCTATTAGACCTTACTAAACCTTAACAGACCTTACTAGACCTTACAAGACCCTACTAGACCTTAATAGAACCTCAACAGACCCCACTAGACCTTAAAAGACCCTACTAGATTTAAAAAGACCCTACTAGACCTTAACAGACCCTACTAGACCTTAACAGACCCTACCAGATTTATTAGACCTTAACAGACACTTTTAGACCTAACTAAACCTTAACAGACCCTACGAGACCTTACCAGACGCTACTAGACCCTAACGGACATAACTAGACCTTAACAGACCCTTTTAGACCTTACTAAACCTTAACAGATCTTACTAGACCTTACTAGACCTCAACAGACCCCACTAGACCTTAAAAGACCCTAATAGACTTAAAAAGACCCCACTAGACCTTAACAAACCCTACTAGACCTTAACAGACCCTATTAGACCTTACTAGACCTTAACAGACCCTATTAGACCTTACTGGACCTTAACAGACCCTACTAGACTTTACCAGACCCTACTAGACCTTAACAGACCTTACTAGACCTTAAAAGACCCTACTAGACCTTCTCAGACTTCAACAGACCCTAGTTGACCTTACTAGACTTAAACAGACACTACTAGACCTTAAAAGATTCTACTAGACCTTTAGACACATGTTTTGTTAATAAACATTCCTTCATAGAAAATAATTGCTGAACAGAAACTGTAATATCTGCATTGAAAACAAAACAAGACATTAAAGATAAAGTCATATATCCACAATAAACTAAACATTTACAAATGTCTTCCTCCAAAGGTGATGCAAAATAAGTCTAACATGTTGACCATAATAGGCATGGTAGAGTTCAAAGCTGATAAGCCTTACCAGGAGTCCACATCAATGTAATCCTGAGTTATCAGTATAATGCAGTCCCTTTCCAAACCTTCATTTCGTCCTTATTTAAATTGGATGTCCATTTCCAAAATCCAGCAGTTAATAATGGGTAGTGGATTCACAAAAAAACCTACTTTTCTACACAAGTAGGAATATACATACATTAGAAATGTAAATATACAAAGAAGGTTAGCATATAGCATTACTACCTTCCATAATATTTCCAAAATACAAAGCATCCCAAAAATAGATATTTTCTTACATCTAGGCGTCAAACATTCAAGTTTCCTAGGAAAAGAGCTTTTAAATCCTCAAAAAGATCAGCACACATGCAAAGCAGCAAACAGAGTAGCAAACTGCTTTAGCTTTCATCAAGAAAATACTGTGTCTACTTCCTTTTACAGAAGAATATATAGATCATTGCCTATATATTGCCCACTAAAGAAGACCAAGGGAAATGAGCAAATGTAACTTTATGGTGTTGGCAAATATGTCTGATACAACACCTTAGTTGACCCTACAAAACCATAGTAGACTTTATTACAATTTACTAGATCCTGCTAGACATTATTAGACCCTACTAGATCCTACTAGACCCTATTAGACTTTACTAAACCCTACTTGACCTATTAGACCTTACTAGACTATATTAGACCTAAACATACCCTTCTACACCTAGACAGACCCTACTGGAACTTACCAGATCCTACGATACCTTACTAGACCCTACTAGAAATTAAGACCCTAATAGACCTTACAAGACCTTAACAGACCATACGAGACCTTAAGAGAGCCTACTAGACCTTACTAGACCTTAAAAGACACTACTAGGACTTGCTAGACCTTTACAAACGCTAATACACAATACAAGACCTTAACAGACAATTCTAGACCTTAATAGACCTTAACAGAAAATAATAGATTTTATCAGACCTTAAAAAGACCATGCTAGACTTTATTAGAACCTACTAGACCTTAACAGAACCTACCAAATCTTACTAGACCCTAAAAGACCCTACTAGACCTAAACAGACAATACTAGACAATAACAAACCCTACTAAACTTTAACAGAACTTACTAGACCCTACTAGACCTTAAAAAACCCAAGAAGATCTTACTAGACCCTACTAAACCTTACAAGACCTTAACAGACCCTACAAGACCTTAAAAAACTCTACTAGACCTTAACAGACCCAACTAGACCTGAAGAGACCCTACTAGACTTTACCAGATCCCATTAGACCTTAGTGGACCTTAAAAGACCCTACTAGACTTTAACGGACCCTAAGACCTTACTACCCATTAATAAAATGTACTACACATAACAAGACCTTAATAGACCTTGGCAGACCCTACTAGACCTTACAAGATCTTAATAGACCATACTAGACCTTACTAGACCTTATCAGATCCTACTAGACCATAACAAACACTACTAGACCTTACTAGATCTAAACAGACCCTAATAGACCTTATTAGAACATAACAGACCCTACTAGACCCTACTCAACCTTACCAAACCTTAAAAGACCATATTAGATATTAAAATACACTACTAGACCTTACCAGACCCTATTAGACTTTAAAAGACCCTAATAGACCTTAACAGACCCTACCAGACCTTACTAGACCTTAGTAGACCCTACTACACCTTAACAGACCCTACAAGACCTTAAAAGACCCTACAAGACTAGACCCTAATAGACCTTTAAAGACCTTAATAGACCCTATTAGATCTTAACAGACCCTACCAGACTTTACAAGACCTTAAAAGATCCTAGTAAACCTTACGAGAACTAAACAGACCCTAGTAGACCTTAACAGGCCTTAACAGACCCTACTAGACCTTACCAGACTCTACAAATTCTTAACAGACCGTACTAGACATACAAAAACCCTACTAGACCTTAACAGACCCTATTAGATCTTAACAGACCTTATTAGACTTTAAGAGGCCCTACTAGACCATAAAAGACCCTACTAAAGACGCTACTCGGCCCAATTAGACCTTAACAGACCCCACTAGACCTTAACAGAACCTACTAGAAACTATTAGAAATTAAAAGACCCTACTAGACTGTAATAGACCTTAAAAGACCCTAATAGATCTTAACAGACCCTACAAGACCTTACTAGACTTTAAAAGACCAAACTAGACTTTACTACACCTTAAAAGACCCTACTAGATTTAAACAGACACTACTATACCTTAAAATACCCTATTAGACCCTATTAGACCTTAAAAGACTTTACTAGACCTTAAGTGACCCTACTAGACCATAACAGACCCTAGTGGACCTTACTACATCTTAAAATACCTTATAAGACCTTAACAGACACTACTAGACCTCACCAGAACCTACTTGACCTTTCCAGACCCTAATAGACCTCACCAGACCCTACTAGACCTTAACAGACAATACTAGACCTTACAAGACCATAAAAGAAAATACTAGACACTAATAGATAGGATTGGGCGGTTTGACGGTATACCGCGGTATTTAAAAATGGTGACGGTATTCAAAAATGGTGACAGTATTTTTTAAATGTGAAGCACCAAATTTCTGCTTCAGGTTTACCTTGAACTGAAAACTGAAAAACAGCTCGTCTTTTAATTTTTCAAAATCAACATTTTTTATCAGTTCAACCGGAAATTAACACAAGCGCGTGCATGCGCGGACATGTACTTATTTACTAAATATATCTTCAGTGTAAATCGAGCACAATTGTTGAGAAAAAGGAGCAAATAGTAAAAATAACGTTATGCCCAATCCGCTGTTCTTACTCTTGTCTGCCATAGATTTTCCTGCCTATGTAAGAACTATTTTTTCCTAAATAAAAGCACTATATTAAGAAAAAAGAATGTCTCACCTGTCGTGTAATGTGAATTATAAAATATATTGTCTGGCCCTTTAAGAATGTTAAGTGCACTATAGGGTGTAGGGAGCGAGTGTGTAGGGAAGAGATCGGATTTGTACCGTTTCCGTTCTCGTGTTTTGCACTGACCTTGTGTGACATTTAAAGTAGCGTTCTCGTTAACCACTCAAATGTTTAGACTTTGAATTATTTTAACATTATTTTACATCACCGTCATCGCAACATTTACATTAATATTTTTATTCATTGCACACCAACTGAAATATTTCAGGTCTTTTATTGTTTTAATACTGATGATTTTGGCATACAGCTCATGAAAACTCAAAAAATTAGCATATCATAAAAAGGTTCTCTAAACGAGCTATTAACCTAATCATCTGAATCAACGAATTAACTCTAAACACCTGCAAAAGATTCCTGAGGCTTTTAAAAACTCCCAGCCTGGTTCATTACTCAAAACTGCAATCATGGGTAAGACTGCCGACCTGACTGCTGTCCAGAAGGCCATCATTGACACCCTCAAGCAAGAGGGTAAGACACAGAAAGAAATTTCTGAACGAATAGGCTGTTCCCAGAGTGCTGTATCAAGGCACCTCAGTGGGAAGTCTGTGGGAAGGAAAAAGTGTGGCAGAAAACGCTGCACAACGAGAAGAGGTGACCGGACCCTGAGGAAGATTGTGGAGAAGGGCCGATTCCAGACCTTGGGGGACCTGCGGAAGCAGTGGACTGAGTCTGGAGTAGAAACATCCAGAGCCACCGTGCACAGGCGTGTGCAGGAAATGGGCTACAGGTGCCGCATTCCCCAGGTCAAGCCACTTTTGAACCAGAAACAGCGGCAGAAGCGCCTGACCTGGGCTACAGAGAAGCAGCACTGGACTGTTGCTCAGTGGTCCAAAGTACTGTTTTCGGAAATCAAGGTGCCAGAGTCTGGAGGAAGACTGGGGAGAAGGAAATGCCAAAATGCCTGAAGTCCAGTGTCAAGTACCCACAGTCAGTGATGGACTGGGGTGCCATGTCAGCTGCTGGTGTTGGTCCACTGTGTTTTATCAAGGGCAGGGTCAATGCAGCTAGCTATCAGGAGATTTTGGAGCACTTCATGCTTCCATCTGCTGAAAAGCTTTATGGAGATGAAGATTTCATTTTTCAGCACGACCTGGCACCTGCTTACAGTGCCAAAACCACTGGTGAATGGTTTACTGACCATGGTATTACTGTGCTCAATTGGCCTGCCAACTCTCCTGACCTGAACCCCATAGAGAATCTGTGGGATATTGTGAAGAGAAAGTTGAGAGACACAAGACCCAACACTCTGGATGAGCTTAAGGCCGCTATCGAAGCATCCTGGGCCTCCATAACACCTCAGCAGTGCCACAGGCTGATTGCCTCCATGCCATGCCGCATTGAAGCAGTCATTTCTGCAAAAGGATTCCCGACTAAGTATTGAGTGCATAACTGAACATAATTATTTGAAGGTTGACTTTTTTTGTATTAAAAACACTTTTCTTTTATTGGTCGGATGAAATATGCTAATTTTTTGAGATAGGAATTTTGGGTTTTCATGAGCTGTATGCCAAAATCATCAGTATTAAAACAATAAAAGACCTGAAATATTTCAGTTGGTGTGCAATGAATCTAAAATATATGAAAGTTTAATTTTTATCATTACATTATGGAAAATAATGAACTTTATCACAATATGCTAAATTTTTGAGACCTGTACCTCAACAAACAATACTAGAACTTAACAGACCCTACTAGACGTTAACAGACCTGACAAGAACCTACTAGACCTTAACAGATCTTACTAGACCTTACCAGAACTAATTAAACCTTAATAGACCTTACTAGACCTTAACAGACTTTACTAGACCTTACCAGACCTAAACAGACCCTACTAGACCTTAATAGATCTTACAATACCTTAACAGACCCTAATAGACCCTTTTACGCCTTACAAGACCTTAATAGACCCTATTAGATCTTACTAAACCTTAACAGACCCTACTAGACCTTAAGAGACCCTACTAAATTTTAACAGACCCTTTTACAACTTTAAAGACCCTAATAGACCTTACAAGACGTTATAAGACTTTTACAGATCGTAAAAGACCCTTCTAAACCTCAACAAACAATACTAGACCTTAAAAAAAACTACTAGACCTTAACAGACCTTACAAGAATCTACTAGACTTTAACAGAAATTAAGACCTTAACAGACCTTACAGGAATCTACTAGACTTTAACAGACCCTACTAGATCTTACTAGACCTTACCAGAACCAAATAGACCTTACTAGACCTTAATAGACCTTAATAGACCTCACCAGACCCTACTAGACCTTAACAAACACTATTAGACTTTAAAAGACCCTAAAAGAACTTAATATACCCTACAAGACCTCAACAGACCCTAATTGACCTTACTAGACTTTACAAGACCTTAAAAGACCCTACTAGACCTTATCAGACCCTACAAGACCTAAACAGACCATATAAGACTTTACTAAACCTTAACAAAACCTACAAGACCTTAATAGATTCTACAAAACCCTAACAGACCCTAAAATACCCTACTAGACTGTATAAGACCTTAATAAACTCTAAAAGACCTTAACAGACCCTAAAAGACATTACCAGCCCCTATTAGACCTTAACAGACCTAAAACGATCCTACTAGACCTCAACAGACCTTACAAGAACCTACTAGACCCTAATACACCTTAACATACCCAACTAGACCTTAACAGAAATTGCAAGACCTTAAAATAAAAATTTTGTAATTAATGTGGCGGAGCAGTCACAAAAGCATTTCACTGCCAGTTGTACTGTGTATGACTATGTATGTGACAAATAAACCTTGATTTGATTTGAAATACCCAAGTAGACCTCAACAGACCCTAATAGACCTTAAAAGACCCTACAAGACCTTAACAGACATTATAAGACCTCAACAGACCTTAATAGACCTAAAATACCCCACAAGACCCTATTAGACCTTAACAGACCAAACAAGGCTTTACTAGACCTTAACAGACCCTACTAGACCTTATCAGACCCCATTAAACCTTAACAGACACTACTTGACCTTAATAGACACTACTAGACCTTAACAGACCCTTCAAGACCCTATAAAACCTTAACAGACCCTACTAGACCTTAAAACACCTTAATAGAACCCACTAGACCCTATTAGAAATCAAAAGACCAAACTAGACACTATTAAACCTTAACAGACTTTACTAGATTTTAAGAGACCAAACCAGACCTTAACAGACCCTAGTTGACCTTACTAGACCTTAAAGAACTTTACTATACCTTATTAGACCTTAGACACTACTAGACTACTAGATCTTTTTAACTAGACCTCACCAGACCCTACGTGACCTTACCAGAAACTTCTAAACCTTAACAGACACTACAGGACCTTAAAATACCTTAACAGAAACAATTAGACCTTTAAAGACCCTACTAGACCTTACTAGACCTTAACAGGCCATACTAGACCTTAAAAGACCCTACTAGACATTACCAGACCCTACTAGACCTTACTAGCACATAAACTTTACTAGACCTTAACATACCCTACTAGACCTTACTAGACCTTAACCTACCATACTAGACCTTAACATACCATACTAGACCTTAACATACCATACTAGACCTTAACAGAACTTACAAGAACCTAATAGACCTCACTAGACCTTAACAGACCCTGCTAGACCTTAACAGACCCTACTAGACCTTAACAGACCTTACAAAAACCTACTAGACATTACCAGACCCTACAAGATTTTAAAAGCACATGAACTTTACTGGACCTTAACAAACCCTACTTGACCCAATTAGACCTTAACAGAACTAGACCTTACCAGCACATAACAAACTTTACTAGACCTTAACAGACTCTACTAGACCTTACTAGACCTTATCAGACCCTACTAGACCTTAACAGACCTTGCAAAAACCTACTAGATATTACCAGACCCTACCAGACCTTACTAGCACATAAACTTTACTAGACATTAACAAACCCTACTTGACCAAATTAGACCTTAACAGAACCTACTAGACCTCATTAGACCTTAAAAGACCTTAACAGACCCTACTAGATCTTAACAGACTTTACTGGATCACAACAGACCCTACTAGACCTTAACAGACCCAACCATACCTTAATAGTCCCCATTAGACCTTAAAAGACACCATTAGACCTTTACAGACCCTACTAAACCTTAACAGACGCTGTTAGAACTGACAAGACCTTAAAAGACCCTACTAGACCTTTACCAGACACTACCAGACATTACAAGACCCTAACAGACCCTACTAAACCTCAACAGACCTTAATAGACACTACTAGAACCTACTAGACCTTAAAAGACTCTATTAGACCATAAGAGACCGTACTAGACTTTACTAGACCTTATTAGAACCTACAAGATCTTAATAGACCTTAAAAGACTCTACTAGATCTTACTAGACCCTATTTTACCTTGGAAAACCTTAACAGACCCTACAAGATGCTTTTGGACCTTAACAGACCCTACTAGACCTTACTGGACCTTAAATGACTCTACTAGACTATTAGACCTTAAAAGACCCTAATGGAACTTAACAGACCCTACTAGACCTTAAAAGACCCTTCTAGACCTTACTAGATCTTAATAAACCTATTAGACCAAATTAGACCTTAACAGACACTACTAGACCTTACTAGACCTCAACAGAAAAAAAATAGACCTTACAAGACATTATCAGACCTTAGTAGACCTTAACCGTAGACACTATTACACCCTAAAAAACCTTACTAGACCGTAAAAGACCCTACTAGACCATATTAGGCCTTCACAGACCATACTAGACCTCAACAGACCCTATAAGACCTTACTACACATTATAAGACCCTAATAGACCTTACATTAACTTAACAGACCTTTACAGAGTAATCTAGACTATAACAGACCCCATTAGACCTTAACAAAACCTACTAAACCTTAAAAGAACCTATTAGACCTTACAAGATCTTAACAGACACTACTTTACCTTACTAGTCCTTAACAGACATTAACAGACCCAACAAGACCCTAAAAAACTTTACTAGAAATTAAAAAGACCCTACCAGACCTCACTAAACCTTAAAAGAACCCAACTAAACCTTACTAAACATTAAAAGAAACTACTAGACCTCACTAGACATTAACAGACAGCACTAGACCTTAATAGACCTTAAAATACCCTACTAGAAACTATTAGACTTTAACAGACCCTACTAGACCATTAAAGACCCTACTAGACCCTAGTAGACCTTAACAGACCCTACTAAACCTTATAAGACCTTACTAGACCTTAAAAGACCCTACAAAACCTTACTAGTTATAAACAGACTTTACTAGACGTTAAGAGACTACAAAACCTTAACGGACCCTAATAGACCTTAACAGACCTAAAATACCTTACTAGATCTTAAAACACCCTACTAGGCATTATAAGACCTTAACAGACCTTACTAGACCCTAACAGACCCTACTAGACCATAACAGACCCTACTAGACCCTATTAGACCTTAACAGACCTTACTAGACCATAACAGACCCTACTAGACCATTACACACCCTACTAGACCCTATTAGACCTTAACAGAGCCTACTACACTTTAACAGACCCTACATGACCAAAATAGACCTAAACAGACTTTACTAGACGTTATTAAACCCTATCAGACACTACTAAACCTTAACAGACCCTACTAGACCCTATAAGACCCTACTAGACCTTAACAGAACCTACTAGACCATAACAGATCATAACAGACAATAACATACCATAACAGACCCTATTAGACCTTAACAGACATTAATAGACCTTAAAATACCCTACTAGACGATACCAGACCATACTAGACCTTACTAGACATTAACAGACTCTACTAGACCTTAAGACCCTAGGAGATCTGAAGAGACCCTGCTAGACCCTAATCGACCTTAACAGACCCTAATAGACTTTATTAGACCTTAACAGACGCTGCAAAACCTTAAGACCTCAAAACACCTTACTAGACCCTAATAGACCTTAACAGACCCCACTAGACCTTAAAAGACCCTAAAAAAGCTTAAAAGACCATACTAGAACTTACAAGACCATGAAAGACCCTACTAGAACTTAACAGACCCTACTAGACCTAAACAGACCCCAATAGACCTTAACAGACCATAATAGAACCTATAAGACTTTAACAAACTTAATTAGACCTTAAAAGAACCTACTGGACCTTATTAGACCTTAGCAGACCCTTTAAGTCCTTAACAGAGCTTACTAGACCTTAACAAACCCAACTAGACTTTAAAAAGCCGTACTACACCTTGAGACCCTAAAAGACCTTAACAGACCCTACTAGACCTTAACAGACCCTAATAGACCTTAACAGACCCTGCAAAACGTTAAAACACCCTTAAAAACCTCAACAGACCCAAGATGACTTTAATAGACCTTAACAGACACTAATTGACCTAACTAGACCATACTAGACATTAACAGACCCTAAGAGACCTTAACAAAACCTACTAGAACTTAACAGCCCGTTAGACCTTAACATACTTTAACGGACCTTAACAAACCCTACTAGACCTTAACAAACCCAATTAGACTTTACTAGACCTGAACAGAATCTACTAGACCTAAAAAGACCCTAGTAGACTCTATTAACTAGACCTTAACAGACCTTAAGAGACCCTACTAGACATTAACAGACCATATTAGACTTTAACAGACCCTACTAGAAAATACTAGAGATTATTAGACATTAACAGACCTTAACAGACTTTAAGAGACCCTACTAGACCTTAACAGACCTTACTAGACCTTAACAGACCTTACTAGACCTTAACAGACCTTACTAGACCTTAAGAGACCCTATTAGACGTTAACAGAACGTACTAGACGTTAACAGACCTTACTAGACCTTAACAGACCATACTAGACCTTAACAGACCATACTAGACCTTAACAAACCCCAATGGACCTTAACAGACCCTACTAGTCCTTAATACACCTTACTAAACATTAACACACAATTCTAGACCTTAGTAGACCTTACTAGACCTTAAGACCCTACTAGACCTTACGACATTTAAAAAGACCATACTAGACCTTACAAGATCTTCACAAACACTACTAGACCATAACAGACCCTACTAGACCTTACTACACCTTAACAGACCCTACTAGACCAAACAGACCCTACTAGACCTGAAAAAACCCTACTAGACCTAACAGAACATATTAGACTTTGACAGACCCTACTAGACACTATTAGATTTTTACAGACCCTAAAAGACCTTAACAGACCCTACTAGACACTATAAGACCTTAAAAGACCCGACAAAGACCTTAACAGACCCAATTAGACCTTAAAAGACCTTAAGACCCTACAAGACGTTAACAGACCCTACTGGACCTTACAAGACCTTAACAGACCCTACTAGACCTTACTAGAAATTAAAAGACACTACTAGACCATAATAGCACATAAACCCTAGTAGACCTTAACAGACCCTACTCGGCCCTATTTGACTTTAAAAGACCCTACTAGATGTTACTAGACCTTACCAGAACCTACTAGACTTTATTAGAACTTAACAGACCCTACTAGACCTTAACATACCTTATTAGACCTTAAGAGACCCTACTAGACGTTATTAGACCTTACTAGACCTTAAAAGACCCTACTACACCTTACTAGACCTTAATGGACCCCTACAAGACCTAAAAAGAAAACTACTAGACCTTAAAAGAACCTACTAGACCTTAACAGACCTTACTAGACTTTAAGAGACCATACTAGACCTTAACAGACCTTACTAGACCTTACTAAAACGTAACAAACCCTAGTAGACCTAGGGTTCTATAGGTGTGTTTACATGGATAAGTTGTAAAAACACACTGGTTCAATAAGTGTGGTTACATGGGTAACTGTTTCTAGAGGTGTGTTTACATTAGAAAGTGGTTCTATAGATGTGATTACATGGATAAGTGGTTTTATAGGTGTTATTACATGGGTTACTGGTTCAATAAGTGTGTTTACATGGGTAAGTGGTTATATAGGTGTGGTTACTTGGGTAAGAGGTTGTATAGGTGTGTATACATGGGAAAGTGGTTCTATAGGTGTGTTTACATGGGTAAGAGGTTCTATAGGTGTGTATACATGGGAAAGTGGTTCTATAGGTGTGTTTACATGGGTAAGAGGTTATATAGGCCAGTGATAGCTCAGTGGTTAAGGTACTGGACTAGTAAACAGAAGGTTGCCGGTTCAAGCCCCGCCACCACCAAGTTGCCACTGTTGGGTCCCTGAGCAAGGCCCTTAACCCTCAATTGCTCATCGTGTTCTGCTCACTGTGTAAGTCGCTTTGGATAAAAGCGTCTGCTAAATGCTAAAAATGTAAAATGTAAATATAGGTGTGTTTACATGGGTAAGTGGTTATTTACGTGTGTTTTACATGGGTTACTGGTTCTATAGGTGTGTTTACATTGGAAAGTGGTTCTATAGGTGTGTTTACATGGGTTAGTGGTTCTATAGGTGTGTTTACATGGAAAAGTTGTAACCTTCCTCCTTTCGAGGTGTACACAGAAAATAAACTGAGAGAGGTTCCCTGCACTTCTTTTCCTGTGTTTTTTAAATAAACACTCCTTCCTAGAAAACACTCATTGAACAAAAAACTGTATTAACGTATTTACAACAAAACAAAACTGAACAAATGAACTCATATATACACAATAAACTCAATATTTGCAAATGCCGTCTTTCCAATGTGATTTAAATTAAGTCCAGAAGGTTGACCACAGTAGGCTTGGTAGAGTTCAAAGCTTATAAGCCTCACCAGGAGTCAACATCAATGTAATCCTGAGTTATCAGTATAATGCAGCCTTGTCCAAACCTTCAGTTCGTCCTCATTAAAGTTAGATGTCCTTTTCCAAAATCCAGCAGTTAATAATGGGTAGTGGATTTCCAAAATAAACTCCTTTTTTACACAAGTAGGAATATACATACATTACCAATGTGAATTTACAATGCAGGTTAGCATAAAGCATTAGCAATAACACCTTCCATAATATTTCCAAAATATAAATTATACCAAAAATAAGGATAATCATTTTCTTAATAAACATGGTTCAGAGTACTTACATCTAGGAGTCAAACATTTAAGTTTCCTCAAAATGATCAGCACACATGCAAAGCAGCAAACAAACAGACTAGCAAACTGCTTTAGCTTCATTCAGGTAATGCTGTGACTACTTCCTTTCACAGAAGAAAAAAATAGGTCATTCCCTCTCTTTTTCTATAAGTGTGTTTACATGGGATAGTGGTTTTATAGGTGTGTTTACATGGGTAAGTGGTTCTTATAGATGTGTTTACATGGGTTACTGGTTCTATAGGTGTGTTTACATGGGGTACTGGTTCTATCGGTGTGGTTACATGGGTTAGTGGTTCGATAGGTGTGTTTACATGAGCAAGTGGTTGTAACACTGTTTTTACATGGGTTAGTGGTTCGATAGGTGTGTTTACATGGGAAAGTGGTTCTATAGGTGTGTTTACATGGGCAAGTGGTTCTAAAGATGTTTTTACATGGGTTAGTGGTTCTATAGGTGTGTTTACATGGGAAAGTGTTTCTATAGGTGTGGTTACATGAGTAACTGGTTCGATAGGTGTGTTTACATGGGAAAGTGGTTCTATAGGTGTGTTTACATGGGCAAGTGGTTCTAAATATGTTTTTACATGGGTTAGTGGTTCTATAGGTGTGTTTACATGGGTAACTTGTTCAGAAGGTGTGTTTACATAGGAAAGTTGTTCTATATACAGTGTATCACAAAAGTGAGTACACCACTCACATTTCTGCAGATATTTAAGTATATCTTTTCATGGGACAACACTGACAAAATGACACTTTGACACAATGAAAAGTAGTCTGTGTGCAGCTTATATAACAGTGTAAATTTATTCTTCCCTCAAAATAACTCAATATACAGCCATTAATGTCTAAACCACCGGCAACAAAAGTGAGTACATCCCTTAGTGAAAGTTCCTGAAGTGTCAATATTTTGTGTGGCCACCATTATTTCCCAGAACTGCCTTAACTCTCCTGGGCATGGAGTTTACCAGAGGTTTACAGGTTGCCACTGGAATGCTTTTCCACTCCTCCATGACGACATCACAGAGCTGGCGGATATTCGAGACTTTGCGCTCCTCCACCTTCCGCTTGAGGATGCCCCAAAGATGTTCTATTGGGTTTAGGTCTGGAGACATGCTTGGCCAGTCCATCACCTTTACCCTCAGCCTCTTCAATAAAGCAGTGGTCGTCTTAGAGGTGTGTTTGGGGTCATTATCATGCTGGAACACTGCCCTGCGACCCAGTTTCCGGAGGGAGGGGATCATGCTCTGCTCAGTATTTCACAGTACATATTGGAGTTCATGTGTCCCTCAATGAAATGTAACTCCCCAACACCTGCTGCACTCATGCAGCCCCAGACCATGGCATTCCCACCACCATGCTTGACTGTAGGCATGACACACTTATCTTTGTACTCCTCACCTGATTGCCGCCACACATGCTTGAGACCATCTGAACCAAACAAATTAATCTTGGTCTCATCAGACCATAGGACATGGTTCCAGTAATCCATGTCCTTTGTTGACATGTCTTCAGCAAACTGTTTGCGGGCTTTCTTGTGTAGAGACTTCAGAAGAGGCTTCCTTCTGGGGTGACAGCCATGCAGACCAATTTGATGTAGTGTGCGGCGTATGGTCTGAGCACTGACAGGCTGACCCCCCACCTTTTCAATCTCTGCAGCAATGCTGACAGCACTCCTGCGCCTATCTTTCAAAGACAGCAGTTGGATGTGACGCTGAGCACGTGCACTCAGCTTCTTTGGACGACCAACGCGAGGTCTGTTCTGAGTGGACCCTGCTCTTTTAAAACGCTGGATGATCTTGGCCACTGTGCTGCAGCTCAGTTTCAGGGTGTTGGCAATCTTCTTGTAGCCTTGGCCATCTTCATGTAGCGCAACAATTCGTCTTTTAAGATCCTCAGAGAGTTCTTTGCCATGAGGTGCCATGTTGGAACTTTCAGTGACCAGTATGAGAGAGTGTGAGAGCTGTACTACTAAATTGAACACACCTGCTCCCTATGCACACCTGAGACCTAGTAACACTAACAAATCACATGACATTTTGGAGGGAAAATGACAAGCAGTGCTCAATTTGGACATTTAGGGGTGTAGTCTCTTAGGGGTGTACTCACTTTTGTTGCCGGTGGTTTAGACATTAATGGCTGTATATTGAGTTATTTTGAGGGAAGAATAAATTTACACTGTTATATAAGCTGCACACAGACTACTTTTCATTGTGTCAAAGTGTCATTTTGTCAGTGTTGTCCCATGAAAAGATATACTTAAATATCTGCAGAAATGTGAGGGGTGTACTCACTTTTGTGATACACTGTATGTGATTACATGGGTTACTGGTTTTATAAGTGTGGATACGTGGGTTACTGGTTCTAAAGCTGTGGTTACATAATAAAGTGGTTCTATAGGTCTGTTTACATGGGTAAGAGGTTCTATAAGTGTGTGTGCATGGAAAAGGGGATCTATAGGTGTTTTTACATAGATCAGTGGTTCTGTAGGTGTGATTACATGACTAAGTGGTTATATTGGTGTGTTTACATGTGTAGTTGGTTCTATAGGTGTGTTTACATGGTAAAAGTGGTTCTATAGGTGTGTTTAAAAGGGTAACCGGTTCCATAGGTGTGTTTACATGGGATACTGGTTCTATAGGTGTGTTTTTATATAGGTTAGTGGTTTAAAAGCTGTTTTTACATGGGTAAGTGTTACAATAGGTGTGGTTACATGGGTTAGTGGTTCAATAGGTGTGTTACAATGGGAAAGTGGTGCTATATGTGTTTCTACATGGGTTACTGGTTCTATAGCTGTGGTTACATGGGAAACTGGTGCTATAGGTGTTTACATGGGTAAGTGGTTATAAAGTGGTGTTTACATGGGTTACTGGTTCTATAGGTGTGGTTACATGGGTTACTGGTTCTATAGGTGTGGTTACATGGGTTATTGGTTCTATAGGTGTTTACATGGGTAAGAGGTTCAATAGGTGTGGTTACATGAGTCAGTGGTTCGATAGGTGTGTTACATGAGTCAGTGGTTCTACAGGTTTGATAACATGGGCAACTGGTTCAATAGGTGTGTTTACATGAGTAAGTGGTTCTATAGGTGTGTTTACATGGGTAAGTGGCTCTATAGGTGTGTTTGCATGGAAAAGTGGTTCTATAGATGTGTTTACAAGGGTAAGTGGTTCTATATATGTGATTACATGGGTTACTGGTTCTCTAGTTGTGGTTACATGGTAAAATGGTTCAATAGGTGTGTTTACATGAGTAATTGGATCTAAAGCTGTTTTTACATGGGTAAGTTTTACTATAGGTGTGTTTACATGGAAAAGTGGTTCTATAAGTGTGTTTATATGGGTTAGTGGATCAAAAGCTGCTTTTACAAGGGTAAGTGGGTCTTTAGATGTGTTTACATGAGTTACTGGTTCTATAGTTGTGGTTACATGGGAAAGTGGTTCAAAAGCTTTTTTTACATGGGTAAGTCATTCAAAAGCTTTTTTTTACATGGGTAAGTGGTTTAAAAGCTGTTTTTACATGGGTAAGTGGTTCTATAGGTGTGTTTATGGGGGTTAGTGGTTCTATAAGTGTGTTTACATGGGTTAGTGGTTCTAAAGGTGTGTTTATATGGGTAAGAGGTTCTATAAGTGTGTTTACATGAGTACTGGTTCTATAGGTGTGTTTACATAGGTAAGTTGTTCAAAAGCTGTTTTTACATAGGTAAGCGTTACTATAGGTGTGTTTACATAGAAAAGTAGAAGACTGTCAGAAGACTCAGGACAATAAAAACAAACACATCCAGACACGCTAACAGCTTTTTCCCCAGAGCTGTAACACTTTCTAACCAAAGTTGTTCTCTTGGGTAACTTTTGGTAAATACTGGTTAACAGAACGTGTGCTGTCGGGTCTGTTAAATATGTTTTATGTTACATGTCATACATGTGTAATTATCTGTACTATTATGTGTATTGTTTGTACTACTATGTGGACTATTGTGTGTATTATTGTGTTACACCAAAGCAAATTCCTCGTATGTGTAACATACCTGGCGAAATAAAGTGATTCTGAAAAAACCCTACTGAACCTTAATTAACCTTAGAAGACCCTACTAGACCTTACTAGAGCATACCAGACCTTAAAAGACTTTACTAGATTGTATTATACCTTAAAAGATGCAACTAGGCCTTAAAAGACCTTAGAAGACCCTACTAGACCTTACTAGACCTTAAAAGACCCTACTAGACCTTACTAGATCTTAACAGACATTACTAGACTGTATTATACCTTAACAGAACCTACTACACCTTAATAGACCTTAGAAGACCCTACTAGACCTTACTAGATCTTAACAGACTTTACTAGACTGTATTATACCTTACCAAACCCTACGAGACCTTAAAAGACACTACTAGAAGTTAATGAATCCTTAACAGGCCCTTTAAGACCTTAAAAGACCCTACTAGACCTTAATAGAACTTAAAAGACCGTTCTAGACAATACTAGACCTTAACAGACTTTACTATACCTTACTAGACATCAACAGACCCTACTTGACCTTACTAGACCTCATTAGACCCTAGTAGACCTTAACAAACAGTAGTAGACCCTAACTGACCATATTAGGCCTTAACAGACCCTGCTAGACCTTAACAGACCTCATTAGACATTACTAGACCATATTAGAAATTCACAGACCCTAATAGTCCTTACTAAACCTTAAAAAACATTACTAGAAACTATTAGACCTTAACAGACTCTTCTAGACTTTAGTAGACCCTAACAGACCCTACTAGACCTTACTACACCTTAACAGAACCTACTAGACCTAAACAGACCCTACTAGACCTTATTAGATCTTAACAGACCCTACTAGACCTTAATGGACCTTAAAATACCTTATTAGACCTTATTAGATCTTAACAGACCCTACTAGACCTTAATGGACCTTAAAAGACCCAAATAGACCTTATTAGACCTTAAAAGACATTTACAGACAGTAATAGACCCTACTACACCTCAACAGAAACTACTAGACAATAACAGACCGTACAAAACCTTAACAGACCCTATTATACATTACTAGATCTTAACAGACACTACTAGAACCTACTAGAACTTAAAATACCCTACTCGGCCCTATTAGACCTTCACAGACCCTACTAAACCTTAACAGACCCTAGTAGAAACTATTAGACCTTAACAGACCCTTCTAGACATTAGTAGACCTTACGAAACCTTAATAGACCCTACTAGACCTTACTACACCTTAATATACCCATAACATAAGGACCCTACTGGACCTTATGAGACCTTAACATACCCTACTAGACCTTATTAGACCTTAACAGACCCTACTAGACGTTATCAGACCCTACTAGACCTTAAAAGACACTACTAGAAAATACTAGACCTTAACAGACCTTACTAGACTTTACTAGACCTAAACAGACCAGACTAGCCCCTAACAGAAACTACTAGACCTTAACAGACCCTACTAGACCTTATCAGACCCTACTCGACCTTACGAGACCCTAACAGACCCTACTAGACCTTAAAAGACCCTAATAGACCTTACTAGGCTTTACTAGACCTTAACAGACCCTACTAGACCTCAACAGACCCTAGTTGACTTTACCAGACCCTACTAGACCTTAACAGACCCTACTAGACCTTTACAGACCCTACTAGACCTTTACAGACCCTACTAGACCTTTACAGAAAAATGTTTTTTTTTAAAACATTCCTTCATAGAAAACAATTGCTGAACAGAAACTGTAATAATGCATTGAAAATAAAACAAGACAGTAAAGATAAAGTCATATATCCACAATAAACTAAACATTTACAAATGTCTTCCTCCGAAGGTGATGCAAAATAAGTCTAATAGGTTGACCATAATAGGCATGGTAGAGTTCAAAGCTGATAAACCTTAACAGGAGTAGGAATATACATACATTAGCAATGTAAATATACAAAGAAGCTTAGCATATAGAATTAGCATTACTACCTTCCATAATATTTCTAAAATACAAAGTATCCCAAAAATAATGATATTTTCTAGGCGTCAAACATTCAAGTTTACTAGGAAAGGAGCTTTTAAATCCTGAAAAAGATCAGCACACATGCAAAGCAGCAAACAGAGTAGCAAACTGCTTTAGCTTCCATCAACAAAATACTGTGTCTACTTCCTTTCACAGAAGAATATATAGGTCATTGCCTCTATGTTGCCCCCTAAAGGAGACCAAGGGAACTGAGCAAATGTAACTTTATGGTGTTGGCCAATATGTCTGATACAACACCTTAGTTGACCCTACAAGACCATAGTAGACTTTATTACACCTTACTAGATCCTGCTAGACCCTACTAGACCTTACTAGATTTTATTAGACACTACTTGACCCTATTAGACCTTACTAGACCTTACTAGACCATATTACACCTAAACATACCATTATAAACCTAAACAGACCGTACTAGAACCTACTAGAGCTTACCATACCCTACGAGACCTTACTTGACCTTAAAAAACTCTACTAGAAATTAAGACCCTACAAGACCGTACAAGACCTTAAAAGAGCCTAATAGACCTTAATAGACCTTAACAGACACTACTAAGCCTTACTAGACCTTAACAGACCCTACTAGACCTTTACAGACCCTACTAGACCTTTACAGACCCTACTAGACCTTTACAGAAAAATGTTTTTTAAAAAAACATTCCTTCATAGAAAACAATTGCTGAACAGAAACTGTAATAATGCATTGAAAATAAAACAAGACAGTAAAGATTAAGTCATATATCCACAATAAACTAAACATTTACAAATGTCTTCCTCCGAAGGTGATGCAAAATAAGTCTAATAGGTTGACCATAATAGGCATGGTAGAGTTCAAAGCTGATAAACCTTAACAGGAGTAGGAATATACATACATTAGCAATGTAAATATACAAAGAAGCTTAGCATATAGAATTAGCATTACTACCTTCCATAATATTTCTAAAATACAAAGTATCCCAAAAATAATGATATTTTCTAGGCGTCAAACATTCAAGTTTACTAGGAAAGGAGCTTTTAAATCCTGAAAAAGATCAGCACACATGCAAAGCAGCAAACAGAGTAGCAAACTGCTTTAGCTTCCATCAACAAAATACTGTGTCTACTTCCTTTCACAGAAGAATATATAGGTCATTGCCTCTATGTTGCCCCCTAAAGGAGACCAAGGGAACTGAGCAAATGTAACTTTATGGTGTTGGCCAATATGTCTGATACAACACCTTAGTTGACCCTACAAGACCATAGTAGACTTTATTACACCTTACTAGATCCTGCTAGACCCTACTAGACCTTACTAGATTTTATTAGACACTACTTGACCCTATTAGACCTTACTAGACCTTACTAGACCATATTACACCTAAACATACCATTATAAACCTAAACAGACCGTACTAGAACCTACTAGAGCTTACCATACCCTACGAGACCTTACTTGACCTTAAAAAACTCTACTAGAAATTAAGACCCTACAAGACCGTACAAGACCTTAAAAGAGCCTACTAGACCTTAATAGACCTTAACAGACACTACTAAGCCTTACTAGACCTTAACAGACCCTAGTAGACCTTATCAGACCTTAAAAAGACAATGATAGACCTTATTAGAACCTACCAGATCTTCCTAGTTCTTAACAGACCCTACTAGACCTAAAGAGACAATACTAGACCATAACAAACCCTACTAAACATTAACAGACCTTAAAATGCCCTGGTAGATCTTACTAGACCTTATTATACCCTACTAGACCCAAAAAGAACCTACAAGACCTTAAAAGACCATAGTAGATATTACTAGACTCTACTAAACCTACAAGACCTTAAAAGACCCTACTAGACCTTAACAGACCCTACAAGACGTTAACAGACCCTACTAGACCTTAAAAGACCCAACTAGACCTGAAGAGACCCTAGTAGATTTAAAAAAACTCTACTATACCTTACAAGACTTTATCAGACCATACTAGACCCAACTAGACATTAATACACTTTAACAGACCCTTCTAGACCTGACAAGACTTTAGCATACCCTAATAGACCTTAACAGACACTATAAAACCTTATTAGACCTTAACAGGTGCTGTAAAACCTTAAGACCTTAAAAGACCTTACTAGACCCTACTAGACCTTACAAGACCCTAAAGAAACTTAAAAGACCCTACTAGACCTTAAAAGACTATACTAAAACTCACAAGACCATAACAGACCCTACAAGAACTTAGTAGACCTTAAAAGACCCTACTAGATCTTAACAGACCCTATTAGACCTTAACAGACCCTACAAGACCCTACCAGACCTTAAAAGACCCTCCTAGACCAAACAAAACTTTAACAGACACTACAAGACCTTAACAGACCCTACTAGACCTTAACAAACCTTAAGACCCTACTAGACCTTACGACACATTATCAGAGTCTAGTAGACCTTACAAGAACTTAACAAACCCTTCAAGACCTTGCTGGACCCTACTAGACCCTACCAGACCCTATTGCACCTTACAAGACCTTAACAAACCATTATAGACCTTTGTACACCTTACTAGATTTTAACAGACCCTAACAGACCATAACAGACCCTAACAGACCTTACTACCCCTTAATAGAATGTACTAGACCTTAAAAAACCTTAAAAGACCTTAGCAGAACCTACTAGACCTTCAAAGATCTTAATAGACCATACCAGACCTTATCAGACCCTATTAGACCTCATCAGATCCTACTAGACCATAACCAAAACAACTAGACCTTACTAGACCTTAACAGACCCTACAAAATCCTATTAGATCTTAAAAGTCCTATTTTACCGTAACAGACCTTACAAGACCTTAACAAACTTTACAAGAACTTAACAGACCCTACTAGACCTCAATAGACCCTACTTGAACTAACTAGATGTTGCCAGACCCTACTACACCTAATCAGACCGTACAACACCTTAACAGACCTTAACAGACCCTAGTAGACCTTAAAAGACCTTACTAGATCTTAAGAGACCCAACAAGACCTTACTAGATCCTAACAGACCCTACTAGACCTTACTAGCATATAAAAGACCTTACTAGACCTTAAAAGACCGTACTAGACCCTAAAAGACCTTAAAAGACCCCACTGGACCTTAACAGACCCTACTCAAACATATAGGACCTTAACAGACCTTACTAAACCTTAATAGATCCTATAAGACCTAACTAGACATTAAAAGACACTACAAGGCCTTAACAAATTTTACCAAACCGTAATAGACCTTAAACAAACCTTACTAGCATATAACAGACCTTACAAGACCTTAACAGACTGTACTAGACCCTAAAAGACCTTAAAAGACCCTACTGGACCTTAAAAGACCCTACTCAACCCTATTGGACCTTAACAGACCTTACTAGACCTTAACAGATCCTACAAGACCTAACTAGACATTAAAAGACACTACAAGACCTTAACAAACTTTAACGAACCGTAATAGACCTTAACAAACCTTAACAGACCTTTCTAGCCCTTCATAGACCTTAAAACACCCCAGTAGAACTTACTTAACATTAGTAGACCATACGAGAACATAGAAGACCTTAACAGAACCTAGTACAGACTTTATTAGAACCTTCTAGACCTTACCGGACCCTACTTGACCTTAACAGACCCTACAAGACCTTAACAGACCCTACAAGACCTTAAAAGACCTTATTGGACCTTATTGGACCTTACTAGACCTTAACAGACACTACTAGACCTTAACAGACCCAACTAAACCCTATTAGACCTTAACAGACTCTGTTAAACCTTAACAGACCATACTAGACCTTACTAGCACATAACAGACCCTACTAGACCGTAAAAGACCCTACTCGACCTTACTAAACCTTAAAATACCTCAACAGACCCTACAAGACCTTAACAGACCCTATTAGACCTTAAAAAAACCTACTAGACCCTAAGAGAAACTACTAGACCTTACTAGACCTTAAAAGACCATAATAGACTTTACTACACCTTAAAAGACCTCAACAGATCTTACTTAACCTTACTAGACCTTAACAGACACTGCTAAACCTTAACAGACCCTACTAGACCTGAAAAGACCCTATTAGACCATACTAGACCTTAAAAGACAATACTCGACCTTACAAGCACATAACAAACCCTATTAGACATTAACAGACCCTAATAGGCTCTATTAGACCTTAAAAGACCCTACTAGACCTTAAAAGAACCTACTAGACCTTAACAGACCGTACAAGACCTAAACAGACTTTTCTAGATCTTTAAAGACACTACTAGAACTTGCTAGACCTTAATAGACCAAACTAGACCTTAAAAGACCCTACTGGACCTTACCAGACCCAACTACTTCCTATTACACGTTACTAGACCTTAACATACCCTACAAGACCTTAACAGACCCTATTAGACTTTAAGAAACCCTATTAAAGCTTAACAGACCTTACTAGACCTTAATAGACCATAATAAACCTTAAAAGCCCCTACTAGACCCTATTAGACCTTAACAGAATCTACCAGACCTTACCAGACCTTACAAGACCCTTCTTGACCATAACAGACCTTACTAGACTTTAACAGACCCCAAAAGACCATAAGACCCTACTACACCTTAAAAGACCTTACAAGAACCTATTAGACCTTAACAGACACAACAAGACCTTAATAGACCCTATTAGATATTAACAAATGCTACTAAACCTTACTAGACCTTTACAGAAACTACTAGACCTCAAGAGACCCTAATAGAGTTTATTAGACCTTAAAAGACCTTATAAGACCTTAACAGACCCGACTAGATATTTAAAAAACCCTACCAGAACTTACAAGACCTTAAAAGAAACTACTAGACCAAACTAAACCTTAATAGACCCTACAAGACCTCAAGACACCATACTACACCCTATTAAACCTTAATAGACCCTACAAAATCTTACCAGACCTTAAAAGACCCTACCAAACCTTAACAGACCCTAAAAGACCTTAACAGACCCTACTAAACCTTAACAGATCTTACTAGACCATAAGAGACCCTACTAGACCTTAAAAGACCTTAACAGAAACTAGTGGACCTTACTAGACCCAAAAAAAAAACTTTACTAGACCTTATTAGACCGTAACACTAATAGACCTTACAAGACCTCACCAGACCAAATTAGACTGTACTAGACCTTGACAGACCTTACTAGACCATAACAAACCTTAAAAGACCTTACTAGACCTTAAAAGACTTTAATAGATTTTATTAGACCGTAACAGACATTACAAGACCTTACAATACCTTAAAAGACACAACTACACCTTAACAGACCCTACTAGACCTTAAGAGACCCTACTAGACCTTACTAGTTCTTAACAGACCCGACTAGACCATAGTAGTCCTTATCAGAAACTACTAGACGTTAACAGACCCTGCTAGACCTTACTAGCACGTAACAAACCATAGGACACCTTAACAGACCCTTCTCGGACCTATTAGAACTTAACAGACCCTACTAGACCCTATTAGAACTTAACAGACCCTAATAGACCTTAACAGACCTAAAAAGACCCTAAAAGACCCTTATAGACCTAAACAGATCCTAATAGACATTAAAAGACCCTACAAGACCCAATTAAACCTTAAAAGACCCAAATAGTCCATACTAGACCTTACCAGACCCTACTAAACTTTAACAGACCCTATTAGACCTTACAAGACCTTAACAGACCCTACTAGACCTTAACAGACCCTACAAGACCTTAACAGACCTTACTAGACCTTAACAGACCCTACTAGACCTAAACAAACCCTAAAAAAATGTAAGACCCTACTAGAAACTATTAGACCTTAACAGACCTCACTAGACTTTAAAAGACCAAATCAGATTTTACTAGACCTTACCAGACAACACTAGACCTTAAAAGACCCTACTAGATGTTAACAAACCTTATAAAATTAAGACACAAGACCTTAAAACTCCTTAACAGGCCCCACTAGTCCTTACTAGACCCTAAAAGACCCTATTAGACCTTAACAGATCCTACTAGACCTTAACAGACTCTAAAACACCTTAAAAAACCTCAAAAGAACTTAAGACATGACTAGACCTTAAAAGACTTTAACAGAACCTACTAGACCCTATTAGACCTTAACAGACTCTACTAGACCTCAACAGACCCTACAAAACCGAAAAAAACCTTAACAGACCCTACAAGACTAACAGACCCTAATAGACCTTAACGGACCCTACTAAACCTTAGTAGACCTTAACAGACCCTACTAGACCTTAAAAGACCCTACAAGACCCTATTAGACCTTAACAGAACCAACTAGACCTTAACAGACTAAAGTAGACCCTATAAGACTTTAACAGAGCCTGTTAGACCATAACAGATCCTACTAGACCTTAACAGACCCTACAAGACCCTATTAGACCTTAAAAGACTATATTAGATCTTAACAGACCTCACTAGTTTGGTCTTTTAAGACCAAACTAGACCTTACCAGACCCTACTAGACCTTAACAGACCCTACTAGACTTTAACAGACCCTATTAGACCTTACAAGACCTTAACAAACCCTACAAGACCTTAACAGAACCTACTAGACCTAAACAAACCATACTAGACCTTAATAAACCTTATAAGAACTCAAGACACGACTATACCTTAAAAGACTTTAAAACACCCTACTAGACCCTATTAGACCGTAACAGACACTACAAGACCTTACAAGACCTTAACAGAAACAACTACACCTTAACAGACCCTACTAGACATTAATAAACCTTAACCGGCCCTACTAGACCCTATTACACCTTGCAAGACCTTAACAGACCCAACTAGACCTTAACAGACAATAATAGACCTTACCAGATCATAACAGACCCTCCAAGACCTTAACAGACCCTACTAAACCTTAACAGACTTTATTAGACCTTAAGAGACCCTACTAGACATTATAATACCTTAAAAGACACTCCCAGACCCTATTAGACCTTAACAGACCCTACTAGACCCTAATAGACCTTTACAGACTTTACTAAACCTTAATAAACTCTACAAGACCTTAATAGACCCTACTAAACCTTTAAAGACTTTAATAGATCTTAAGAGACCCTACTAGACCCTATTAGAACTTAACAGACCCTACTAGACCCTTATAGACCTTTAAAGACTTTACTAGACCTTAAGAAACTCTACAAGACCTTAACAGAGCCTAATAGACCTTACTAGACCTTAAAAGACTTGACTACAACCTATTAGAAAATAACAGACACTACTAGACCTTAACAGACCCTAGTGAACCTTAATAGAAATTAACAGACCCAACTTGACCTTAACTAGACCTTATCAGACCCTACTAGACCTTAACTAGACCATAACAGACCCTACAAGACCTAAACAGACCCTAGTGGACCTTAATGGAAATTAACCTACTAAACCTTAACAGAACCTACTAGACCTTAATAGACCGCAACAAATTTTACTACACCTTAGAGGACCTTAACAGACCCTATTAGACCCTACTAGACCTCAACAGACCCAAATTGACTTTACTAGACCTTACCAGACCCTTATAGTCAAAGACCAAAGACCAGACCCCTCCTCAAAGTCACAAATGACCTTCTTCTTTCCTCAGACTCTGGACAAATTAATATTCTCGTCCTCCTTGATCTTACTGCAGCTTTTGACACCATTAATCACTCCATTCTTCTGTCCCGCCTTGAATCCTCTGTCAACATCACTGGTACTGCCCTTTTGTGGTTAAGGTCATATCTCATAAACAGACAACAGTTTGTTAATATCAACAATTGTAGTTCTGCCATTGCTCCACTGTCCCAAGGCGTTCCCCAAGGCTCAGTGTTAGGTCCCCTTTTGTTTATTCTTTATATGCTCCCCCTTGGTGACATCATACGTCGGCATGGTTTACATTTCCACTGCTATGCTGATGATATTCAGCTTTACATCTCCTCCAAATCCATTAATACTGAACTTCACTCCACTCTGACAAATTGCATCACTGAAATGAAATTGTGGATGAAAGCTAATTTCCTCAAATTAAACTGTGAAAAATCAGATATGATCATCGTAGGTCCTACAACCCTGGCAAAAACCACAAAAAATTTTCAAATTACCATTGATAATGACACTTTGTCTCCGTCTTCTAACATCCGAAATCTTGGTGTAATTTTTGATAGCAACCTCTCTTTTGACCGCCATGTAAATCACATCACCAAAACTGCTTTCTTTCATCTAAAAAACATAGCACGTCTACGTCCATCACTCTCCTTTTCTGCCGCCGAAACCTTGATTCATGCTTTTATTACATCCAGAATTGATTATTGCAATAGCATCCTTTATGGTACATCTAACAAAATCCTAAAAAAACTTCAGTATATCCAGAATTCAGCTGCTCGCCTCCTTACTCATACTCGCTCCCGTGATCATATTACACCTGTTCTACAAAAACTTCATTGGCTTCCCGTTGCTCAACGCATTCAATTCAAAATTCTTCTATTCACTCACAAAGCTCTCCATAATCAGGCCCCATCCTACCTCACCGACCTGCTCCATCAGCACATTCCCTCCCGTAGCCTTCGCTCTTCTGAGGCTAACCTACTGTCCATACCCTCTAGGACCAAGCACCGGACCTGGGGTGACAGGGCCTTTTCCATAGCTGCTCCATCTTTATGGAATGCTCTCCCCAAACACCTACGAGATTGTCCTGACCTGTCCAAATTCAAGTCACTTCTCAAAACTCATCTATTCAGAGTGGCATTTAACTTGTAACAACACAAAATAAATGCTTTTATTTTTGCTATTCTTTTTAATAGTTTTTATACTTAGATCACGACAGAAATGTGAAGTCCTAGATCCTAAAACTTGTAAAGTTTTCAGTTTCCTGATTGCATGTAAATCTGTCCTGCTTCTGTCTAATTTTAAGAAATTGTTCTATATTTGTTGTTCTCTCTCATAATTTAGCTAATTTTTAATGAACTGTCTTATGCTGCTCTCTTTGTTTTTATCTTAATTATTCTTGATGTTGATGTACTATTTTGATTTTGTACTATGATTTGTATGGTGTATGTACGTATTTGTTTTGATTATTTGTCTTATGTAAAGCGTCTTTGAGTATCTTGAAAAGCGCTATATAAATAAAATGTATTATTATTATTATTATTATAGACCTTACTAGACCTTAAAAGACCCTACTAGACCTTACTAGATCTGACAAGACAAAACTAGACCCTACTAGACCTTAACAGACCCTACT
This sequence comes from Trichomycterus rosablanca, assembly GCF_030014385.1. NCBI lineage: Eukaryota > Metazoa > Chordata > Actinopteri > Siluriformes > Trichomycteridae > Trichomycterus > Trichomycterus rosablanca. The sequence goes on from NC_085989.1 coordinate 11,001,146, forward strand.
AGACTTTAACAGACTTTACTAGACCTGACTAGCCCATAACAGACCCTTCTAGACTTATCAGACCCTAATAGACGTTAACAGACCCTACTAGAACTTTATAGACCTTAACAGACCCTACAAGACCCTACAAGATCCTAATAAACCCTACTAGACTTTACTACACTACAAGACTTTACTAGACCCAACTAAACCTTACTAGACCCTATTTGACGTTACTGGACACTACTTGACCTAATTAGGTCAAGTATATTTTACAAGACCCTACTAGATCTACGTAGAACATTATAAACCTTTAAAGACCCTACTAGACCTTAGTAGGCCTTAACAGGCCGAATTAGACTTTAACGGACCCCACTAGACTTTATTAGACCTTAACAGACCCTAAAATATCTAACAGGACATTAAAAAATGTTAACAGATTATACTAGGCCTTAACAGACCTTAATAGACCTAAACACACCATACTAGACCTTGGAAGACTTTAACAGACCCTACTAGTCCAAACTAGACCTTAAAAGACCCTATAAGACCTTGGTAGACCATACTTAACTTAAAAAAATCATTTTAGACCTTAACAGACCCTACAGGACCTTAATAGACCCTACTAGACCTTAACAAACCCTACTAATCCTTTACAGACCCTACCAGACCTTATCAGACCCTATTACACCTTATCAAACCCTACGAGACCTTGACAGAGTCTACTAGACTTTAAAGGACCTTAACAGACCTTACTAGACCTCAACAGATCCTACTAGACATTATCAGACACTACTAGACCTTAACAGACCCTACTAGACCTTAACAGACCCGAATAGACCTTAACAGAAACTACTAAACCTCAACAAATCCTACTAGACATTATCAGACACTACTAGACCTTAACAGACCCTACTAAACCCTATTAGACATTAAGAGACTCTACTAGACCTAAACATACCTTAACAGACCCTATTAGACCTTAACAGAAACTACTATACCTTAAAAGACCCTAAAAGACCATAAGGAACCCTACGAGACCTTACTAGGCACTACTAGACTTTACTAGACCCTACTAAACCTTACTAGACCCTATTTGACGTTACTAGACACTACTTGACCTAATTAGGCCAAGAAGATCTTATTAGACCCTACTAGATCTAACTAGACCTTAACAGACAACACAAGACCTTACTAGGCCGTAATAGCCCTTAACAGACCCTACTAGACCTTAGTAGATCTTAACAAACCAAATTAGAAGTTAGCTGACCCTAACAGACCCTACCAGATTTTACTAGACCTTAACAGACCCTACGAGATCTAACTAGACCTTAAAAGGCCTTAACAGGCCCTAGTAGTTTTAAAAGACCTTAACAGACCATACTAGACATTAGTAGACCCTAACACACCATACTAGACCTTAGTAGACTTAAACAGACCCTACTAGACCTAACAAGACCTTAACAGACTCTATAAGACCTTAGTAGGCTTTTACAGACCCTAAAAAACCTAAACAGACCCTACTAGACCTGAACAAATTCTAAAAGACCCTACTAGACCTTAACAGACCCTATTAGACTTTATCAGACAAAACTAGACCTTAACAAACCCTACTAGACCTTAAAAGACCCTACCAGACCTTAACAGACCCTACTAGACCTGTACAGACCCTAAAAGACCTTACTAGACCTTAACAGACCCTACTAGACCTTACTAGACCTAAACAGATCTTACTAGACCATAAGAGACCCTACTAGACCTTAAAAGACCTTAACAGAAACTAGTGGACCTTACTAGACCCAAAAAAAAAAACTTTACTAGACCTTATTAGACCGTAACACTAATAGACCTTACAAGACCTCACCAGACCAAATTAGACGGTACTAGACCTTTACAGACCTTACTAGACCATAACAAACCTTAAAAGACCTTACTAGACCTTAACAGACCCTAGTGGACCTTACTAGATCTTAAAAGACACAACTACACCTTAACAGACCCTACTAGACCTTACTAGTTCTTAACAGACCCGACTAGACCATAGTAGTCCTTATCAGACACTACTAGACTTTACTAGACGTTAACAGACCTTACTAGACCTTACCAGCACGCAACAAACCATAGGACACCTTATCAGACCCTTTTCGGACCTATTAGAACTTAACAGACCCTACTAGACCCTATTAGAACTTAACAGACCCTAATAGACCTTAACAGACCTAAAAAGACCCTAAAAGACCCTTTTAGACCTAAACAGATCCTAATAGACATTAAAAGACCCTACAAGACCCAATAAGACCTTAAAATAATCAAATAGACAATACTAGACCTTACCAGACCCTACTAGACTTTATCAGACCCTATTAGACCTTACAAGACCTTAACAGACAAGACAATACCTTAACAGACCCTACAAGACCTTAACAGACCCTGCTTGACCTTACTAGACCTTAACAGACCTTACTAGACCTTAACAGACCCTACTAGACCTAAACAAACCCTAAAAAAAATTAAGACCCTACTAGAAACTATTAGACCTTAACAGACCTCACTAGACTTTAAAGGACCAAATCAGATTTTACTAGACCTTACCAGACAACACTAGACCTTAAAAGACCCTACTAGATGTTAACAAACCTTATAAAATTAAGACACAAGACCTTAAAACACCTTAACAGGCCCTACTAGTCCTTACTAGACCTTAAAAGACCCTATTAGACCTTAACAGACCCTACTAGAGCTTAACAGACTCTAAAACCTTAACAGACTAAAGTAGACCCTATAAGACTTTAACAGAGCCTGTTAGACCATAACAGATCCTACTAGACCTTAACAGACCCTACAAGACCCTATTAAACCTTAAAAGACCCTATTAGACTTTAAAAGACCCTATTATACCTTACAAGACCTTAACAAAGCCTACAAGACCTTAACAGAACCTACTAGACCTAAACAGACCCTACTAGACCTTAACAGACACTACTAGACCTTAACAGACAAAATGAAGCCTTAACAGACACTATTAGACATTACCAGACCCTATTAATCCTTAACAGACTTTACCAAATTTTAACAGAACCAAATAGACCTCACTAGCACATAACAGAAGTTACTAGACCTTACTAGACGTTAACTGACCCCAGTCGACCTTACTAGACCTTAACAAACCCTACTAGACCCTAAAAGACCTTAAAAGAAACTACTAGACCTTAACAGACTCTCCAAAACCTATGGGACCTTAACAGACCTTACTAGACCTTAAAAGATCCCACAAGACCTAGCTAGACCTTCACAGACAATACAAGACCCTAACAAACTTTAACAAACCCTACTAGACCTTAAGACACTACAAGACCTTCATAGACCTTAACAGACCCTAGAAGACCTTCATAGACCTTAACAGACCCTAGAAAACCTTATTAAACATTAACAAACCATACAAGAACATAGTAGACCTTAACAGACCCTAGCAAAGACTTTACTAGAACCTACTAGACTTTACAAACCCTATTTGATCTTAAAAGACCTTATTAGACCTTACTAGACCTAAACAGACACTACTAGACCCTATTAGACCTTAAAAGACCCTACTAGACCTTAAAAAACCCAAATAAACCCTATTAGACCATACCAGACCCTACTAGACCTTAACAGACCCTACTCCACTTTACTAAACCTTAAAATACCTAAAAAGACCCTATTAGAACTTAACAGACACTACTAAAGAGACACTACTTTTTTTTCTTTTCTTTTCTTGCTCTTGCTCTCGTGGAAGGCGGTCGCTCTTTCCCTCCTCCCTTATCTGTCCTGCTTGGCCTCTCCTGTATCGTACTGTCTCGTCTACTCTACTCTACAGAGATTTTCTCAGCACAGCTCCTCAAAGAACAAATTATGGAATTGGTTAAATGGTCTCTGAATGCTATTGACACAATCTTCTCATCGAGAAGTTCGGGTTCGGGGGAACCCACATGCCCCGATGGAACGCAGATGGCAGGATACGCGACGGCCTCGTGGGGGAAGTGGAGAGTCGTGTGCCTGGCACCTCTTTCGTTGGAGGACGTAGAGGATGTTTACCTATTCGGAACTTTAATTGTGGGGTTTCTGCTGATTGGTTTAGGCTTAGCCCTGCTGTATCGGGAAATTAAAAAAGTTGGGTCAGTTGTCAACGGTCCCAAGGAACTGCCCAATTTGATTGATATGGTGGGTAGAGCTGTTGGAACTCAGACTGTGGTTATTAATCGCAACATGGATTCCATTCTGGAGAAACTAACGGCTTTGCGAAATGAGATGGATTAGACGCATTAATTCTGTGAGTTCTTGTTAAATTATTAGGGCTCAGACAAAAACAACATGTCATTTCTACACTTGGCTCCCACTGTTATCATCAACGACCTTGGTGATAAGAAAATTCCTCCAGAGAATCTGCTGCGAAGCACCCTACCCTCCTCCACTGGCTGGTTTATTCGGGGCAGTAAGAGAGCTGTCAACAACCATTTCATCGTGAACTTTATACAGACTTTTTCTGCTGCACGAATTGACTGTCAGAACTTTATTTCCCCAACCCCCAACCCAACGTTTTCCACTCTTAGCTTAATTCCACCAACACGGCATGACAGGTCTGTAGTGCGCGCTGGTCTGGCTGCGAATCACCAGATGGCTGCTTGTCGCAGCTGGTTACTCTTTATCCCCTCATCCCTACTAGTGGCTGGTCGTGTGACTATGTTACGTTTTGTTTACATGTGCTTGTGTGCTGTAAGGAGCTTTTTTTCATGTTACCATAGTGGGCTCCTCAGGGAGCACAATCTGGTTGCTGGTTTTTTTTTATCTCCTATCCTCCCAATGATGTTTATTATTTCTTGTTTCTTATCCTGTCTTCCCGTCTTGTCTCCCCCCCCCCCCCCCCTTGTCATATTGAATGTTTGGACGGGTGGATGGCTAATTTCGCTGTAATTGTACTTGTTGCAATTTATAGTGACAATAAAGTTCTACTACTACTACTAAACCTTAAAAAACCCTACTATACCCCACTAGACCCTAAGAGACACTACTAGTCCTTAACTGACCCTACTTGACCTTACTAGACCTTACCAGACCCTGCTACACGTCAACAGACCCTACTAGACCTGAACTGACCTTAACAGACCCTAGTCGGCCCTATTAGACCTTAAAATACCCTACTAGACCTTAACAGACTTAACTAGATCTTATCAGACCCAACTAGACCCTTTGCACCTTAATAGACCTTAACAGACCCTAATAGACCTGACTAGACCCTAACAGAAACTACTACACCATAATAGAAATTGAAAGAGCCTACTAGACCTTACTACACCTTACTAGACCTTAACAGACCCAGCAGAAAATTAACAGACTCTAGAAGACCTTACAACACATAAGACACTACTAGACCTTACAAGACCTTGACAGACCCATCTAGATTTTACTAGACTTTAACAGACCCCATTAGACATTAACAGATCCAACTAGACAATAACATTGAACCCTTGTTATTGAACCCTTATTGAACCCTAAAATACCTAAACAGACCCTACTAGACCTTATCAGAACCTACTAGACCCTGTCAGATATTAACAGACCCTACTGGACCTTAACAGACCTTATAAGACCTTAAAAGACGCGACTAGACCTTAATAGACCTAAATGACCCTAAAAGACTTTATTAGACCCTAACAGACCCTATTAGACCCTAACAGACCCTACTAGGCCTAACTAGACCTTAACAGACCCTACTAGACCTCAACAGACCATATTAAACCTTAACTGATTATTCTAGACCTTAATACATATTAACAGACACTACTAGACGCCATTACACCTTAACAGACTTTCTAGACCTTAAGAGACACTACTAGACCTTAACAGACCCTAGTGGAACTAACTAGACCTCAAAAGACTTTACTAGACCTTATTAGACCTTAACATAAACTACTAGACATTACAAGACCTCACCAGACACTACTAGACATTACCAGGCACTACAAGATCCGATTAGATCTTAAAAGACCTTAACAGACCGAAAAAGATCTTAAAAGACCCTACTAGACCCTACTACAACTTAACAGACCCTACTAGATCTTAAAAGACCTTACTAGACCTTAACAGACCATACAAGACCTTACTAGACCTTAACAGACCCTAATAGAACCTATTAGACCTTAAAAGACCCTATTAAAACTTACAAGACCTTAACAGACCTTTCTAGACCTTACTAGAACAAAACAGACTTTACTAGACTTTATTAGACCTTAACAGACCCTAACAGACCATACTAGACCTTACTAGACCTTAACAGACCCTACGAGACCTCAAAAAACTTTAACAGACCCTACTACACCATATTAAACCTTGACATAAACTGCTAGACCTTACAAGACATAAACAGACCCTACTAGACCTTACTAGCACATAAACTCTACTAGACCTTAACATAATCTACTAAACAATATTAGACCTTAACAGTACCTACTAGACCTTAACAGACTCAATTAGACTTTAACAGACCCTATTAAACCTTACTAGATCTTAAAAGATCCTACTAGACCTTACTAGACCCTATTAGACCTTAACAGACCCTACTAGACCACAACAGACCCTACTAGACCCTATTAGACCTTAATAGACCATAACAAACCTTAAGAGACCCTACTACACCTTAACAAACCCTACTAGATTTTAAAAGACCCTACTAGACCTTAACAGACTATACAAGACCTTACTAGACGTTAACAGACCCTACAAGACTTTAAAAGACCCTAATGGACCTTACTAGACCTTAATAGACCCTAGTCTATTAGACCTTAAAAGAAACTACTAGACCTTACAAAACATTAATAGACAATACTAGACCTAACTAACACAAAAAACCTACTACACCTTAACAGAACCTACTACACCCTGTTAGACCTTAACAGACCCTACTAGTCCTTAACAGACCTTACTAGACCTTAACAGACCCAACTAGACCTTAACAGACCTTACTAGACCTTAACAGACCGTACTAGTCCTTAACAGACCCTTTTAGACCTTAACAGACCCTAAAAGACCTTAATAGACTTCAACAGACCCTAGTAGACCTTAATAAACCTTAACAGAAACTAATAGACCTAACTAGACCTTACCAGACCCTACTAGACCTTAACAAACTCTAATAGACCTTACTAGACCTTAACAGACATTGCAAGACCTTAATAGACCCTAACAGACTCTAGTAAACCTTAACAGACCCTACTCGACCTTACCAGACCCATCAAGAACTCAAAAGACTCTAGTTGACCTTACCAGACCTTACAAGACCCTATTAGCCCATACTAAACCTTAACAGACCCTACTAGATCTTAACAGACCCTACAGGACCCTATTAGACTTTAAAATATTCTACAGGACCTTAACAGACCTTACAACACCTTAACAGACCCTACAATACGTTAAGACCCTAATAGACCCTTTTAGACCTTAACAGACCCTACTAGAACCTACAAGACCTTAACAGATCACACTAGACCTTAACAGACCTTACTTGACCTTACTAGACCTTAAAAGACCATATTAGACCTTAACAGACCATATAAGACCTTAAAAAAACCTACAAAAACCTAAAAAAAGCCTACTAAAACCTATACGACCTTAACAGACCCTTAAAGACCTCAAAAGACCTTACTAGACCTTAACAGACCCTAAAAGACCTTAACAGACCTTAACAGACCATACTAGACCTTATCAGACTCTACTATACCTTACCAGACCCTACAAGAACTCACTAAACCTTAACAGATCTTACTAGACCCTATTTGACGTTAACAGAGACGTCAAAACCTAAAAAGATCCAACTAGACCTTAACAGACCCTAAAAGACCTTACTAGACTTTAAGAGACCCTACTAGACCTAACTAAACCTTAACAGACCCTAAAATACCTTAATAGACCTTAAAAGACCCCACAAGACCTTACTACACCTAAACAGACTTTACTAGACCTTATTAGAACTTGACACTAATAGACCTTATTAGACCCTACTAGACCCTACTAGAATGTACTAGACCTAAACATACCTTAACAGACCCTATTAGACCTTAACAGAAACTACTATAACTTAAAAGACCCTAAAAGACCATAAGAGACCCTACGAGACCTTACTAGACACAACTAGACTTTACTAGACCCTACTAAACCTTACTAGACCCTACTTGACGTTACTAGACACTACTTGACCTAATTAGGCCAAGAAGATCTTATTAGACCCTACTAGATCTAACTAGACCTTAACAGACAACACAAGACCTTACTAGGCCTTTATAGCCCTTAACAGACCCTACTTGACCTTAGTAAATCTTAAAAAACCAAATTAGAGGTTAGCGGACCCTAACAGACCCTACCAGATTTTACTAGACCTTGACAGACCCTGCTAGACATTACTAGACCTTAAATGACCCTACTAGATTCTTTTAGACCTCAACAGACCCTACTAGACCTTACTAGATTTTAACGGAACCTATTGGACCCTGTAAGACCTTAACAGACCTTAATAGACCTTAACAGAAACTACTAGACCTTACTAGACCCTATTGCACCTTAAAATACCTTAACAGACCATAATAGACACTATTAGACCTTAACAGACCCTACTAGACCTTACTAGACTTTAAATGACCCTAGTAGACTATTAAACCTTAACAGACCCTACTAGACCTTAACAGTCACTACTAGACCTTACTAGACCCTACTAGATTTTACAAGACCTCAACAGAAAAAAATAGACCTTACAAGACATTAACAGACCTTAGTAAACCTTAACCGTACTAGACACTATTAGACCCTAAAATACCTTACTAGACCTTAACAGACCCTACTAGACCATAAGGGCGGCAAGGTGGCTTAGGGGGTAGCACTGTCGCCTCACAGCAAGAAGGTCCTGGGTTCGAACTCCAGGAGGGGCGGTCCGGGTCCTTTCTGTGTGGAGTTTGCATGTTCTCCCCGTGTCTGCGTGGGTTTATTCCGGGTGCTCCGGTTTCCACCCACAGTCCAAAGACATGCAAGTGAGGTGAATTGAAGATACTAAATTGTCCAAGACTGTGCTTGATATAAAACTTGTGAACTGATAAACCTTGTGTAATGAATAAATACTGTTCCCGTCATGAATGTAGCCAAAGTGTAAAAACATGACGTTAAAATCCTAATAAACAAACAAACAAACTAGACCATAACAGACCCTACTAGACCCTATTAGACCTTAACAGACCCTACTAGACCTTAACAGATCCTAATAAACCTTAACAGACCCTACAAGACCTTAATAGACCAAAACAGACTTTATTAGAAATTATTAAACCTTGACAGACACTACTAAACCTTAACAGACCCTACTAGACCCTATTAGACCATAACACTCTAAAAGACTCTAAAATACCTTACTAGACCTTACCAGACCCTGCAAGACCTTAACAGTCACTAATTGACCTAACTAGACCTTACCAGACTATACTAGAACTTAGCAGACCCTGTAAGACCCTAAAAGACCCTACTAGACCTTATTAAACCTTAACAGAAACTACTAGACCTTACAAGACATGAAAAGACCCTACTAGACTTTACTAGCACATAAACCCTACAAGACATTAACAGAATCTACTAGACCCTAATGGACCTTAACAGTCCCAACTAGTCCTTCACAGACCCTACTAGACTTTAAGAGATACTACTAGACCTCAACAGAACTTACTAGACCTTTAACAGACCCTATTAGACATTAACAGACCCTAAAAGACCTTACTAGATGTTAAAAAACCCTACTACACCTTAACAGACCCTACAAGACCTTAAAAGACCTAAACAGACTTTACTAGACCTTATTAAACCTTAACAGACACTACTAGACCCTATTATAATTTAACAGACCTTAACAGACCCTAAAATACCTTAACTGACCCTATTAGACCTTAAAAGACCCTACTAGACCTTAAAAGACCTACTAGACCTTAACAGACCCTACTAGACCTTCAAAGATCTTACTTGACCTTAACAGACCCTTCTAGACATTATTAGACCCCAATAGACCTTAACAGAGTTTACTAGACTCGATAATACATTAACAGGCCCTATTAGACTTTACTAGATATTAACAGACTCTAGAAGACATTACATTATCAAACACTACTAAACCTTACAAGAACTTAAAAGACCATTCTAGACCTTACTATACTTTAACAGACACTACTAGACCTTACCAAACCCAACTAGACTTTAACAGACCCTACTGGACCTGAACAGACTTCACAAGATCGTACTAGACCTTAAAAGACCCTACTAGACCTTAACCGACCCTACAAGACCTCATTACACCTTAAAAAACCCTACTTGATCTAAACAGACCCTACTAGACCTTACGACACCTTAACAGACCCTATTAGAAATCAACAGACCCTACTAGACCTTAACAGACCCTACTAGAAATTACTACACCTTAAAAGTCCCTATTAGAGCTCAACAGACCCTACTAGACGTTTCTAGACTTTAACAGAACCTAATAGACCTTACCAGACCCTACTCGGCACTATAAGACCTTAACAGACCCTACTAGACCTTAACAGACCCTACTGGACCCTATTAAACCTCAACAGACCCTACTAGACCCTATTAAACCTTAACAGACCCTAATAGACAATATTAGACCTTAACAGACCCAATAAAACATTAACAGACCCTATTAAACCTTGAAAGACCCTACTGAACCTTACTAGACCTTAACAGACCCTACAAGACCTTACTAGACCTTAACAGACCCTTCTAGACCCTATTAGAACTCAAAAGACCCTACTAAACGTTAGTAGACTTTAACAGAACCTACTAGACCTTAGTAAACCTTAAAAGAACCTACTACACCTTAATAGACCTTAAAAGACCATAATAGACCTTACTAGACCTTACAAGACCTTATAAGACCTTAACAGACCCTACTAGACCTTAACAGACCCTGCTAGACCTTATCAAACCATACAAGAACTCAATAGACCTTAAAAGAAACTACTAGACCTTACTAGACATTAACAGACCCAACTAGACCTTACTAGCACAAAACAAACCCTACTACACCATACAGACCTTACTCAGACCTATTAGACCTTAACAGACCCTACTAGACCCTGTTAGACCTTAAAAGGCCCTTCTAGACCCTATTAGAACTCAAAAGACCCTACTAGACGTAGGTAGACCTAAACAGAATCTACTAGACCTTAGTAGACCATACTAGACCTTAACAGACCCTACAAAACATTAACAGACCCTACAAGTCCTTACTAAACCTTAAAAGACCTACAAGACCTTAAAAAACTTTACCAGAAACTACTAGACCCAATTAGACGTTAACAGACCCTACTAGACTTTAACAGACCTTAGTAGACCTTACCAGACCATACTAGACCTTAACAGACACTATTAGACCTTAAAAGACCCTACTGGACCTTAAAAGACCCTAATAGACCTTAACAGACCCTACAAGTCCTTACTAGACCTTAAAAGACCAACAAGACCTTAAAAGACTTTACCAGAACGTACTAGACCCAATTAGACGTTAACAGACCCTACTAGACTTTAAAAGACCTTACTAGACCTTAACAGACCTTAATAGACTTTAACAGACCCAACTAGACCCTATAAGACATTAACAGACCCTATAAGACCTTTAAAGACCCTACTGGAACTGATTAAATCTTAACATACCCTACTTGTTCTACTAGACCATAACAGACCTTAACAGGCCATTCAAGACCTTACTAGACCTTAACTGACCCTATTAGACCTAAGCAGACACTACTAGACCCTACTACACCTTAAAAGACCCTACAAGAACCTTAAAATACCATAACAGACCCTACTAGACCTAAATAGACCTTAACGACCCTACAAGACCTTGCTAGACCTTAAAAGACCCTACAAGACTTTAACAGACCCTACGAGACCTTAATAGACCCTAATAGAACTTTATAGACCTTAAAAGACCCTAATAGACCTTATAAGATCTTTAAAGACGGTAATAGACCCTACAACAATTCAACAGACCTTACTAGACATTAACAGACCCTATAAGACCTCAATAAATCTTAACAGACCCTACTAGACCTTAAAAGACACTACTAGACCTTAAATGACCCTACAAGATCTTACTAGACCTAAACAGGCCCTACAAGACCCTATTAGACCTTAACAGACGCTACTAGACTTTACAAGACCTTAACAGACCCTATTAGACCTTAACAGACCCTACTAGACCCTGTTAGACCTTAAAATACCCTTCTAGACCCTATTAAAACTCAAAAGACCCTACTAGACATTAGTAGACCTAAACAGAATCTACTAGACCTTAGACCACACTAGACCTTATCAGACCCTACAAAACATTAACAGACCCTACAAGTCCTTACAAGACCTTAACAGACGCTACTAGACATTACAAGACCTTAACAGACCCTACTAGACCATAAGACACTAATAAACTTTACGAGAGCTTAACAGATGCTACTAGACCTTACTAGACCTCACCAGACCCTACTTGTTCTACTAGACCATACCAGACCTGAACAAACCATTCAAGACCTTACTAGACCTTAACTGACCCTATTAGACCTTAGCAAACACTACTAGACCCTACTAGACCTTACTACACCTTAAGAGACCCTACGAGAACCTAAAAGACCATAACAGACCCTACTAGACCTAACTAGACCTTAACAGACCCTAGTAGACCTTAACAGACCATATTAGACTTTAACAGAACCTACTAGACCTTAACAGACCCTATTAGAGACTATTAGACATTAACAGACCATAATGGACCTTAAAAGACTTTAAGAGACCCTACTAGACCTCAACAGATCCAATTAGACCTTACCAGACCCTACCAAACCTTACAAGACTTTTACACAACCTACTAGACCCTATTAGACATTAACAGAACCCACTAGACATTAACAGACCTTACTAGACCCTAACAGACCCTACTAGACGTTAACCGTCCCTACTAGACCTTACAAGACATTATCAGACACTACTAGTCCTTACTAGACCTCAACAGACCCTACTAGACCCTATTACACCTTACTAAACCTTAACACACAATTCTAGACCTTAGTAGACCTTACTAGACCTTACGACACCTTAAAAGACCCTACTAGATCTTCAGACACTACCAGACCTTAACAGACCCTACTAGACCTTACAAAACGTTAAAAGACCTTACAAGATCTTACTAAAATTTAAGACACTACTAGACCTTGCTAGACCTTAAAAGACCCTACTAGACATTAACAGACCATATTAGACATAAACAGACCCTACTAGACCTTACTAGACAATACTAGAAACTATTAGACATTAACAGACCCTAATAGACCTTACCAGACCCTATTAGACCTTACCACACCCTATTAGACCTTGACAGACCTTACTAGACCATAAAAGACCCTAAGAGACCCTATTAGACGTTAACAGAACCTTCTGGACTTTAACAGACCTTACTAGACCTTAAAAGACCCCAATGGACCTTAACAGACCCTACTAGTCCTTACTACACCTTACTAAACATTAACACACACTTCTAGACCTTAGTCGACCTTACTAGACCTTAAGACCCTACTAGACCTTACAAGATCTTTACAAACACTACTAGACCTTAAGAGACCCTAATAGACTTTACTACACCTTAACAGACCATACTACACCCAAACAGACCCTACTAGACCTTGCTAGACCTGAAAAAACCCTACTAGACCTTAACAGACCATATTAGACTTTGACAGACGCTACTAGACACTATTAGATTTTTACAGACCCTAATAGACCTTACCAGACCCTACTAGACCTTAAAAGACCTTACTAGACCTTAACAGAACCTAAAAGACCCTACTGGACCTTACTAGACCCTACAAGACCTTAACAGACCCTACTAGACCTTACTAGAAATTAAAAGACACTACTAGACCTTACTAGCACATAAACCCTAGTAGACCTTAACAGACCCTACTCAGCCCTATTTGATCTTAAAAGACCCTACTAGATGTTACAAGACCTTACTAGACCTTACCAGAACCTACTAGACTTTATTAGAACTTAACAGACCCTACTTGACCTTAACAGACCTTACTAGACCTTAACAGACCTTAAAAGACCCTACTACACCTTACTAGACCTTAACGGACCCCTACAAGACCTTAACAGACAACTACTAGACCTTAACAGACCTTAACAGACCTTACTAAACCGTAACAAACCCTAGTAGACCTAGGGTTCTATAGGTGTGTTTACATGGATAAGTGGTTCTATAGGTGTTTACATGAGTAAGTGGTTCTATAGGTGTGTTTACATGGGAAAGTTGTTCTATAGGTGTGTTTACATGGGAAAATGGTTCTATAGGTGTGTTTACATGGATAAGTGGTTTTATAGGTGTAATTACATCGGTTACTGGTTCGATAGGTGTGGTTACATGGGAAAGTTGTTCTATAGGTGTGTTTACATGGATAAGTGGTTTTATAGGTGTGATTACATGGGTTACTGGTTCAATAAGTGTGGTTACATGGGTTACTGTTTCTAGAATGTGTGTTTACATGGGTAAGTGGTTCTATAGGTGCTTACATAGGTAAGTTGTTCTACAACCCCTGGCAAAAATTATGGAATCACCACTCTTGGAAGATGTTCTGTCAATTGTTTAATTTTGTAGAAAAAAAATGAATCACAGACATGCCACAAAACTATCATTTCTCAAACTGTCAACCCTCTGGCATTAAGAAACAATAAAAAAAGAAACAAATATAATAGTTGTGGTCAGTCACAATTGCTTTTTTTTAGATCAAGTAGAGGAAAAAAATATGGAATCACTCAAATCTGAGGAAAAAATTATGGAATCATTAGAAAACACTGCACCATTATTACTTTGTTGCACCACCTCTGGCTTTTATAATGGTTTAAACTCTATGAGGCATGGAGTTAACTAATGACAAACAGTATTCTTCATCAATCTGCCTTCAACTGTCTCTTGCTGTTGCCAGATCAGCTTTGCAGGTTGGAACCTTGTCATTGACCATTTTCTTCAATTTCCACCAGAGATTTTCAAATGGATTGAGATCCAGACTATTTGCAGGCCATGCCATTGACATTATATGTTTTCTTGAAGGAAAGT
Organism: Trichomycterus rosablanca; assembly: GCF_030014385.1. Lineage (NCBI taxonomy): Eukaryota > Metazoa > Chordata > Actinopteri > Siluriformes > Trichomycteridae > Trichomycterus > Trichomycterus rosablanca. The sequence continues at coordinate 11,016,309 of NC_085989.1, forward strand.
TTTCACGTCCTTTGCTCTATGGCAAGATGCATTATCATCTTGAAAAATGAAGTCATCATCACCAAACATCCTTTCAACTGATGGAATAAGAAAAGCTTCCAAAATTTCAATGTGGACTTTGGCATTTATTGAAGACCATCTCCCCTGTGCCTTTACCCGACATGCAGGCCCATATCATCAACAACTGTGAATATTAACATGTTTTCTTTAGGCAGTTATCTTCATAAATTTCATTGGACAGACACCAAACAAAAGTTCCAGCATCATCACCTTGCCCAATGCAGATTCGCGATTCATCACTGAAGATCACTTTTATCCAGTCACCCACAGTCCACGATTGCTTTTCTTTAGCCTACTTTAACCTTGTTCTTTTCTTTTTAGGTGTTAATGGTGGCTTTTGTTTGGCTTTTCTGTATGTAAATCCCATTTCTTTTAGGTGTTCAGTCACAGACATTGACTCCACTTTCCGGCCACTTGTTTCTCATTTGTTTTGTTGTGCATTTTCTGTTTTCAAGACATATTGCTTTGTTTTCTATCTTGATGCTTTGATGTCTTACTTGGTCTACCAGTATGCTTCCCTTTTACAACCTTCCCATTTTGTTTGTACTTGGTCCAGATTTTAAACACAGCTTACTGGGAACAACCAACATCTTTTGCGACATTCCACAATGATTTATCTTCTTGAAGAAGTTTTATAATCCTCTCATTTGTTTCAACTGACATATCTTGTGTTGGAACCATGATTCATGACAATCTGCTTTGTGCAACAGCTCTCCGAGATGTGAGCACTCTTTTTAAACTGAAGAATAATTAGCAAATCTAATCTGCTGCAGATGTTTTGTTTTTAAACTGCAAATTACAGAGTGATTCCATAATTTTTTCCTCAGATTTGAGTGATTCCATATTTTTTTCCTCTACTTGATCTAAAAAAAGCAATTGTGACTGACCACAACCATTATATTTGTTTCTTTTTTTTATTGTTTCTTAATGCCAGAAGGTTGACATTTTGAAAAATGATAGTTTTGTGGCATGTCTGAGATTTTTTTTTTTTCTACAAAATTAAACAATTGACAGAACATCTTCCAAGAGTGGTGATTCCATAATTTTTGCCAGGGGTTGTATACGTGTGGTTACATGGGTTACTGGTTCTATACAAGTGGTTGCATGGGAAAGTGGTTCCATAGGTGTGTTTAAAAGGGAAAAGGGTTCTATGGGTGTGCTTACATGGATAAGTTGTTCTATAGGTGTGTTTACATGGGAAAGTGGTTGTATAGGTGCTTACATAGGTAAATTGTTCTATAGGTGTGGTTATACATGGGTTACTGGTTCTATAGGTGTGGTTACATAAGATACCGGTTCTATAGATGTGGTTGCATGGGAAAGTGGTTCTCTAGGTGTGCTTAAAAAGGAAAAGGGTTCTATGGGTGTGTTTCCATGTATGAGTGGTTCTATTGGTGTGTTCACATAGGGAAGTTGTTCTATGGGTGTGTTTACATGGGAAAGTGGTGGTTATATGTGTGTGTTTACATGGGTTAGTGGTTCTATAGGTGTATTTACATGGGAAATGGTTCTATAGGTGTGTTTACCTGGGTAACTGGTTCTATAGATGTGTTTACATGGGTTACTGGTTCTAAAAAATTTTATTGCATGGGAAAGTGGTTATAAAGGTGTGTTTACATGGGAAAGTGGGTCTATAGGTGTGTTTACATGGGTTACTGGTTCTATAGATGTGTTAACATGGGAAAGTTGGTCTATAGGTGTGTTTACATGGGTAAGTGGTTATATAGGTGTGTTTACATGGGTTACTGGTTCAATAGGTGTGTTTACATGGGAAAGTGGTTCTATGGGTGTGTTTACATGGAAAAGTTGTAACCTTCCTCCTTTCGAGGTGTACACAGAAAATAAACTGAGAGGTTCCTTGCCCTTTTTTTCCTGTGTTTTTTAAATAAACACTCCTTCCTAGAAAACACTCATTGAACAAAAAACAGTATTAGTGTATTTAAAACAAAACTGAACAAATGAACTCATACATACACAATAAACTCAATATTTACAAATGCCCTCTTCCCAATGTGATTTAACACTAGCTTGACTGAGAATCTGAGATTCTGAGGACATTCCCCCTCCTTCTACACAACCGGCCGTGTATATTGACCCTGTGGAGCTCCCGACGGACAGTTCTGGTGGAAACAGGAGAGTTGAGGTGCACATTTAATTCTGCCGTGATTTGGGCAGCCGTGGTTTTATGTTTTTTGGATACAATCCGGGTTAGCACCCGAACATCCCTTTCAGACAGCTTCCTCTTGCGTCCACAGTTAATCCTGTTGGATGTGGTTTGTCCTTCTTGGTGGTATGCTGACATTACCCTGGATACCGTGGCTCTTGATACATCACAAAGACTTGCTGTCTTGGTCACAGATGCGCCAGCAAGACGTGCACCAACAATTTGTCCTCTTTTGAACTCTGGTATGTCACCCATAATGTTGTGTGCATTGCAATATTTTGAGCAAAACTGTGCTCTTACCCTGCTAATTGAACCTTCACACTCTGCTCTTACTGGTGCAATGTGCAATTAATGAAGATTGGCCACCAGACAGGTCCAATTTAGCCATGAAACCTCCCACACTAAAATGACAGGTGTTTCAGTTATTTTGTCCAACCCCTGTATATATATATATATATATATATATATATATATATATATATATATATATATATATATATATATATATATATATATATATACACAAAGTACATAGAATTGAACATGAAGTACATAGAGTAAGAGATGCATATATGTGTGGAGTTTGCAACAAGTACACCTGTCGCAAATGTAGAACTGAGAAGAACTGGGTGTGTAATAAGTGTGAATAACATGTATAGCTACAATTACACACACACACACACACATATGTGTATATATATATACAGTGTATCACAAAAGTGAGTACACCCCTCACATTTCTGCAAATATTTCATTATATCTTTTCATGGGACAACACTATAGACATGAAACTTGGATATAACTTAGAGTAGTCAGTGTACAACTTGTATAGCAGTGTAGATTTATTGTCTTCTGAAAATAACTCAACACAGCCATTAATGTCTAAATGGCTGGCAACATAAGTGAGTACACCCCACAGTGAACATGTCCAAATTGTGCCCAAAGTGTCAATATTTTGTGTGACCACCATTATTATCCAGCACTGCCTTAACCCTCCTGGGTATGGAATTCACCAGAGCTGCACAGGTTGCTACTGGAATCCTCTTCCACTCCTCCATGATGACATCACGGAGCTGGTGGATGTTAGACACCTTGAACTCCTCCACCTTCCACTTGAGGATGCGCCACAGGTGCTCAATTGGGTTTAGTCCATCACCTTTACCTTCAGCTTCCTCAGCAAGGCAGTTGTCATCTTGGAGGATGTGTTTGGGGTCGTTATCCTGTTGGAAAACTGCCATGAGGCCCAGTTTTCGAAGGGAGGGGATCATGCTCTGTTTCAGAATGTCACAGTACATGTTGGAATTCATGTTTCCCTCAATGAACTGCAGCTCCCCAGTGCCAGCAACACTCATGCAGCCCAAGACCATGATGCTACCACCACCATGCTTGACTGTAGGCAAGATACAGTTGTCTTGGTACTTCTCACCAGGGCGCCGCCACACATGCTGGACACCATCTGAGCCAAACAAGTTTATCTTGGTCTCGTCAGACCACAGGGCATTCCAGTAATCCATGTTCTTGGACTGCTTGTCTTCAGCAAACTGTTTGCGGGCTTTCTTGTGCGTCAGCTTCCTTCTGGGATGACGACCATGCAGACCGAGTTGATGCAGTGTGCGGCGTATGGTCTGAGCACTGACAGGCTGACCACCCACGTCTTCAACCTCTGCAGCAATGCTGGCAGCACTCGTGTGTCTATTTTTTAAAGCCAACCTCTGGATATGACGCCGAACACGTGGACTCGACTTCTTTGGTCGACCCTGGCGAAGCCTGTTCCGAGTGGAACCTGTCCTGGAAAACCGCTGTATGACCTTGGCCACCATGCTGTAGCTCAGTTTCAGGGTGTTAGCAATCTTCTTATAGCCCAGGCCATCTTTGTGGAGAGCAACAATTCTATTTCTCACATCCTCAGAGAGTTCTTTGCCATGAGGTGCCATGTTGAATATCCAGTGGCCAGTATGAGAGAATTGTACCCAAAACACCAAATTTAACAGCCCTGCTCCCCATTTACACCTGGGACCTTGACACATGACACCAGGGAGGGACAACGACACATTTGGGCACAATTTGGACATGTTCACTGTGGGGTGTACTCACTTATGTTGCCAGCCATTTAGACATTAATGGCTGTGTGTTGAGTTATTTTGAGAAGACAGTAAATCTACACTGCTGTACAAGTTGTACACTGACTACTCTAAGTTATGTCCAAGTTTCATGTCTATAGTGTTGTCCCATGAAAAGATATAATGAAATATTTGCAGAAATGTGAGGGGTGTACTCACTTTTGTGATACACTGTATATATATATATATATATGTATAGTACCTATAGTTTTGTAAAAAACATTAAATAAATAAAAAACTAAATTGCAATGTGTCTATTGCTTTTGTATCTACAAAGTGCTCATATATGGTAAGTGGAGCTGATAAAATGGACTGGGAATGTAGAAACAAGGAGGTGGTTTTAATGTTATGGCTGATCAGTGTATATGCAGCATAAAACTCAGGCTGGATCAGGCTGCATACAGAGCAGGGGAGAGCTGGTGTGTTCATTACCATGGCTGTGGGTCATTACCATGATAATGGGTGTTAAGTGGCTCACAACAGGGGAGCGAGGGATCTAGAGGCAAAATTTCCTTGCGCAAAAAAGCGTAACCATAGTCAATCTAGTGTTAAAAAAGGACAAGAAGGTTGACCACAGTAGGCTTGGCAGAATTCAAAGCTTATAAGCCTTACCAGGAGTCCACATCAATGTAATCCTGAATTATCAGTATAATGCGGCCTTGTCCAAACCTTCAGTTCGTCCTTATTGAAGTTAGATGTCCTTTTCCAAAATCCAGCAGTTAATAATGGGTAGTGGATTTCCAAAATAAACTCCTTTTCTACACAAGTAGGAACATACATACATTACCAATGTGACTTTACAATGCAGGTTAGCATAAAGCATTAGCAATACTACCTTCCATAATATTTCCAAAATATAAATTATACCAAAAATAAGGATAATCATTTTCTTAATAAACATGGTTCAGAGTACTTACATCTAGGAGTCAAACATTTAAGTTTCCTAGGAAAGAAGCTTTTAAATAATCAAAATAATCAGCACACATGCAAAACAGCAAACTAACAGACAGACTAGCAAACCACTTTAGCTTCCATCAGGAAATGCTGTGACTACTTCCTTTCACAGAAGAAAAATATATGTCATTCCCTCTCTGTTGCCCCCTAAAGAAGATCAGGAGAACTGACCAAAAGTAACTTTATGGTGTTGGCCACAATGCCTGTTATAAAGTGGTTCTATAGGTGTGGTTACATGGAAAAGTGTTTCTATAGGTGTGTTTATATAGGTAAATGGTTCTATAGGTGTGTTTACATGGGAAAGTGGTTCTATAAGTGTGTTTACATCTGCAAGTGGTTCTATAAGTGTGTTTACGTGGGTTAGTGGTTCTATAGGTGTGTCTATTTGGGTTACTGGTTCTATAGGTGTGTTTCAATGAGTAAGTGGTTCGATAGGTATGTTTACATGGAGAAGTGGTTCTATAAGTTTGTTTACATGGGTAAGTGGTTACATAGTTGTGTTTACATGGGTTACTGGTTCTATAGGTGTGGTTAAATGGGTTACTGGATCCATATGTGTGGTTACATGGGTTACTGGTTCTATAGGTGTGTTTACATGGGTAAGTGGTTCTATAGGTGTGTTTACATGGGTTACTGGTTCTATAGGTATGGTTACATGGGATACTGGTTCTATAGGTGTGTTTACATGGGTTACTGGTTCTAAAGCTGTTTTTACATGGGTAAGTGTAACTATAGGTGTGTTTACATGGGAAAGTGGTTCCATAGGTGTGTTTACATTGGTTACTGGTGCAATAGGTGTGGTTACATAAGTTACTGGTACTATAGGTAAGTTCACATCGGTAAAATGTTCTATAGGTGTGTTTACATGGGATAGTGGTTTTATAAGTGTGTTTACATGGGTAAGTGGATCTATACGTGTTTTTACATGGGGTACTGGTTCTATCGGTGTGGTTACATGGGTTAGTAGTTCGATAGGTGTGTTAACATGAGCAAGTGGTTGTAAAGCTGTTTTTACATGGGTTAGTGGTTCTATAGTTGTGTTTACATGGGAAAGTGTTTCTTTAGGTGTGGTTACATGAGTAACTGGTTCTATAGGTGTGGTTACATGAGAAAGTGGTTTTATAAATGTGTTTATATGGGTAAGTGGTTCTATAGGTGTGTTTACATGGGTTACTTGTTCAAAAGGTGTGTTTACATGGGAAAGTTGTTCTATATATGTGATTACATGGGTTTTTGGTTCTATAAGTGTGGTTACGTGGGTTACTGGTTCTATAGCTGTGGTTACATGGTAAAGTGGTTCTATAGGTCTGTTTACATGGGTAAGAGGTTCTATAAGTGTGTGTGCATGGAAAAGTGGTTCTATAGGTGTTTTTACATAGATCAGTGGTTCTATAGGTGTGATTACATGGGTAAGTGGTTCTATATGTTTTTACATGGGTAAGTGGTTCTATAGGTGTGTTTACATGGGGAAAGTGGTTCAAAAAGTGTGTTTACATATGAAAGTGGTTCTATAGTTCTGTTTACATGTGAAAGTGGTATAATAGGTGTGTTTACATGGAAAAAGTGGTTCTATAAGTGTGTTTACAAGGGTAACTGGTTCAATAGGAGTGTTTACATGAGATACTGGTTGTATAGGTGTGTTTACATAGGTTAGTGGTTCAAAAGCTGTTTTTACATGGGTAAGTGTTACAATAGGTGTGATTACATGGGCTAGTGGTTCTATAGGTGTGTTACAATGGGAAAGTGGTTCTTATAGGTGTTTCTACAAAAGTAAGTGGTTCTATAGGTGTGATTACGTGTGTTAGTGGCTCTATAGGTGTGTCTACATGGTTTACTGGCTCTATAGGTGTGGTTACATGGGAAAGCGGTTCCATATGTGTGTTAACATGAGTAAGAGGCTCTATAGGTGTGTTTACATGGGAAATATGTTCTTATAGGTGTGTTTACATGGGAATATGGTTCTATAGGTGTGGTTACATGGGTTACTGGTTCTATAGGTGTTGTTACATGGGATACCGGTTCTATAGTTGTGTTTACATGGATAAATGGCTCTATAAATGTGTTTATATGGAAAAGTGGTTCTATAGGTGTGTTCACATGGGGAGGTTGTTCTATAGGTGTGTTCACATGGAAAAGTGGTTCTATGGGTGTGTTTACATGGGTAAGAGGTTATAAAGGTGTGTCTACATGGAAAAGTGGTTCTATACAGTGTGGCCAAAAAGTATTTAGTCAGCCACTGATTGTGCAGGTTCTCCTACTTAGAAAGATGAGAGAGGTCTGTAATTTTCATCATAGGTACACTTCGACTATGAGAGACAAAATGAGAAAAAAAAATCCAGGAAATCACATTGTAGGATTTTTAAAGAATTTATTTGTAAATTATGGTGGAAAATAAGTATTTGGTCAATAACAAAAGTTCAACTCAATACTTTGTAACATAACCTTTGTTGGCAATGACAGAGGTCAAACGTTTCCTGTAAGTCTTCACCAGGTTTGCACACAATGTAGCTGGTATTTTGGCCCATTCCTCCATGCAGATCTCCTCTAGAGCAGTGATGTTTTGGGGCTGTCGCTGGGCAACACGGACTCCACAAATTTTCTATGGGGTTGAGGTCTGGAGACCAGGACCTTGAAATGCTTTTTACGGAGCCACTCCTTCATTGCCCGAGCGGTGAGTTTGGGATCATTGTCATGCTGGAAGACCCAGCCACGTTCCATCTTCAATGCTCTCACTGATGGAAGGAGGTTTTGGCTTAAAATCTCACGATACATGGCCCCGTTCATTCTTTCCTTAACACGGATCAGTCGCCCTGTCCCCTTTGCAGAAAAACAGCCCCAAAGCATAATGTTTCCACCCCCATGCTTCACAGTAGGTATGGTGTTCTTGGGTTTTTCTTCTTCCTCCAAACACGAGGAGTTGAGTTTTTACCAAAAAGTTCCATTTTGGTTTCATCTGACCACATGATATTCTCCCAATCCTCTTCTGGATCATCCATATGCTCTCTGGCAAACTTCAGACAGGCCTGGACATGTACTGGCTTAAGCAGGGGGACACGCCTGGCACTGCAGGATTTGAGTCCCTCTCGGCGTAGTGTGTTACTGATGGTAGCCTTTGTTGCTTTGGTCCCAGCTCTCTGCAGGTCATTCATCAGGTCCCTCCGTGTAGTTCTGGGATTTTTGCTCACCGTTCTCATGATCATTTTGACCCCACGGGATGAGATCTTGACCCCAAGGGAGATTATCCATGGTCTTGTATGTCTTCCATTTTCTTACAATTGCTCCCACAGTTGATTTATTCACACCAACCTGCTTGCCTATTGTAGATTTACTCTTCCCAGCCTGGTGCAGGTCTACAATTTTCTTCCTGGTGTCATTCGACAGCTCTTTGGTCTTGGCCATGGTTGAGTTTGGAGTCTGACTGTTTGAGGCTGTGGACAGGTGTCTTTTATACAGATAACGAGGTCAAACAGGTGCCATTAATACAGGTAACGAGTGGAGGACAGAAGAGCTTCTTAAAGAAGAAGTTACATGTCTGTGAGAGCCAGAAATCTTGCTTGTTTGTTATTGACCAAATACTTATTTTCCACCATAATTTACGAATAAATTCTTTAAAAATCCTACAATGTGATTTCCTGGATTTTTTTTTTTCTCATTTTGTCTCTCATAGTTGAAGTGTACCTATGATGAAAATTACAGACCTTTCTCATCTTTCTAAGTAGGAGAACTTGCACAATCAGTGGCTGACTAAATACTTTTTGACCCCACTGTATGTGTGTTTACATGGGTTAGTGGTTCTACAGGTCCTTCTCAAAAAATTAGCATATTGTGATAAAGTTCATTATTTTCCATAATGTAATGATAAAAATTAAACTTTCATATATTTTAGATTCATTGCACACCAACTGAAATATTTCAGGTCTTTTATTGTTTTAATACTGATGATTTTGGCATACAGCTCATGAAAACCCAAAATTCCTATCTCAAAAAATTAGCATATTTCATCCGACCAATAAAAGAAAAGTGTTTTTAATACAAAAAAAGTCAACCTTCAAATAATTATGTTCAGTTATGCACTCAATACTTGGTCGGGAATCCTTTTGCAGAAATGACTGCTTCAATGCGGCGTGGCATGGAGGCAATCAGCCTGTGGCACTGCTGAGGTGTTATGGAGGCCCAGGATGCTTCGATAGCGGCCTTAAGCTCATCCAGAGTGTTGGGTCTTGTGTCTCTCAACTTTCTCTTCACAATATCCCACAGATTCTCTATGGGGTTCAGGTCAGGAGAGTTGGCAGGCCAATTGAGCACAGTAATACCATGGTCAGTAAACCATTCACCAGTGGTTTTGGCACTGTGAGCAGGTGCCAGGTCGTGCTGAAAAATGAAATCTTCATCTCCATAAAGCTTTTCAGCAGATGGAAGCATGAAGTGCTCCAAAATCTCCTGATAGCTAGCTGCATTGACCCTGCCCTTGATAAAACACAGTGGACCAACACCAGCAGCTGACATGGCACCCCAGACCATCACTGACTGTGGGTACTTGACACTGGACTTCAGGCATTTTGGCATTTCCTTCTCCCCAGTCTTCCTCCAGACTCTGGCACCTTGATTTCCGAATGACATGCAAAATTTGCTTTCATCCGAAAACAGTACTTTGGACCACTGAGCAACAGTCCAGTGCTGCTGTTTCTGGTTCAAAAGTGGCTTGACCTGGGGAATGCGGCACCTGTAGCCCATTTCCAGCACACGCCTGTGCACGGTGGCTCTGGATGTTTCTACTCCAGACTCAGTCCACTGCTTCCGCAGGTCCCCCAAGGTCTGGAATCGGCCCTTCTCCACAATCTTCCTCAGGGTCCGGTCACCTCTTCTCGTTGTGCAGCGTTTTCTGCCACACTTTTTCCTTCCCACAGACTTCCCACTGAGGTGCCTTGATACAGCACTCTGGGAACAGCCTATTCGTTCAGAAATTTCTTTCTGTGTCTTACCCTCTTGCTTGAGGGTGTCAATGATGGCCTTCTGGACAGCAGTCAGGTCGGCAGTCTTACCCATGATTGCAGTTTTGAGTAATGAACCAGGCTGGGAGTTTTTAAAAGCCTCAGGAATCTTTTGCAGGTGTTTAGAGTTACTTCGTTGATTCAGATGATTAGGTTAATAGCTCGTTTAGAGAACCTTTTCATGATATGCTAATTTTTTGAGATAGGAATTTTGGGTTTTCATGAGCTGTATGCCAAAATCATCAGTATTAAAACAATAAAAGACCTGAAATATTTCAGTTGGTGTGCAATGAATCTAAAATATATGAAAGTTTAATTTTTATCATTACATTATGGAAAATAATGAACTTTATCACAATATGCTAATTTTTTTAGAAGGACCTGTATATGTGTGTTTACATGGGTTAGTGGTTCTATAGCTGTTTACATTGGTAAGTAGTTCTATAGGTGTGTTTACATGGGTACGTGATTCTATAGATGTTTACATGGAAAAGTTGTAACCTTCCTCCTTTCGAGGTGTACACAGAAAATAAACAGAGAGGTTCCCTGCACTTCTTTTCCTGTGTTTTTTAAATAAACACTCCTTCCTAGAAAACACTCATTGAACAAAAAACTGCATTAGTGTATTTAAAACAAAACTAAAAAAAATGAACTCATATACAGTATACACAATAAACTCAATATTTACAAATGCCCTCTTCCCAGTGTGATTCAAAATAAGTCCGGAAGGTTGACCACAATAGGCTTGGCAGAATTCAAAGCTTATAAGCCTTACCAGGAGTCCACATCAATGTAATCCTGAGTTGTCAGTATAATGCGGCCTTGTCCAAACCTTCAGTTAGTCCTTATTGAAGTTAGATGTCCTTTTCCAAAATCCAGCAGTTAATAATGGGTAGTGGATTTCCAAAATAAACTCCTTTTCTACACAAGTAGGAATATACATACATTACCAATGTGAATTTACAATGCAGGTTAGCATAAAGCATTAGCATTACTACCCTCCATAATATTTCCAAAATATAAATTATACCAAAAATAAGGATAATCATTTTCTTAATAAACATGGTTCAGAGTACTTACATCCAGGAGTCAAACATTTAAGTTTACTAGGAAATAAGCTTTTAAATCCTCAAAATGATCAGCACACATGCAAAGCAGCAAACAGACAAGCAAACTGCTTTAGCTTCCATCAGGAAATGCTGTGACTACTTCCTTTCACAGAAGAAAAATATAGGTCATTCCCTCTCTGTTGCCCCCTAAAGGAGATCAGGAGAACTGACCAAAATTAACTTTATGGTGTTGGCCACAATGCCTGTTACAAGGAGATTCTATAGGTGTGTTTACATGGGTTACTGGTTCTAGAGGTGTGGTTATATGGGTTACTGGTTCTATAGGATGTGTTTACATGGGTTACTGGTTCTATAGGTGTGTTTACATGGGTTACTAGTTCTATAGGTGTGGTTACATTGGTTACTGATACTATAGGTGTGTTTACATGGGAAAGTGGTTGTCTAGGTGTGGTTTCATGGGAAAGTTGTTCTATGGGAGTGTTTACATGGGTTACTGGTTCAATAGGTGTGTTTACATGGTTTACTGGGGGGTATTCCAGAAAGCGGGTTTAACAAACTTCAAACTTAAACCTGAACTCCGAGTTGACTTATCTCGCCGTGTCATAGCCGGAGTTTTCAGTTCCAGAAAAGCGGTTCAGGGTTAGATTACTCAACTCGGAGTATATTAAACCCGGCAGAAGCGTGTTCACGGTTAACTATAAACAGGCATTCTCAATGGAGTGGCGATAAATGGATTCAAAGTGGATGTGAATGAAACAAAAAGTAGTCCGTCATATTTTACACCAATAGAACTGTTCATTTTAATGTTTGCATGTGCAGATCATAAAAATGTTTTAGACGTAATAGTAATACAGCATCGTCCGTAAAAAAGACGTCGCAAATGGTAAAGAATGCTTACAGAGTTAATGCGTGAGTTTAAATTAATAAAAAAACTTAACCATTATTCAACATTTAGCAGAAGGATAGGGCAAAATTGTTTAATATGTCAGTTGTAATATTTGTCTAAATTTTACACGTTTTTTCTTTCATTTACTCAATCTAGGTGTAATCCAAGTGGAATCAGATGCACATGGCAGCAGATAAAAATGAAACACAAAAACTGTCTATGTTCAAGGCATGTTCATTACATGTAAATCATTAGTCTGTAGTGCATAAACTGTGGAATATTAAGAACTGCATTGGTACAGTCTTTTTATTTTATTTACTTTTTATTGCCATCTCTCCAGTGATTGGTGGTGTGGTTTTGAGCCTTCTGCAATTGTTAGTGACCTAAATGTCCCTATAGATCCTAATAAATATAAATAATGTTCTTTAATGCAAAAAAAAAAACACTGTTGAAGGACGATAAAGAAACCATCTCCGCTGCCTCAGAGTGGGATGATACTGGGAGGCCTACAGAGGTACAGGATATGTTGAACATAGAGCATGGCATTTCATTTGATCTACCATGATAATGTGTGTGTGTGACTGTCCTCTAACAGAATGTGATGAGCAGTTCCGAATCAAATGAGGGACCATCCACCTCCAAAGCCCAGCTTAGAACAGTAAAAATGTCTTACCAAATATCTGAAATATTTAGAACACATTAAGCTATGTTTGATCATAACATGCTATTTTTGTCTCTTTCTTTCAAGTTGGGTGTAAATAAGATGGACTATATAAGGTCCATCTGGAGAAACAAACTGCAAAGTGTGATCCTCAGGTGGAGCATATAAAACAGACAAGGCTAGAAATTCAGTTGCTTGAATTTAAGATGGGTGTCAGTGCTAAGGGTGTATAAATATAAATGTTCTCACTAAAGAATAAGGACAAGGAAATTAACTTGTTGCATTGTTTTATTTTCAGTGATCATGCACAGAGCCTGACCATTTGGCTTCAATATTTGTAATGTGGGTAGCATCACATAAGATCTTACTGAAAGCATCTCCATAAGATGGAAAACAATAGGTTGCAGAACATGTATTAAATGTTACACTGTTTTATTTGACATTTGTTCATTTTTAAAGATAATGGTCGCTGCATGTATGTGGAGGGATATTCTGTCTGCTGTTCAAATAATAAAAGACAACATTGTAATAAAATAAAATCCACATATGTCAGCTACCCACCCACACACGGCTGTAACATATCTTGCATATGATAATATGTGTAAAAAATTATACTTGAATAGACCCATAACAGGGCAGTTGCAACATTCATTGATATGTAGTAAAATCATTCTTTAACATAATTTTGCAAAGACTTTTTTTGTACAGATAGGGTTTTCAATCATTATAGCTAGCAGTAAAATTATATACAGTATATAAGTAATTATATATATAATGTAAGTGACAACCATGTTTGGGGTTAATTACTACAATCAATTTAAACCACAAATGATTTTAGCTTACTAAACTGTGTGTGTTAAAGGTATTCTACGTATATTAATCCATAACATTCCATCCATAATGTTATAATTAATGCTGTAACAAGCCTTTTTATTAATATTGTGATTATTGTGATTAATAATGTTGCAGCTGCCCCTTGTGGCAACCGTCTCCACTCTCCCCGAATTGACTGACTGATAAAAACGGAAAGGTTTGCGAATAAATCCATCCGGAAATGACTAATCTGAGTTTAATGACTCGTTACTGATTAAGATCTCTTCGAATAATTAGCGTGTCGGGATCCACTGGATCCTGGAGTAAAGAACACGCCAGGTTTACATGAGAGAAGTGTGAGTAACCGCGGGTTAGGTTTAAGTTAACCTGCCAGCGAGCAGTTTAGCTTCAGAGCGTAAGTTGCTATAGTAACTGACACGGGCTCTCTTTAATCTCGGTTTCCGGAACGGAAAACCCCGAGTTTTCCTTAATTCTGAGTTAACTTACCGGGTTTAATCACTTAACCCGCTTTCTGGAATACCCCCCTGGTTGTATAAGTGTGGTTACATGGGAAAGTGGTTCTATAGGTGTGTTTACATGGGTAAGAGGTTCTATAGGTGTGTTTACATGGGAAAGTTGTTCTATAGGTGTGTTTACATGGGTAAGTGGTTTGATAGGTGTTTTTACATGGGTTACAGGTTCTATAGATGTGGTTACATGAGTTACAGGTCCAAAAGGTGTAGTTACATGGGTGACAGGTTCTATAGCTGTGGTTACATGGAAACGTGGTTCTACAGGTGTGTTTACATGGGTTACTGGTTCTAAAGCTTTTTTTATATGGGTAAGTGTAACTTTAGGTGTGTTAACATGGGTTACTGGTACAAAAGGTGTGGTTATAGGGCAGTCTAGCCTAGTGGTTAAGGTACTAGACTATTAAGCAGAGGGTCGCTGGTTCAAACCCCACCACTGCCAGGTTGCCACTGTTGGGTCCTTGAGCAAGGCCCTTAACCCTCAATTGCTCAGACTGTATACTGTAAGTCGCTTTGGATAAAAGCGTCTGCAAAATGCCAAAAATGTAATTGTTACATAAGTTACTGGTACTATAGGTAAGTTCACATGGGTAAAATGTTCTACAGGTGTGTTTACATGGGTTACTGGATGTAAAGGTGTGTTTACATGGAAAAAAGGTTCTATAGGTGTCTTTACATGGGTAAGTGGTTCTATAGGTGTGTTTACATGGGTAAGTGGTTCTATAAATGTGGTTACATGGGCAAGTGGTTCTAAAGCTGTTTTTACAGGGGGAAGTGGTTCGATGGGAGTGTTTACCTGAGTAACTGGTTCTACAGGTGTGTTTACATGGGAAAGTGGTTTTATAGGTGTGTTTACATGGGAAAGTGGTTCTAAAGGTGTGTTTACATAGGTTACTGGTTCTATAAGTGTGTTTACATGGGTAAGCCGAGGAAATTCCACCTGCTACAAAGTCTGCTGATCCAGTTCTACACAGCAATAATAGAGTCCTCAATAGACCTCAATAAACTTGATGTTACTAGACTTTACCAGACCTTACTAGACCTTAACAGACCCTACTAAACGTTACTGGACCTTAACAGGCTCTTTAAGACCTTAAAAAACCCTACTAGACCTTACAACACCTTAAAAGACCCTACTAGACCATACTAGACCTTAAAAGACTTTACTATACCTTACTATAGCTCAAAAGACCCTACTTGACCTTACAAGACCTCATCAGACCTTAACAGACACTACTAGACCCAAACGGACAATATTAGACCTTAAAAGACCCTACTAGACCTTAAAAGACCCTACTACACCTTACAATAACCTACTAGACCATATAAGACCTTCACAGACCCTACTAGTCCTTACTAGACCTTAACAGACCTTTCTAGACTTAAGTAGACCTTACTAAACCTTAATAGACCCTACAAGACATTAAGAGACCCTACAAGACATTAAGAGACCCTACTAGACCCCAAGAGACCCTACTAGACCCTATTAAACCTTAAAAGACCCTACTAAACCTTACTAGACCTTAACAGACCCTACAAAACCTTAACAGACCCTACTAGACCTTAACAGATGTTACTAGACCCTAACAGACCCTACTAGACCTTAACAAACCCTACTAGACATTAACAGACCCTACTAGACCTTAACAAACCCAACTAGACCCTAAAAGAAACTAAGACCTTAAAAGACCCTACTAAACCCTATTGGACCTTAAAAGACTTTAATAGACCTTAACAGATCCTACAAGACCTAGCTAGACCTTAACAGACAATACAAGACCTTAACAAACTTTAACAAACCCTACTAGACCTTAACAAACCTTAACAGACCTAATAGACCTTAAAAGACCTTACAAGACCTTACAAGACCTTTAAAGTCCCTACTATACCTCAACAGACCCTAATAGACCTTAACAGTACCTAATAGACCATATTAGACCTTAAAAGACCCTACTAGACCTTAAAAGACCCTACTAGACCTTAAGAGACCCTACTAGACCTTAAAAGACCCTACTAGACCTTAGTAAACCTTAACAGACCCTACAAGACCTTAACAGAACCGACTAGACCTAAACAGACCATATTAGACTTTATTAGACCCTAACAAAACCTACTAGACCTTAACAGACTCTACTAGACCTTAACAGACTCTACTAGACCTAAACAGACCATACAAGACCTTAACAGACCCTACTAGACCTTTACAGACCCTAATAGACCTTAACAGAAACTAGCAAATGTTAATAGACCTAAACAGACCGTAGTAGACCTTAACACACTATTAGACCTTAATAGACCCTACTAAAACTTAACAGACCCTACTAGACCTTACTAGACCTTAACAGACTTTACTAGACCTAAAAAGACCATATTAGACTTTACTAGACCTTAACAAAACCTACTAGACCTTACTAGAGATTAACAGACCCTACAAGACCCTAAAAGACCCTACTAGACTTTTACAGACCCTACTAGAACTTATTAGACCTTAACAGACCATAAAAGACCTTAACAGACACTAAAAGACCTTAACAGACACTAAAAAACCTTAAAAATCCAGCAGTTAATAATGGGTAGTGGATTTCCAAAATAAACTCCTTTTCTACACAAGTAGGAATATACATACATTACCAACGTGAATTTACAATGGAGGTTAGCATATAGCATTAGCATTACTACCTTCCATAATATTTCCAAAATATAAATTATACCAAAAATAAGGATAATCATTTTCTTAATAAACATGGTTCAGAGTACTTACATCTAGGAGTCAAACATTTAAGTTTCCTAAAAAAGAAGCTTTTAAATCCTTAAAATGATCAGCACACATGCAATGCAACAAACAAACAAAGTAGCAAACTGCTTTAGCTTCCATCAGGAAATGCTGTGACTACTTCCTTTCACAGAAGAAAGATATAGGTCATTCCCTCTCTGTTGCCCCCTAAAGGAAATCAGGAGAACTAACCAAAAGTAACATTATGGTGTTGGCCACCATGCCTGTTACAAAACGATTCAATAAGTGTGTTAATATGGGTAAGTGATTCAATAAATGTGTTTACATGGGTTAGTGGTTCTAGAAATGTGTTTACATAGGAAAGTGGTTCTATATGTGTGTTTACATAGGAAAGTGATTCTATAGCTGTGTGTACAAGGGTAAGTGGTTCTATAGGTGTGGTTACATGGGTAAGTGGTTCTATACTTGTGTTTACATGGAAAAAAGTGTGTTTACATGGGTAATTGGTTTTAAGTGTGCTTACAAGGGTTAGTGGTTCTATAGGTGTGTTTACATGAGTAAGTGGTTCTATAAGTGTGTTTACATGGGTTAGTGGTTCTATAAGTGTGTTTATTTGAGAAAATGGTCCGATACGTGTGGTAACATGGAAAAGTTGTTTTATAGGTGTGTTTACATGGGCTAGTGGTTCAAAAAGTGTGTTAACATGGGTAGGTGGTTCAATAGCTGTGTTTTCATGGGTAAGTGGTTCTACAGATGTGTCTAAATGGGTAAGTGGGTCTATTGGTGTGTTTACAAGAGAAAGTGGTTCTATAAGTGTGTCTACATGGGTAAGTGGTTCTATAGGTGTGTTTACAAGAGAAAGTGGTTCTATAAGAGTGTTTACATGGGTAAGAGGTTCTATTGACATGTTTCCATGGTAAAGTGGTTCTATAGGTGTGTTTACATGGGTAAGTGGTTCTATAGGTGTGGTTACATGGTAAAGTGTTTCTATTGGTGTGTTTTTTTTCATGGGTAAATGGTTCTATAAGCGTGTTTACATTGGAAAGTGGTTCTATAGATGTGTTCACATGAGTACGTGGTTCTACAGGTGTGTTTACATGGGCAAGTGGTTCTATAGGTGTGTTTACATGGGTAAGTGGTTCTATAGGTGTGTTTACATGGGTAAGTGAATCTATAGGTGTGAATACATGGAAAAGTGGTTCTATAAATGTGTTTATGTGGGAAAAGTGGTTCTATAGGTGTGTTCACATGGGAAACTGTTTCTATAGGTGTGGTTACATGGGTAACTGTTTCTATAGGTGTGGTTACATGGGTTACTGTTTCTATAGGTGTGGTTACATGGGTTACTGGTTCTATAGGTGTGGTTAAATGGGGAAGTGGTCCTATAGGTGTGGTTACAAAGGTAAGTGGTTCTAAAGCTGATTTTACATGGGTAATAGTTAGTAAAGGTGTGTTTACATGGGTTACTGGTTCTATAGGTGTGTTTACATGGGTTAATGGTTCTATAAATGTGGTTACATGGGTTACCGGCACTATAGATGTGGTTGCATGGGAAAGTGGTTCTATAGGTGTGTTTACATGGGTAGATGGATCTATAGGTGTGTATACATGGGTTACTGGTTCTATAGGTGTGTTTACATTGTTTACTGGCTCAATAGGTGTGGTTACATGGGAAAGTGGTTCTATAGATGGATATGTGGTTCTATAAATGTGTTTATATGGAAAAGTGGTTCTATAGGTGTGTTCACATGAGGAGGTTGTTCTATAGGTGTGTTTACATGGGAAAGTGGTTCTATGGGTGTGTTTACATGGATTAGTGGTTCTATAGGTGTGTTTACATGGGTAAGTGGTTCAATAGGTGTGTTTACATGGGTACGTGGTTCTATAGGTGTTTACATGGAAAAGTTGTAACCTTCCTCTCTTCGAGGTGTACACAGAAAATAAACTGACAGAGGTTCCCTGCACTTCTTTTCCTGTGTTTTTTAAATAAACACTCCTTCCTAGAAAACACTCATTGAACAAAAAACTGTATCAGTGAATTTAAAACAAAACAAAACTGAAAAAAATGAACTCATATATACACAATAAACTCAATATTTACAAATGCCCTTTTCCCAGTATGAATCAAAATAACTCCGGAAGGTTGACCACAGTAGGCTTGGCAGAATTCAAAGCTTATAAGCCTTACCAGGAGTTCACATCAATGTAATCCTGAGTTATCTGTATAATGCAGCCTTGTCCAAACCTTCAGTTAGTCCTTATTGAAGTTAGATGTCCTTTTCCAAAATCCAGTAGTTAATAATGGGTAGTGGATTTCCAAAATAAACTCCTTTTCTACACAAGTAGGAGGAAGCATTAGCATTACTACCCTCCATAATATTTCCAAAATATAAATTATACCAAAAATAAGGATAATAATTTTCTTAATACACATGGTTCAGAGTACTTACATCTAGGAGTCAAACATTTAAGTTTCCTAGGAAAGAAGCTTTTAAATCCTCAAAATGATCAGCACACATGCAAAGCAGCAA
The DNA here is from genome assembly GCF_030014385.1 of Trichomycterus rosablanca. Lineage (NCBI taxonomy): Eukaryota > Metazoa > Chordata > Actinopteri > Siluriformes > Trichomycteridae > Trichomycterus > Trichomycterus rosablanca. Next base: position 11,035,823 of record NC_085989.1, read on the forward strand.
ACAAACAGACTAGCAAACCACTTTAGCTTCCATCAGGAAATGCTGTGACTACTTCCTTTCACAGAAGAAAAATAAAAGTCATTCCCTCTCGTTTGCCCCCTAAAGGAGATCAGGAGAACTGACCAAAAGTACCTTTATGGTCTTGGCCACAATGCCTGTTACAAAGTGGTTCAATAGGTGTGTTTACATGGGAAAGTGGTTCTATAGGTATGTTTACATGGGTTAATAGTTAGATAGGTGTTGTTACATGGGTAACTGGTTCTATAGGTGTGGTTACATGGGTTACTGGTTCTACAGGTGTGGTTACATGGGTTACTGGTTCGATAGGTGTGTTTACATGGAAAAGTGGTTCTATAGGTGTGTTTATATGGAAAAGTGATTCTATAGGTGTGTTTACATGGGGAAGAGGTTCTATAGGTGTGGTTACATGGGTTACTGGTTCTATAGGTGTGTTTAAATGGCAACGTGGTTCTATAGATGTGGTTACATAGGAAAGTTGTTCTATAGGTGTGTTTACATGGGTAAGTGGTTCAATAGGTGTGGTTACATGGGTTACTGGATTTACAGGTGTGGTAACATGAGAAAGTGGTTCTATAGGTGTGTTTACATGGTAAATTGGTTCAAAAGCTGTTTTACATGGGTAAGTGTTACTATAGGTGTGTTTACTTGGGTAAAAGGTTATATAAATGTGTTTAAATGAGTAAGTTGTTCTATAGATGTGGTTACATGGGTTACTCCTTCTATAGGAAAGTGGTTCTATAGGAGTGTCTAAATGGGTAAGTGGTTCTAAAGGTGTGTACATGGGAAAGTGTTTCTATATGTGTCTACATGGGTAAGAGGTTCAATAGGTGTGTTTACATGGGAAATTGGTTCTATAGGTGTGTTTAAATGGGTAAGTGGTTCTATAGGTCTGTTTACATGGGTAAGGGGTTCTATAGGTGTGGTTACATGGGAAAGTGGTTCTATAGGTGGTTTACATGAGTAAATGTTTCTATAGGAGTGGTTACATGGAACAGTTGTTCTATAGGTGGTTTACATGGGTAAATGGTTCTATAGGTGTGTTTACATAAGCAAGAGGTTAAATAGGTGTGTTTACAAGGGTTAATGGTTCAATAGGTGTAACATGGGAAAGTGGTTCTATAGATATGTTTACATGAGTAAGTGGATCTATAGATGTGTTTACTTTGATTAGTGGTTCTATAGGTGTGTCTACATGGAAAAGTGGTTCCATAGGTGTGTCTAAATGGGTAAGTGGTTCTATAGGTGTGTCTACATGGGGAAAGTGTTTCTATAGGTGTGTTTACAAAGGTTAGTGGTTTTATAAGTGTGTCTACATGGGTAGTTGTTTCCATAGTTGTGTCTACATGGGTAAGAGGTTCAAAAGGTGTGTTTATATGGGAAATTGGTTCTATAGGTGTGTTTACATGGGAAAGTGGTTTTATAGGTGTGTTTACATGAAAAAGTGGTTGTGTAGGTGTGTTTCCATGAAAAAGTGGTTGTGTAGGTGTGTTTACGTGGAAAAGTGGTTCTGTGTGTTTACATGGGTATGTGTTACTATAGGTGTGTTTACATGGAAAAGTGGTTCTATAGATGTTATTACATGCAAAAGTGGTTCAACAGGTGTCGTTACATGGGTAAGTGGATCTATAAGTGTGTTTACATGGGAAAGTGATTCTATAGTTGTGGTCACATGGGTTACTTGTTCTACAGATGTGGTTACATGGGTTAGTGGTTCTATAGGTGTGTTTACATAGGCAAATCGTTCTATTGGTGTGTTTACATGGGTTACTGGTTTTATAGGTGTGTTTACATGGGTAAGTGGTTCAAAAGCTGTTTTTACATAGGTAAGTGTTACTATAGGTGTGTTTACATAGAAAAGCAGAAGACTGCCAGAAGACTCAGGATAATAAAAACAAACACATCCAAAACAGCTTTTTCCCCAGAGCTGTAACACTTCTTAACCAAAGTTGTTCTTTTAGGTAACTGTTGGTAAATACTGGTTAACAGTCCGTGTGCTGTCGGGTCTGTTAAATATGTTCTATGTTACATGTCATACATGAGTAATTATCTGTACTATTATGTGTATTGTTTGTACTACTATGTGGACTATTGTGTGTATTATTGTGTGTATCACCAAAGCAAATTCCACATATGTGTAACATACCTGGCAAAAAAAAATTTATTCTGATTCTGAAAAAACCCTACTAGACCTTAATAGACCATAGAAGACCCTACTAGACCTTACTAGACCATACCAGACCTTAACAGATTTTACTAGATTGTATTATACCTTAAAAAATGCAACTAGACCTTAATAGACCATAGAAGACCATACTAGACCTTACTAGACCTTAAAAGACCCTACTAGACGTTACTGGAACTCAACAGACTTTACTAGACTGTATTATACCTTAACAGACCCTACTAGACATTAATGGACCATAAAACACCCTAATAGACCTTTACAGACCTTACTAGACCTTAAAAGACCTGTACAGACCGTAATAGACCCTACTACACCTCAACAAACCCTACTAGACAACAAAAGACCCTACAAAACCTTAACAAACCCTATTAGACCTTACTAGATCTTAACAGACACTACTAGACCTTAATAGAACATAACAGACCCTACTAGAAACTATAAGACCTTAACAGACCCTTTTAGACCTTACGAAACCTTAACAGACCGTAGTAGACCTTACTACACCTTAAAAGACCCTACTTAACCTAAAAAGACCCTACAAGACCTTAATAGACCTTAAAAGACCCTAATAGACCTTACTAGACCTTACTAGACCTTAAAAGACCTGTACAGACCGTAATAGACCCTACTACACCTCAAAAGACCCTACTAGACCTTAACAGACCCTACTACACCTTAACAGACCCTATTAGACCTTATTAGAATATAAATAACCCTAACACAACTTAAGACTCTACTCGACCCTATTAGACCTTAAGACCCTACAAGACCTTAACAGACTTTACTAGACCTTCATAGACCTCATTAGACCCTATAAGACCTTAACAGAATCTACTAGACCTTACCAGACCTTAACAGACCCTTCTTGACCTTAACAGACCTTACTACACTTTACTAGACTTTAACAGACCATACTAGACTTTAACAGACCTTACTAGACTTTAACAGACTTTACTAGAAATCAACAGACCCTACTAGACCTTGAAAGACCTTGAAAGACCTTGAAAGACCTTAACAGCCCCCACAAGACCATAACAGACCCAAATAGACCTTAAAAGACCCTACTAGACCTTTACATGAACTACTAGACCGCAATAGATCTTAATGGAGTCTACAAGACCTTAACAGACTTTACTAGACCTCAAGAGACCCTAATAGACCCTACTAGACCTAAATAGACCCTAATAGACCCTAATAGACCCTACTAGACCTAAAGAGACCCTAATAGACCCTAATAGACCTCAAGAGACCCTACTAGACCATATTAAACCTTAAAAGACCCTACTAAACCTTACTAGACCTTAACAGACCCTACGAAACCTTAAGACACTTTAAGACCTTAACAGACCCTATTAGACCTTAACAGACTTTACTACACCTTATTAGACCATAACAGAAACAATAGACCTTACTAGAACTTAACAGACCTTTCAAGACCCTATTACAACTTAACAAACCCTACAAGACCTTAACAGACCCTATGAGACCTCATTAGACCTTACAAGAAACTACAATACCTTATTAGACTATACCAGACCCTAGAAGATCATAAAATACCTTAAAAGACCCTACTAGACCTTAATAGACTTTAAAAGAACCTATTAGACCCTACTAGACCTTACCAGATTCTACTAGACCTTAACAGACCTTACTTGACCTCATTACACCAGACCTTCCTTAACAGACACTACTAGACCTCATTACACCTTAACAGACCCTAATGGACCTTACTAGACCTTAACAAACTCTTCTAGGCCCTATTAGACATTAACAGACCCAACTAGACCTTAAAAGACCCTGTTAGACATTAATAAACCTCAACAGACCCTACTTGACCTTACTAGACCCAACTAGACCTTATTAGATCTTATTAGACCTTAACAGACCCTACTAGTCCTTACTAGACCTAAACAGACCCTACTAGACCCAATTAGACTTTAAAAGACCCAACTAGACCCTACGAGACCTTAACAGATACTACTAGACCAAAATAGACACGACAAAACCTTAACAGACCCTTCTAGACTTTAGTAGACCTTAGTAGACTGTAACAGACCATACTAGAACTTACTACACCTTAACAAACCGTACTAAACAAAAAAAGACAATACTACACATTAGAAGACCTTAATAGACCCTACTAGACCTTAACAAACCTTACTAAACCCTATAAGATCTTATTAAAAACCCTACTAGGCCTGACTGTACCTTAACAGACCCTACAAGACCAATTAAACTTTAAAAGACCCTACTAGACCCTATTAGACCTTAAAAGACTATAATAGACCTCACAAGACCCTATTAGATCTTAACAGACCGTACTGGACTGTAACAGACCCTACTAGACCCTATTAGACGTTAACGGACTATACTAGACCTCACAAGACCCTATTAGATCTTAACAGACCGTACTAGACCTTAACAGACCCTACTAGACCTTAATAGACCTTAGCAGGCCATACAAGACCTTAACAGTCAATACTAGAGCCTAAAATACCTCAACAGATCGTACTACACACTGTTAGACTTTAACAGACCCTACTAAACCCTACTAGACCTTAACAAATCTTACTAACCATAAAATACCCTAATGAACCTTAAAAGACCTTAACAGACCCTTCTAGACCCTAACAGACCCTACTAGACCGTATCAGACACTACTAGACCATATCAGATCTTAACAGACCCTACTAGACCTTAAAAGACCCTACTAGACCTTACTAGACCTTAACAGACCCTACTAGACCCTACTAGACCCTACTAGACCTTACCAGAAATTAACAGACTCTACTAGACCTTAGTAGACCTTTACAGACTTTACTAGTCCTTATCAGACCTTAACAGACCCTACTAGAACTTAATAGACCTAAAAAAAAAACCTACTAGACCTTAAGACCAGCCTAGACCCTATAAGACCTCAAAGGACCCTACTAGACCTTAACAGACCCTACTAGACCTTACAAAATCTTACCAGACCAAACTACAACTTACTAGACCTTAACAAAGCCTACTCAAACTTACTGGACATTACCAAACCCTACTAGACCTTTACAGACCCTACTAGACATTAAGAGACAAACCTTAACAAACCTTAAGAGACCATACTAGAACTTAGTAGACCCTACTAGAACCTACTAGACCCTTATAAACCTTACTAGACCTTTACAGACCCTACTAGACTTAACAATTCTTAAGAGACCATACTAGAACTAAGTAGACCTTAAAAGACTCTAATAGACCTTACTAGACCTTAAAAGACTATATTAGACCTTACCAGACCCTACTAAAGCCTATTAGACCTTAAAAGACCCTATTAAACCTTACCAGACCCTACTAGACCCAATTAAACCTTAACTGACCCCACTAGACCGTTAGACACTACTAGACCTTAACAGACCCTATTAGACCTTAACAGAAATTACTAGACCCTACTTGACCTTAACAGACCCTACAAGACCCTATCAGACACTAATAGACCCTATCAGATCTTAACAGACCCTACTAGACCTTAAAAGACCCTACTAGACCTTACTAGACCTTAACAGACCCTACTAGACCTTACCAGACATTAACAGACACTACAAGACCTTAGTATACCTTTACAGACTTTACTAGTCCTTATCAGACCTCATCAGACCCTACTAGAACTTAATAGACCTGAAAAGACCCTACTAGACCTTAAAAGACCCGTCTAGACCCTATAAGACCTCAAAAGACCCTTCTAGACCTTAACAGACCCTGCTAGACCTTACAAAATCTTAACAGACCAAACTACAACTTACTAGACCCTAACAAAGCCTACTCAAACTTTCTAGACATTAACAAACCCTACTAGACCTTTACAGACCCTACTAGACCTTAACAAACCTTAAGAAACCATACTAGAACTTAGTAGACCTTAAAAGACCCTAATAGACCTTAACAGACCCTACTAGACCTTACTAGACCTTAACAGATCCTACTAGACCTTAGTAGACCTTTACAAAATTTACTAGTCCTTATCAGATGTTAAAACCTTAACAGACCCTACTAGACCTTAACAAACCTTTCCAGACCCTACTAGACCTTAACAGACGTTAACAGATCCTACTAGACCTTATCAGACCCTACAAGAACTTACTAGACTTTAACAGACCCTGTAAGACCTTACTAGTCCTTAAGATACAAGTAGACCTTACTAAACCTCAACAGACCCTAATACACCTTACAAGACCTTAACAGACCCTAATACACCTTATAAGACCTTACTAGACTATAAAAGACCTTAATACACCCTACTAGTGCTTAACAGACCTTTTTAGACCTTAACAGACCCTATTAGACCTTATCAGACCCAACTAGACTATAACAGAAAAAAATAGACCTTCTTAGACCATAACAGACCCTAATGCTTCTTAACAGACCCTACTAGCCCTTACTAGACCTTAACATACCCTACTAGACTTTACTTGACCTTTACAGACAATTCAAAACCTTAACAGACCATAGTAGATTTTACTAGACTTTCAAAGACCCTACTAGTCCTTAGTGGACTTTTACAGACCCTTCTAAACCTTAACAAACGCTAGTAGACCTTACTAGAATTTATCACACTTTACTAGTCCTAGCTAGACCATAACAGACTCTACTAGACCTTACAAGACCTTCACAGACTTCACAAGACCTTAATAGACCTTTACAGACCCTACCAGTTTTTAAAAGACCATACTAAACCTTACAACACCTTAAGACCCAAGTAGACCTTACTAGAACTCAAAAGACCCTACTAAACCTTGAGAGCCAACTAGACTTTACTAGAACTTAGAAGACCCAAGTAGACCCTACTAGACCACAAAAAATACTATTAGTCATTAGTAGACCTTAAAAGACCCCACTAGACCTTAAAAGACCCTATTAGACCTTATCAGACATTAGAAAGACCCTGCTAGACCTTAGTAGAACCTACTAGACCTTAACACACCCTACTAGACCTTACCAGACCCTACCAGACCTTAACAGACCGTACAATACCCTACTAGACCTTTACATAACCTACTAGACCTTTCCACACTTTAACAGACCCTACTAGATGTTAACAGACCCTACAAGACATTACAAGACCTAAACAGACCCAATTAAACCTTACAACACCTTAACAGAACCTACTAGACCTCATGAGACTCTAAAAAGACCCTGAAAGACCTCACTAGAACCTAACAGACCGTACTAAACCTTAACATACCCTACTAGAAATTAAAAGACCCTACTAGACCTTAACAGACCGTAATGGACTTTACTAGACCTTAACAGACCCTACTAGACCTTAACAGACCCTACTAGACCTTAACAGACCTTACTAGACCTTAAAAGTACCTACTAGACCTTAACAGACCCTACTAGACCTTTAACAGACGTTAACAGATCCTACTAGACATTAACAGACCCTACTAAACCTAAACAGAATCTACGAGACTTTAACAGACCCTACTAGACCTTATCAGACCCTACAAGACCTTACTAGACTTTAACAGACCCTGTAAGACCTTACTAGTCCTTAAGATACAAGTAGACCTTACTAAACCTCAACAGACCCTAATACACATTACAGGACCTTAACAGACCCTAATACACCTTATAAGACCCTACTAGACTATAAAATACCTTAATACACCCTACTAGTGCTTAACAGACCTTTTTAGACCTTAACAGACCCTATTAGACCTTATCAGACCCAACTAGACTATAACAGAAACAAATAGACCTTCTTAGACCATAACAGACCCTAATGCTTCTTAACAGACCCTACCAGCCCTTACTAGACCTTAACATACCCTACTAGACTTTACTTGACCTTTACAGACAATTCAAAACCTTAACAGACCATAGTAGATTTTACTAGACTTTCAAAGACCCTACTAGTCCTTAGTGGACTTTTACAGACCCTTCTAAACCTTAACAAACCCTAGTAGACCTTACTAGAATTTATCACACCTTACTAGTCCTGGCTAGACCATAACAGACTCTACTAGACCTTCACAGACTTCACAAGACCTTAATAGACCTTTACAGACCCTACCAGTTTTTAAAAGACCATACTAAACCTTACAACACCTTAAGACCCAAGTAGACCTTACTAGACCTCAAAAGACCCTACTAAACCTTGAGAGCCAACTAGACTTTACAAGAACTTAGAAGACCCAAGTAGACCCTACTAGACCTCAAAAAATAATATTAGTCATTAGTAGACCTTAAAAGACCCCACTAGACCTTAAAAGACCCTAATAGACCTTATCAGACATTAGAAAGACCCTGCTAGACCTTAGTAGAACCTACTAGACCTTAACACACCCTACTAGACCTTACTAGACCTTAACATAACCTACTAGACATTAACAGACCATATGAGACCTTATCAGACCTTAACAGACCCTACTGGATCTTAATAGACCTTACGAGACCTTAACAGACCCTACTAGACCTTAACAAAACTTTCCAGACCCGACTAGACCTTAACACATCCTACCAGAACTTACTAGACCTTAAAAGACACTACTGGACAATAACAGACTCTACAAGACCTTACCAGACCTAAACAGACCCAACTAAACCTTATTAGACCTTTACATAACCTACTAAACCCTAACAGACACTAGACCTGATCAGACCTTAATAGACCCTACTAGATCTTAATAGACCCTACTAGACCTTAACAGACCCTACTAGACCTTAAAAGACCTACTAGACTTTAACAGACCATGTAAGACCTTACGAGACTTTGAAAGAACCAACTAGACCTTACTAGATTTAAACAGACTCTGCTAGACCTCAACAGACCCTACTAGACCTTAACAGGCACAAGTAGACCTTACTAAACCTAAACAGACCCTATTAGACCTTACTAGACCTTAACAGAGCCTACTAGACCTTAATACAACTTAATAGAATTCACAAGACCTTAAAATACTCTGCTAGACCCTACTAGACATTAACAGACACAAGTAGACCTTACTAAACCTCAAAAGACCCTACCAGACCTTTACATAACCTACTAGACCTTAACAGACCCTACTAGACCTTACCAGACCCTACCAGACCTTAACAGACCGTACAAGACCCTACTAGACCTTTACATAACCTACTAGACCTTTTCACACTTTAACAGACCCTACTAGACGTTAACAGACCCTACAAGACATTACAAGACCTAAACAGACCCAAACAAACCTTACTACACCTTAAAAGACCCTACTAGACCTCATGAGACTCTAAAAACACCCTGATAGACCTCACTAGAACCTAACAGACCGTACAAACCTTAACAGACCCTACTAGAAATTAAAAGACCCTACTAGACCTTAACAGACCGTAATGGACTTTACTAGACCTTAACAGATCCTACTAGACCTTAACAGACCCTACTAGACCTTAACAGACCTTACTAGACCTTAAAAGTACCTACTAAACCTTACTGAACTTTAAAAGACCCTACTAGACCATACTAGGCCTTAACAGACCTCAACAGACCCCACTAGAACTGACTAGACCTTAACAGACCTTAAAAGAAGCAACTAGACCTTACTAGACTTTAACTATAGTTGTTCTTTAGGTGTGTTTACATGGGCAAGTGGTTCTGTAAGAGTGTTTAAATGGGTAAATGGTTCTGTGTGTGTTTACATGGGAAAGTGTTTCTATAGGTGTGTTTACACGAGTAAGTGGTTTTAAACGTGTTTACATGGGCAAGTGATTCTATGGGTGTGTTAACATGGGCAAGTGGTTCTATAGGTGTGTTTATATGGATAAGTGGATCTGTAGGTGTGGTTACATAGGTTAATGGTTCTATATGTGTGTTTACATAGACAAGTGGTTCTCTAGAAGTGTTTACATGGACAAGTGGCTCAATAGGTGTGTTTACATGGGAAAGTGGTTCTATAGGTGTGTTTACATTGGTAAGTAGTTCTACAGGTGTGATCTCATGGGAAAGTAGTTCTATGGGTGTGTTTACATGGGCAAATGTTTCAAAAGGTGTGTTTGCATGGATAAGTGGTTCTAAAGGTGTGTTTACATGGGTAAGTGGTTCTATAAGTGTGTTTACATTAATAAGTGGTTCTATAGACATGTTTACATGGGTAAGTGGTTCTATAAGTGTGTTTACATGGATAAGTGGTTCGATAGGTGTGTTTACATTAGTAAGTAGTTCGATAGGTGTTTACATGGGAAAGTGGTTCTATAGGTGTGATTACATGGAAAAATTGTTCAATACGTGTGTTTACATGGGAAAGTGGTTCTATAGGTTTGACAACATGCGTAACTGGTTCAATAGGTGTGGTTACATGGGTTACTGGTTCTCTAGGTGTGGTTACATGGAAAAAGTGGTTCAATAGGTGTGTTTACAAAGGTAACCAGTTATATAGGTGTGTTTACATGGGTAACTGGTTCTATAAGTGTGTTTACATAGGTTAGTGGTTCAAAAGCTGTTTTTACATGGTTAAGTGTTACAATAGGTGTGGTTACATGGGTTAGTGGTTCTATAGGTGTGTTTACATAGGAAAGTGGTTCTATAGGTGTGTTTACATGGGTAAGTGTTACTATAGGTGTGTTTACATGGAAAAGTGTTACTATAGGTGTGTTTACATGGGTAAGTGGTTCTATAGGTGTGTCTGCATAGATAAGTGGTTTTATAGGTGTGTTTACATGGGGAAGAGGTTCTATAGGTGTGTTTACATGGGTAAGTGGTTCCATAGGTGTGTCTGCATAGATAAGTGGTTCTATAGGTATGTTTACATGGGTTACTAATTCTATAGGTGTGTCTGCATAGATAAGTGGTTCTGAAGGTGTGTTTACATGGGAAAGTGGTTCCATAGGTGTGTTTACATTGCTTACTGGTGCAACAGGTGTAGTTACATAAGTTACTGGTACTATAGGTAAGTTCACATGGGTAAAATGTTTTATAGGTGTGTTTACATGGGATAGTGGTTCTATAGGTGTGTTTACGTGGGTCAGTGGTTCTATAGGTGTGTCTACATGGGTTACTGGTTCTATAGGTGTGGTTACATGGAGAAGTGGTTCTATAAGTTTGTTTACATGGTTAAGTGGTAATATAGTTGTGTTTACATGGGTTACTGGTTCAGTAGGTGTTTACATGGGTTACTGGTTCTATAGGTGTGGTTAAATTAGTTACTGGTTCTGTATGTGTGGTTACATGAGTTACTGGTTCTATAGGTGTGTTTACATGGAAAAGTGGTTCTATAGGTGTGTTTACATGGGAAAGTGTTACTATAAGTGTGTTTACATAAGTAAGAGGTTCAATAGGTGTGTTTACATGGGTAAGTGGTTTGATAGGTGTGTTTACATGGGTTACTGGTTCTATAGATGTTGTTACATGGGTAAGTGGTTTTATAAGTGTGTTTACATGAGTAAGTGGTTCGATAGGTGTGTTTACATGGGAAAGTGGTTCTATAGGTGTGTTTACATAGAAAAGTTTTTCTATAGGTGTGTTTACATGGATAAGTGGTTCGAAAGGTGTGTTTACATGGGTAAGTGGTTCTATAGGTGTGTTTAGGCAAGGCAAGGCAAGGCAAGTTTATTTGTATAGCACCTTTCATACACAGTGGCAATTCAAAGTGCTTTACATAAGGAAAAATTTAAAGCATTAAAACATTCCTGAGATCTAGAACCTCAGAAAGACTTCTTGCTAACATTTAGTTACAATTAAGACAACATGAAATTCAAACAAGAGAAAAAAAATTAAGAACATGAAAAATTTAAAGAAAATATTGTAAAATATACCCTACAATTTGGGAAATACGAAATTAAAACAAGAGAGATAAGCAATTAAAACATGAAAACTAAAAGAAAATATAGTAAAATATACACTACAATTTAAAATGTACACTACTCTATAAAAAGAATTATTAAGAGCATGAAAAACTTAAAGAAATAGGGTAATAGCAAAAATTTCGAGCTCAATCATAGGCACAAGAAAAAAGAAAAGTTTTTAACCTGGATTTAAACATTTCTACATTTGCGGAACATCTAATATCTCCTGGCAGTCTGTTCCAGTTATATGCAGCCCAACAGCTAAATGCTGCTTCACCATGTTTAGTTTGGACTCTGAGCTCAACTAGCTGACCTGAGTCCATGGATCTAAGAGATCTACTAGGTTTATATTCTCTAAACATATCTGAGATGTATTCTGGGCCAAACCCATTCAGTGATTTATAGACCAGTAGCAGCACTTTAAATTCTATTCTGTAACTAACCGGAAGCCAGTGTAGAGATTTTAGAACTGCAGTGATGTGCTCAGTTCTCTTCGTCTTAGTTAAAACTCTAGCAGCAGCGTTCTGAATGAGCTGTAACTGTTTAATGGTCTTTTTGGGAAGTCCAGTTAGGAGACCATTACAATAGTCCACCCTACTGGAGATAAAAGCATGGATCAGCTTCTCTAGGTCTTGTTGGCACACTAGACCCTTGATTTTGGCTATATTTCTAAGATGGTAGAAGGCTGTTTTGGTGATGGTTTTAATATGGCTGGTGAATGTAAGATCTGAGTCTATTAGAACGCCAAGATTTCGGACTTCGAAATTTGTCAAAATAACCACTGGAATTCAAAAAACTGCTGACTTGATTGTAAACAGCTTTCTCAATGATCTTAGCTATGAAAGGAAGATTTGAGATCGGCCTGTAGTTGTTTAACACAGACGCATCCAGAGTTCTCTTTTTTTAGGAGTGGCTTAATGGCAGTTGTTTTCAGTGACTTTGGGAAAACGCCTGATGCTAGTGAGCCATTAACTATTTAATGCAAATCAGTTTTTACAGAGTTAAAAATAGTTTAAAAAAATTCTGATGGCAGCATGTCGATGATTTAAGATGCTGAACAGTTTTTTGTCTATTGTATTAAATTGTGACATAATAGTCATGTTATTTTTAGGTGTCTGTAGGGGCGGCATGGTTTCATCGTTTGACTGAGTGGCGTTGATGGTCAGTCTAATAGTTTTGATTTTTTCACAGAAGAAATGAGCAAATTCATTACATTTCTCTGTGGACAGAAGTTCTGGTGTGATCTGTTTTGGAGGATTTGTAAGCTTGTCGACCACGTTGAATAGAGTGCGGGTGTTGTTGATGTTCCTGTTAATGATCTTAGAGAAGTGAGCTGTCTAGCCCTGCATAACTCCGAGTTAAAACTACAAAGGCTTTGCTTATAGAGATCATAGTGGATTTGAAGTTTAGTTTTCCTCCACTTACGTTCAGCTCTCCTGCATTCTTTTTTCAGAGCTATTACCATCATTGTGTTACGCCATGGTGCTTTCTGTTTGCTCAACGTTTTCATGACTTTTACCGGGGCAACCACATCCATGACAGTCAATATTTTCACATTAAAGTTATCCAGGAGTTCATCAACTGACTCTGCAATTAAAGTTGGTGATATAGCTATGGCCTCCATAAACTGAGAACTAGTACTTTCATTTATGCACCTTTTCTTAACAGAAACAGAGCTAGTTTGAGCATCTGGAGTGATCAGCATTTCAAAGAAGACACAAAAATGATCAGAGAGGGCCAAGTCCTTGACCATAACAGAAGAAATGTTAAGACCTTTAGAAATAACTAGATCCAGAGTGTGCCCTCGAGTATGTGTAGGCCCTTTCACATGTTGCAATAGACCAAACGTGTCAAAAAGTCCAAAAAGTTATTTGGTGTTATTGTCCTTGTTATTATCTAAGTGGATGTTAAAATCCCCAGTTATGATGAAAAAGCTGTACTCAGTGGAGATAACTGACAGTAGTTCAGCAAATTCATCTATAAAATGTGCAGAGTATCTTGGAGGTTTATAAATGGTTAAAAATAAAATTTTGGGAGTACCCTTTAAAATAAAACAGAGGTATTCAAAAGGCAAAATAAGGCAGCTGCTCCTCCACCTTTCCTACCACTTCGACACACATTCACAGAACTGAAGTTTGCTGGTGCTGTTTCATTAAGAACAGTAGCACTGCTGCCTTCTGCTAACCATGTTTCAGTTAGAAACAGAAAATCTAAACTGTAGGATAGAATTATGTCATTCACTAAAAATGAGAGGTTAGACTGGTTGACTTGATATGCTGAATGCATTCTATTCTTTCTATTTCTAATCAACACAGGAATAGATGTGTTTACATGGATAAGTGGTTCTATAGGTGTGTTTACATGGGTAAGTGGTTCGATAGGTGTTTACATAAGTTACTGGTTCTATAGGTGTGGTTACATGGGAAAGTGGTTCTATAGGTGTGTTTATATAAGTTTTTGATTCTACAGGTGTGTTTACATGGGGAAAAAGGTCCTATAAATGTGTTTACATGGGCTAGTGGTTCTATAGGTGTGTTTACATGGGCTAGTGGTTCTATAGGTGTGTTTACATGGGAAAGTGGTTCTCTAGGTGTGCTTAAAAAAGAAAAAGGTTCATTAGGTGTGTATACATGGATAAGTGGTTCTATAAATGTTTTTATATGGAAAAAAGGTTCTATAGGTGTGTTCACATGGGTAAGTGGTTCTAAAGGTGTGTTTACATGAAAAAGTGGTTTAATAGGTGTGTTTATATGGGTAAGTGGTTCTTTAAGCGTGTTTACATTGGAAAGTGGTTCTATAGATGTGTTCACATGAGTCAGAGTCAGAGAGAGTCAGAGAGGTTTTATTGTCATTTCAGCTACATACAAGTACATATTGAAACGAAACAGCGTTCCTCTAGGATCACGGTGTAACACGGTACAAAAAGTGCAAGACAATACAAAACAGTGTAAATACTACAATAAATACAAACAATCCTATAATAAATAACTACAAAAGATATTCCTAATTATCCCTAATATAAACAAGTAATTAGAAGACAGGACTAAAGACAAGTGTTAGTACATGATGGTGAATAGATAATACAATGGTTCATGAGGTAGTGACATGTACATTAGCAGCGTAAAATTGGCAATGCCGATAAGGTGCCTAAAAAGTAAATAAGGTGCAAAAATACAAGTAAGGTGCAGAAATTACTTGTTCAGTTCTAGGAGGTGTGCAAAAAATGCAGTAAGTAGACCTTACTAGACATTAACAGACACAAGTAGACCTTACTAAACCTCAAAAGACCCTACCAGACCTTTACATAACCTACTAGACCTTAAAAGACCCTACTAGACCTTACCAGACCCTACCAGACCTTTACATAACCTACTAGACCTTTCCACACTTTAAAATACCCTACAAGACATTACAAGACCTAAACAGACCCAATTAAACCTTACTACACCTTAACAGACCCTACTAGACCTCATGAGACTCTAAAAAGACCCTGATAGACCTCACTAGAATCTAACAGACCGTACTAAACCTTAACAGACCCTACTAGAAATTAAAAGACCCTACTAGACCTTAACAGACCGTAATGGACTTTACTAGACCTTAACAGACCCTACTAGACCTTAACAGACCCTACTAGACCTTAAAAGACCTTACTAGAACTTAAAAGTACCTACTAAACCTTACTGAACCTTAAAAGACCCTACTAGACCTTAGTAGACCATACTAGGCCTTAACAGACCTCAACAGACCCTACTAGAACTGACTAGACCTTAACAGACCTTAAAAGAAGCAACTAGACCTTACTAGACTTTAACTATAGTTTACTAGACTTTAACTAGTGCTTACATGGACAAGTGGTTCTGTAAGAGTGTTTAAATGGGTAAATGGTTCTATAGGTGTTTTAACATGGATAAGTGGTTTTATAAGTGTGATTACATGGGTAACTGGTTCTATAGGTGAGTTAACATGGGGTACAGGTTCTATAGGTGAGTTAACATGGGTTACTGGTTCTATAGGTGTGGTTACATGGGAAAGAGGTTCTATAGGAGTGAAAACATGGCTAAGTGGTTCTAAAAGTGTGTTTACATGGGTTACTGGTTCAATACGTGTGGTTACATGGGTTACTGTTTCTAAATGTGTGTTTACATTAGAAAGTATATCTATAGGTGTGTTTACATGGGTAAGTGGTTCTATAGGTGTGGTTACATGGGTTACTGGTTCTATAGAAGTGGTTGCATGGGAAAGTGGTTCCATAGGTGTGTTTAAAATGGAAAAGGGTTCTATGGGTGTGTTCACATGGAAAAGTTGTTCTATAGGTGTGTTTATATGGGAAAGTGGTTATATAAGTGTGTTTACATAGATAAGTTGTTCAAAAGGTGTGTTTACATGGGTAAGTGTTTCGACAGTTGTGTTTACATGGGTAAGTGGTTCTATAGGTGTGTTTCCATAAGTTACTGGTTCTATAGGTGTGGTTACATGGGAAAGTGACTCTATAGGTGTGTTTATACAAGTTCCTGTTTCTATAGGTGTGTTTACATGAGAAAAATGTCCTATAGGTGTATTTACAAGGGAAAGTAGTTCAATAGGTTTGTTTACATGGCAAAGTGGTTCTATAAGTGTGTTTACATGGAAAAGTGGTTCTATAGGTTTGTTTACACAAGTTTCTGTTTCTATAGGTGTGTTTACATGGAAAAGTGGTTGTATAGGTGTGTTTACATGGGAAAGTGGTTCTATATGTTTGTTTACATGGAAAAGTGGTTCTTTAAGTGTTTTTACATGGAAAAGTGGTTGTATGAGTATGTTTACATGGAAAAGTGGTTCTATAGGTGTGTTTACATGGTGGTTATATAGGTGTGTTTACATGGGTGAATGTTTCTATAATTGTGTTTACATCGGAAAGTGGTTCAATAGGTGTGTTTACACAGGAAAGTGGTTCTATAAGTGTGTTTACATGGGTTAGTGGTTCTATGGGTGTGTTTACATGAATAAGTGGTTCAGTAGGTGTGTTTACATGGGTAAGTGGTTCTATGGGAGTGTTTACATGGTTTACTGGTTCTATAGATGTGGTTACAAGGGAAAGTCGTTCTAAAGGTGTGTTTACATGGGTAACTGCTTCTATAAGTGTGTTTACATGGGTAAGTGGTTCAATAGGTAAGAAAATCTATAGATGTGGTTAACGGGTAAATGGTTACATAGGTGTGTTTACATTGTAAAGTGGTTCTATAGGTGTTTTTAAATGAGAAAGTGGTCCAAATAGGTGTGTTTACATGGGAAACACGTTCTATAGATGTGTTTACATGGGTTAGAAATTCTTTGGGTGTGAATACATGGGGAAGTGGGTCCATAGGTGTGTTTCGATGTGAAAGTGATTCTATAGGTGTGTTTACATGGAACAATGATTCTATCGGTTAATTTACATGGGTTACTGTTTCTACAGTTGTGGTTACAAGGGAAAATTGTTCTATAGATGTGTTTGCGTAAAAAAAGTGGTTCTATGGGTGTTTTTACATGGAAAAGTTGTTCTATAGGTGTGTTTACATGGGTTACTGTTTCTATAGTTGTGGTTACATGGGAAAGTGGTTCTATAGATGTGTTTACATAGGAAAGTGGTTGTAAAGCTGGTTTTACATGGGTAAGTGTTACTATAGGTGCTTATATGGAAAAGTGGTTCTATAGGTGTGTTTACATGGGTAAGTGGTTCTATAGGTGTGGTTACTTAAGTTACTGGTTCTATAGGTGTGTTTACATGGGAAAGTGGTTCTACAGGTTTGTTTAAATGGGTAAGTGGTTCTAAAGCGGTTTTATATGGTTAAGTGTTACTATAAGTGTGTTTACATGGAAAAGTGGTTGTATAGGTGTGTTTACATGGGCAAGTGGTTCTATAGATTGGTTTACATGGGCAAGTGGTTCTATAGGTGTGTTTACATAAATAAGAGGTTGAATAGGTGTGTTTAAATAGGAAAGTGTTTCTTTAGGTGTGTTTACATGGGTTAGAGGTTCAATAAATGTGTTTACATGGGCAAGTGGTTCTATAGGTGTGTTTACATGGGTAAATGGTTCTATAGGTGTGGTTACATGGGTTACTGGTTCTATAGGTTGTTTACATGGGCAAGTGGTTCTATAGATGAGTTTACATGGGCAAGTGGTTCTATAGGTGTGTTTACATAAATAAGTGGTTGAATAGGTGTGTTTAAATGGGAAAGTGTTTCTTTAGGTGTGTTTACATGGGTTAGAGGTTCAATAAATGTGTTTACATGGGCAAGTGGTTCTATAGGTGTGTTTACATGGGTAAATGGTTCTATAGGTGTGGTTACATGGGTTACTGGTTCTATAGGTTGTTTACATGGGAAAGTGGTTCTATAGGTGTGTTTACATGGGGAAGTGGTTCTATAGGTGTGTTTACATGGGGAAGTGGTTCAATAGGTGTGGTTAAAAAGGGAAATTGGTTCTACAGGTGTGTTTACATGGGTAAATGGTTCTATAGGTGTGGTTACATGGGTAAATGGTTCTATAGGTGTGTTTACATGGGAAAGAGGTTCTTTAGGTGTGTTTACATGGGGAAGTGGTTATATAGGTGTGATTAAAAAGGGAAATGGGTTTTACATGTGTGTTTACATGGGTAAGTTGTTCTATAGGTGTGTTTAGATGGGTTACTGGTTCAATAGGTGTGGTTACATGGGAAAGTGGTTTTATAGGTGTGGTTACATGGGAAAGACGTTCTATAGATTTTTACATCAGTAAGTGGTTCTAAAGCTGTTTCACATGGGTAAGTGTAACTTTAGGTGTGTTTACATGGGTAAGTGGTTCAATAAATGTGTTTACATGGGTTACTGTTTCTATAGTTGTGGTTACATGGGAAAGTGGTTCTATAGATGTGTTTACATGGGCAAGTGTTACTATAGGTGGTATATCTATTAAGGGCCTTGCTTAGGGACCCAACAGTGGCAACTTGGTGGTGGCGGGGCTTGAACCGGGAACCTTCTGCTTACTAGTCCAGTACCTTAACCACCGAGCTATCATTGGCCCTACATGGGCAAGTGGTTCTATAAGTGTGTTGAGATGGGTGTTTTATATAGGTGTGTTGAGGGAATTCAGGTGTGTTTAAATGGGTAAGTGGTTCTATAGGTGTGGTTTCATGGGAAAGTGGTTCTATAGGTGTGGTTAAAGGGGTGAATGTTTCTATAGTTGTGTTTACATGGGTGAGTGGTTCAATAGGTGTGTTTACATGGGAAAGTGGTTCTATACGTGTGTTTACATGTGTGAAAGTATCTATAATTGTGTTTACATGGGAAAGTGTTTCAATAGGTGTGTTTACATGGGAAAGTGGTTCTATAGGTGTGCTTACATGGGAAAGTGGTTCTATATGTGTGTTTGCCTAGGTGAATGTTTCTATAGTTGTGTTTACATGGGAAAGTGGTTCTATAGGTGTGTTTACATGGGAAAGTGGTTCTATAAATGTGTTTACATGGTTTAGTGGTTCTATAGGTGTATTTACATGGGTTAGTAGATTTATAGGTGTTTACATGGGTTAGTGGTTCTATAAGTGTGTCTACATGGGCAAGTGGTTCAATGAGAGTGTCTACATTTACATTTACATTTTCAGCATTTAGCAGACGCTTTTATCCAAAGCGACTTACACAATGAGCAATTGAGGATTAAGGGCCTTGCTTAGGGACCCAACAGTGGCAACTTGGTTGTGGCGGGGCTTGAACCGGGAACCTTCTGCCTACTAGTCCAGTACCTTAACCACCGAGCTATCATTGGCCCTACATGGGCAAGTGGTTCTATAGGTGTGTTGAGATGGGTGTTTTATTTAGGTGTGTTGGGGGAATTCAGGTGTGTTTAAATGGGTAAGTGGTTCTATAGGTGTGGTTACATGGGTTAGTGGTTCTTTAGGTGTGTTTACATGGGGAAGTGGTTCAATAGGTGTGGTTAAAAAGGGAAATGGGTTCTACAGGTGTGTTTACATGGGTAAATGGTTCTATAGGTGTGGTTACATGGAAAATTGGTTCTATAGGTGTGTTTACATGGGTAAGTGGTTCTATAGGTGTGGTTACATAAATTACTGGTTCTATAGGTGTGTTTGCATGGACAAATGGTTCTATAGGTGTGTTTACATGAGTTAGTGGTTCTATAGGTGTGTTTACATGAGTTAGTGGTTCTATAGGTGTGTTTACATGAATAAGTGGTTGTATAGGTGTGGTTTAATGGGAAAGTGGTTCTGTAGGTGTGGAAACATGGGTAAGTGGTTCAAAAGGTGTTTACATGGGTAAGTGGTTCAAAAGGTGTGTTTACATGGGTTACTAGTTCTATAGGTGTGGTTACATGGGATACTGGTTCTATAGGTGTGGTTACATGGGTGAAAGGTTCTATAGTTGTGTTTACATGGGAAAGTGGTTCTATAGATGTGTTTACATGGGTGAAAGGTTCTATAGTTGTGTTTACATGGGTGAATGTTTCTATAATTGTGTTTACATGGGCAAGTGTTACTATAGGTGTGTTTACATGGAAAAGTGGTTCTATAGGTGTGTTTACATGGGTAAGTGGTTCTATAGGTGTGGTTACATAAATTACTGGTTCTATAGGTGTGTTTGCATGGAAAAGTGGTTTAATAGGTGTGTTTACATGAGTTAGTGGTTCTATAGGTGTTTTTACATAAATAAGTGGTTGTATAGGTGTGGTTTCATGGGAAAGTGGTTCTATAGGTGTGGTTAAAGGGGTGAATGTTTCTATAGTTGTGTTTACATGGGTGAGTGGTTTGTTAGGATTTTTGGAACATAACATCATTATTAAACATAAATTCAATGTGAGAAGTTGTACGACATTTCCCCACGTGGCTCTTTGTCTGGTAGGTGCACTCAAAATGGCGCCTACAATGATCCCTCGTTAGGGACCCTCCTGATGTCTGCTGTAGGGGGGGAGGGGCGGAGCCCTGGGCTTTTTTAGCACATTTCATTGGCTCCACCAGCAGTGAAGGAGGAGGAGCCTAGCTTAGTTTAAAAAACTGCGCGTTTAGACGCACGGGGCTTCTTTTTTTTGGCTGGCGATCATCTGGATTGCAGGAGAAAAGGAGCGCCGATCGGCTTAGCTCTGACATATATTCACAGATCATTTCATACACTTAATAAAGTGTTTTTGAAGAGTACTTTCTGGATTCTCCGACTGCTTCTTCAAGGCTTCTCGACAAAAAGATTCGTCGTAACAGATGGTAGCAGAGGATGGTTCGAAGAGGCCTGAAATAGCATCAAATTGATTCAGCTGACTGAGCTAAGACCTGGATTCTGGGAATCTTTTGTACTCAGTACAAGGTGCGCCTACACAAGCTAAACAGACGTTCTCTGTATAGATTAGCTGCACTTATTATTTAGCATAGTGAGTGTGAAATTGAATCTCAGAATCCGTAAGTGTCTGATTAAATTACTAAAGTATCATTAGATAGTTTAAAACTGTGAATATATGCTGGAGCTAAAATGTATGTTTCCTGATTGCTGAGTTTGAACCAGACCGGTCTAAATAAACTGTACAGGGTGCCATTGTGTTCAGCTGGGTCGGAGGTCGCGGACACCATTGGCGCGAAAGGCGAGCCTGTCTGTTTTGGTAGCGGGGCTCGATTAATTTGATTGTTCTCAATTTTAACGAGCCTGTCTGTTTTGGTAGCGGGCCTCGATTAATTTGATTGTTCTCAATTTTAACGAGCCTGTCTGTTTTGGTAGCGGGGCTCGATTAATTTGATTGTTCTAAATTTTAACGAGCCTGTCTGTTTTGGTAGCGGGGCTCGAGTAATTTGATTATTCTAAATTCTAAATTCTGTTCGAAAATAGTACATCAGGAGTTTTGTTTGTCAGTAAATTTCTGTGTATATTTGTCTGCGAACCGCGGGTGAAACCGTGTGTGTGCAGTGTGCTTTGTTATCTATGGTTTGTCGGCCATCTTGTCTTTGTGTGTGCAGTGTGCTTTGTTATCTTTGGTTTGTCGGCCATCTTGTCTTTGTGTGTGCAGTGTGCTTTGTTATCTTTGGTTTGTCGGCCATCTTGTCTTTGTGTGTGCGGTGTGCTTTGTTATCTTTGGTTTGTCGGCCATCTTGTCTGTGTGTGCAGTGTGCTTTGTTATCTTTGGTTTGTCGGCCATCTTGTCTTTGTGTGTGCCTGGGGTGTGTAAGTTGTTGCAGATAATTTTGCGCAAACTGTGAGTTAAGATGAAGTATTTGTTATGATACCTTATTAAGTGTGTTTTAATGTGGGTAGCGTCTGAAAGAATCCATTGACTTACAAGCCCTGGTGAATTGTATTTGAACAATAGGTTTTAATTCTTAAACTAGGAAGGGGGGCACTTAGAGTAGAATTCATCCATTTGTGAAAAGTATTATCCCTCACAACTGAAAAGAGTAAAACATTTTCACAAGTAATTAAGGAAAATCTCCTTAATCAGGGTTGTTATAGTGAATAAGATTAAAATTATTTGAGAGTAACACAGTGCTTGTTGATTGTGATAAGAGATTTGCTGGGTGTGTTGGTGCATGTATTGTTGAGAGATTGTTCTATTGTTTCTTTGTTCTAATGTGTGGGGGTTGTGAAGTTAGGAACACATGTCTACGTGATCCAAAAGTTTAAGGCCTCCATTGTAGTGTTGATGATAAACTTTAGAAATACTGTATGTGCTCCCCTCTGTAGTTGGTAGTGAATTGGAGGAATCCCACTGGGGGCCCTGGACGACCCTCAAGGGGCGGAGCTAAAGTGACATCACGAGTGACTGACATTATCTGCGACTCCCCATCTCTGAGTAAGACCATTTCTTCCCCAGGTGAATAACTTGGTGTGGCGTTGCCTTTTAGCTTGACACTTTATCCAGTCCATCACACTTGTGTTCGACTTTGACTGCTCAGGTCTTTGATAACAATATATACAGTAAACTTCAGAGTTAGTTATATTTAAAAAAAAATAATAATAATAAAAATAAAATAAATAAATAAAAAAAAAAGGTAGTGTAACCTAAAATGGGAGATCTAACAGCAAGACAATTGCAGCAGGTAGTTATCAATAGGATCAAAGACACCACACCAGTAAAAGGTAGAGACAAGGAAGGTGAGAAATACAAAAAAATTTTTCATAATTGGGTAACTAGGGGATTGTATCCAGTTTCAAGTGAGCCTGTTCCTCCAGCTGCACAGAGATTAAAAATCTTGGAACACCAGCAGGAAGAAGTTGAGGCGCAGCAGGAGAAATTTAATCGAGAAGGGCGACTGAAGGCATTAGCAAACAGGAGACAGCTGGTAAAGCTGCAGGATCAACTAGTTAGAACTAAGGTGGCTTTGCAACATATGAAAGTTGTAATAAGCAAGGCAGATAAAGAAATGAGCAAAGGACTTGCGACTCTAGATGTTAACACACCACAACCTAAGTTACCAGTCCCTGATCCATCAGTTTTGAATTCCGGTGTGATACCCCTGCCTAGGGCCCCTCCTCCATATGAAAATGTAAGTAATATGTTGAAAGTTCTCCAGCAGATGTCGCTAAGGGATGAGGAGCATTCAGATCCTACTAAGCAGGTAACTACACCTAAGGAGTTGCACCACCACAATGACCCTAACATGTGTACACATTCCACTGAACCACCCACCCAGTCTACTACAATACTCAGACATGATGTTGCTCCACCCACACATCACCGTCCGGAAGCCCAAGGGACTACTATGGTAGTGACCGGAGGGCAGTTAAATGTACACTTGGCCATGTTGGACGCCTTAAACGCCGAGATGGCTAACCTAAGACAGAAACAGAAACAAACCTCAGATAGAATGGCTGATTTACAACAGTCACCAGCTGGCACTAGACAACAGGGACCTGAAAGTAACACTGTAAGATTCCCCGAACAGGTACCTACACACTCACCTCAAGGTAACCGTAGTGATCGTGGTGAATCAGAACAAGAAAGTGTATGCTCTGACCAGACCTGATCCTCTTTCCAAGCTCTCCCGACTATATCCCTCATATCCAAGCCACCTGGACCCCCTGAACAGATAACAGTGACTGGTTATCACTTGACATCAGCTGGCCCCCACCCAATGACACAACCCCAGGTAAACCAGCAGGACTGTCACCCCACCACATTGACTGTCACACGGACCCACCCTGTAGCCATGCCCACTGCACCACTTGAATCCCCTAGTACAGACTATAGGGCACTTCCTATGACTGTAACTCCACCACCTGTGAACCCCATTGATTCGTCAATCTCGGAACACCTAGAGGACGATTATATGCTAGATAAAATGCATCGACAGCCCATCAACCACCCTGACGACGGACTCAGACTAAGAAGCGGGAAACACCTGCAACTCCCACTGATTGAAACCTCCAGGGGTCAGGTTTTTGTTCCATGGTCTCACCGCGATATGCGAGCATTAGTGAATAGTTTACCTCCCCTAGTTAAAGGAGCCCAACCTTGGATAGAGGAGTTTGAACAGTTAACCGCAGCTGACAATTTATGTATGGGTGATCTTAGAGCCATAATGCTGAGAATGGATTACAAGGAACCCTTTGGGCGAATAGAAACGCAGCTAGGAACTACCGCATTGTCTTCTCGTACCCCTTTTTCACGCCATAGAGGAGATGTTTGGGATGCGTTACGCAGCATGTATCCCACACAACAGAACCTACAGGCGTTAGATGGTATGACTATGAATAAGGGTGAAGAGGGAGGTGAATTTTTGAGGCGAGCTCAGAAGACCTGGAGACAGTGTACGGGAGAGCGACATGACCATAATTCAGTAAATTCGTTATTATTTAAGACGCAAGTTGTCAAAGCACTCCCAACTGCTATACAGGACAAACTAGATGATGTAGTGGGACTGCTGAATAAACCAGAGGACGAGTGGACAGCCATTGTGGTTCATTGCATCACCAAACACAATAAAAAGGAGTCAGACCAGGCGGACCTTCTACAACATATGCAACAACGCCTGGTTAAGTTAGAACTGGCAGAAAAGGATACCAAGGGTAAAAAGAAGCAATTGGTAGTAAGTGAGGCATTTACCAACAATAATGAACAACTGGTCCAAACCGCAACTCCCGCCCAGCCGTTGACATTGCAGATGCCACAGCAGTACATACAACAACCTGCCCCTGTCCAATACCAGCACCAGCCACAATATTATCCCAACCCTCCTGTACAGCAGTGGGCAACCCCACATAATAGACGAAAGGGAGGCCCACGTAGGCCACACTCCCAGCTTAGACGATCAGATAGGGCAGGATGCTTTAACTGTGGTGAATCAAACCACTGGGCAAAACATTGTCCCTACCCCAGCCAGCCTGCGGGGACCCAGCAACTGCAGTTTACACAGGGACCCGCACCACAAACACAACCCGAAGTTCCAAATCAAACCCTAGTACCTGTCTATCAGCCCCAGGGCCCTGGAAATTCCGGAGGCCCTTACTGATGCTGTCCAGTGTCCTCCACAGGTTGTGACATTTTCCCAGAACCAATTGTAACCTGTGGTATAGGTGGTGAGCAGTTTGACTTTTTGATTGACACTGGAGCTACAGCTTCGGTCATCACTGGTAAGCCCAATTGGATTCCTCCGCTTACCTCAAACACAATCACCACTGTTGGATACTCGGGAACAGCGCAAACCCAATATTTCACTACCCCAATGGTTCTGGAAATTGGAAAGCTACGACTAACCTAGAGATGGATGAGTACCGATACTAGTATCGGGTATCGGCCCGATACCGCGCTCATTAACTCGTACTCGTACTCGCAAACGAGGCTCCGATACTAACATCCGATACCGTGTACCTAGTGCACGTTGCTGCGTTAACGCAGGGATTTTCAACCTGTGGGGCGCGAGTGCCTGACCGGGGGGCGCGAGTGCCTGACCGGGGGGCGTGACATTACGAGATTTTTTCACTTCTAAAACTAAAGCAATTCATTTTCACCCACAGGAGACAGACTGAATTATTCTCACTGACCACGCTCACATACACGTTTAATGTTATTTAGTTCCGTTTGAGAAAAAAAAAAAACCCTTTAAAATAGAGCTAACAGTGAAGATAACCGGTTACAAAAGCAGCGACCGCTGTTATAGGACGTGTGTGTGTTCAATACTCTGTTTACAGTGTCGATACAAGTGATTCATGAGTCGACTCGTTTTAAGCGCAGCGTAAGTTTCTTTTCTCAGTCAATTATCAGTGTTTACTGTTATAATGAACGATGCGGTTGTAAATAAACACCAACTACTACAGAACATTTTGTGTGACTCGCTTACCTTATAAAGCTCAGGCTTAATTATACTGGTTATTACCACAGAGCGGGAGCCGACTCAGAGTCGTTTACGATTTACCGAGGTGAACCACGATTGTACGTGCTGATAGAATCGGCTCAAATGGGATCGGACTGTATTATCTTTTTAAAGTAAATATTTCAATCAGCAGAATCGCATCGCATGTATGATGTGCACAACGTTAATTACGTGCGTTTATTAATGAACGTTAATCACGTGCGTTTATTAATGAACGTTTACGTTAGCTTGTCAGAAGCTTTCTCAATGATGTCTGTGCGGTGTTTTTTTTTTAGCAAGTGATGGCAACCGAAGCAACTGTTCCACTGCACTATTTTACTCTAAAAACTACACTATCCCATAATGCTCCAGATTGCATCATTCTAAATAGGTATCGGTATCGGTATCGGCAAGTACAAAAATACATGTACTTGTACTCGTACTCGGTTGGGAAAAAATGGTATTGATGCATCCCTAGACTAACCCATTCTTTTTTATATTCTCCAAATTGTCCTATTTGTCTGTTGGGTAGAGATGTATTGTGCAAGTTATCGGCCACTGTCTATTGTACCCCACAAGGTACAAAGTTAGTTTTACCAGGCCAGGAGCCTCCTCCAGAGGCCAGAATTTGTGTAATGCAGCCTATTACTGAGCCAAAACCTCAGTCCTGCGATATCTATTGGGCTAGACTGACCGCACCTGACAAACAAGGTACCCCATCCAATTTAATATATGTATTTAACATGTGGAAACCTTGGTTGATGGCACAAGCCTGCTTGATTCCGCCCCAGGACCCATACCATTGTACCTTGTACTACACCAGAGACCCGGATGACCTTTACGATGACCTATGGAAACAAAACATGGAGGGATTAAATAACCGATTATGTAGTGCAACCATTTTCTTAGAACCAGAGGGAGTAGCAGCAGCGGTGCAGCTAAACCAGGAGCAGATAGAGTACTTCAGAATGGATCCAGACACCTCGCAGGCACCACATGTCTCCTTGCTGTTGGCTAAAGGTTTTGAAGCTAGATCCCTTGGTCCTATGGTATGTCTTGCACAGACCCTGACATATGCACCGACGGACTTTCCATACCTGTCACGAACTCAGGACAGCAAGTATTGGAAAATTGACTGTAAGTGTGTGGACAATGTACATTATGAGCAGGTTTCCCTCCCACGTCACCATGGACGAGAACACACAGATCACCACCTGGCTGATCAGATGCTAAGGACTGTCCCTACTTCTTTATGGACCACCTCCAAGATAGACGTGGGGCATGTAAAACATCATGTCGCCCCTATTTCTCTGAAACCTGATGCGGAGGTCGTGTATAGAAGGCAATACCCACTCTCTGCTGAGGCCGAGACTGGCATTGCCCCTACAATACAGGGCCTATTGGATACCGGGGTCTTAGTCCCAACCCAATCAAATTGGAACACACCCATACTTCCAGTTAAAAAGCCGGACAAGGATGAATACAGGATGGTGCATGACTTGAGACTGATCAATCAGGTGACTGTCACTGAAAACATACCCGTCCCGGACCCCTACAGATCACTACAGAACTTGACCCCTGAGCACAAGTTCTTCACAGTTATTGACTTAGCCAATGCTTTCTTCTGCATACCAGTACCATCGCATTTGGCAAATATTTTTGCTTTCTCATATCAGGGACAACAATACACCTACACTAGATTACCACAAGGTTACAAGGACAGTCCCGGTATTTTTAACAAGTGTCTGAAACAAGATCTTTCCCAGCTGCTGACTGACCAATTGCTGGACACTGACACAGCACTAATCCAGTATGTAGACGACCTACTCATTGCCTGCACTGACTCACGCACCTGCCTGACAGACACACAGACGGTCCTTTGTAGGCTAGCACAATCAGGATATAAAGTCAACAAATCCAAATTACAGGTTTGCCGACCTGTTGTCACCTTCTTAGGTCGTTGCATTTCTCCAAAGGGACACACATTGACTTTGAAAGCTGTACAAACTATCCGAGCCTTCCCTAAACCTAAAACAGTCAGCCAGATGTTATCTTTTTTAGGTCTGACAGGCTATAGTAGAAATTACATCCCAAATTACACAGGCCTAACCTCACCACTGAGGTCTGAAGTGACCAGATTGGGTCAACGTAACCTCACTGCTCTAATTGAGTGGAATACCAACCTGGAAGCCAGTTTTGTAGAAGTAAAACAAGCACTCGCACTCGCAGAGCATTTGCAGTCCCCTGACTACACTAAACCTTTTTATCTGGATGTCTCTGAAAAAGAGGGCATTGTAAATGGTGTTCTTTTTCAGAGAGGGGGGAGGAATGGGGAAAGACAAATTCTCCAATACCATAGCTCAAAATTGGATCCTGTAGTACAGGGACAACCACAATGTACTAAACATTTGGCAGCATTAGCCACAGCAGTGGATAAAACAGCCCACATTGTTATGTGTCATCCTTTGGTAATCAACACATCGCATGGAGTGGTAGCATTCTTGACCTCAGCTGCGTTTACACTATCTAATGCTAGGCGTTCAAAGATTAGTGACGCCCTGCTTCAGCCAAGCATCACCTTTGCACCTGCAAAAACTGTTAATATGACCAGCACACTTTCTGGTAGAGTAGACGAAGATGAGTTACACATCTGTGAATTAGTAGCTAGCAAAGGAATTGAGCACCGAACCTCTAGAAGAAAGAGACATGGACCTGTACTGTGATGGATGCTGCTACAAGAGCAACGAGGGGTTGGTAGCCTCATATGCTGTGGTAAGTGAAAAACAGGGACAGTTTGAGACCTTAGAGGATGGAATCATACCACAACCAGCTTCCGCCCAGCTGGCAGAAATCACTGCTGTAACTAAGGCACTGAAGCTGTCAGCTGGTAAAAGGGTTAACATTTACACTGATTCAGCCTATGCACACTCAGCCATACATGTAGACGGGCCTCAGTGGCTCCGACGTGGCCTAGTCACCTCACAGGGCACCCCTATTAAACACATGACAGAGCTACAGGAGCTGTTAACAGCAGTGCACCTACCAAAGCATGTAGCCATAATTAAGTGTAAAGGACATTCTAATCTGAAAACAAAGGTAGCCCAGGTAAACAATGCAGCCGACTTAGCAGCTAAAGCAGCTGGGGGCTATGTAAGACAGCTGGTAGCACTGACGACATTGAGTCTGCCTGAACTTACGGACACTTATCTTAGCCAGATGCAAGAGAGGGCAGGAGCATATGAAAAGAACAGTTGGTTACAGAAAGGAGCAAAAGAGGTAGACGGAATCTGGAGAAGTCACGAAGGGAAGATAGTGGCACCAGGGGCTGTACTAAAGCTACTCTTAATCGAAGCCCATGGTCCCACCCATGTAGGGACAAAAACTATGCTGCACCACCTTAGGGCCAATTGGTGGCATCCAAATCTAGCAGACATGGTTCAGTTGCATGTGAGAGAGTGTGGGGCGTGCCAGGAAAATAATCCGAAACCAACCTACAAGTTACCTATCGGAAACTTTCCAGTACCAGACGCACCTTTTAAAGAAATTTGTATTGATTACACTGACATGGGTCCAGACAGAGTGGTGAAGGGTTATCGTTACCTACTGGTAATGATAGACAGATACACAAGGTGGGTGGAAGCCATACCTGCCAGGCGTGAAGATGCCAAAACTATAGTGAAATGGCTTAAGACAGAATTGATTCCAAGGTATGGTGTACCTACAACAATCAGGTCGGATAATGGGACCCACTTCAGCAACAAGCAACTACAAGAAGTGGAAAAAGCCCTGGGTATAACCCATAGATTTGGCTCAGTTTATCATCCGAGTTCGCAGGGTGTTGTAGAAAGGGCCAATCAAACAATCAAGACTAAATTGGCCAAAGCCTGCTATAAAACCAAGATGACTTGGGTTGAAGCATTACCATTAGTGCTCATGTCCATGAGGAGCTCCCCTAGGGGGGACTCTCATTACTCACCTCACCAGCTGCTGACTGGTCGACCCATGCCAGGTCCACCACGAGACAGAGCAGTAGGCAAGATGTTAGATCTGTGGGATGAAGAGTTAGACAATTACATGGAAGCTTTAACTAAGTTTGTTATCAGTATCTCTCCCCAGAAACCGGAAGAAGGAGAGGAACGAGTACCATTGCTGTCTAAGGTGGAACCAGGACAGTGGGTCAGGATCAAGGTACACAAAATAAAGTGGAATCAGCCGAGGTGGACCGGACCTTGGGAGGTGACTGAAGCCACTTCACATGCAGTCAGAGTAAGAGGGAAGAAAGGTAACAACTGGTATCATCTGAGCCACTGCGTCCGTGCTGAACCTCCGACCAGAACCCTCGCAGGGACTGGACAGGATCTGCAGGCACCCATCCTTGAGGGTAATTCTTAATTCAGCTTAAGGCGGGTCAGACTAGTAAGAGAAAGGGGAAAAGTGGTAGGCAAACCAAGGTGGTGAGTATAACGCAAATTGAGATTTGGCCTTAGGTACGGGAGTGGCCCAGTAATAACCATGAGGTGGTTAACTTTCAGAGAACTGTGTCACCTGCTGGGACTTTTCGAATTGTGCGACTTTGCGAATATAACTGCTCCAGGGTCGAGATCAAAAAGATCCCTTGAGCAAAACCATAGAATCCCCACCAAGTGCTTCGAGATTGAGATAGATTACAACCGATCCACCAATGTGTTGTTTGATGTGTGCAGAGTAGTGGATTGTGGTGAAGAAAATAGGTGGATGGGTCATCATATTTATGGCTGCGCCTCCTATCCCTCACCAGAACCCTACTGTCCCACTTGGGGATCAGTGTTCACTCATTCGAACCCAAATTATAAATTTCATTATGACCCGACGGTCCGTTCATCAAGGGGGCATGCATTAGGTTTGGACGACAAGCCCCAAGCCTATCTCGGCACAAAACCTCAGTTGCGAGGAAAGACAGTTCTTCTAACCCTACCCAAGCTGTCTAGCTATGGGTGGGGTCCCCAACTTAATTACTATTTTACCTTAGGAGTAGATGTACAAGGCGAGGACCCATTGGGCATAGTGTGTGTAAAACCAAAGACAACCATAGTTACGAACAACATAACTGGCAAGATAGAGGAATTAGGGGAAAGTAGTCAGAAGTCACAGCCGGTTGCCATAGCGACAACGGAAATAATGGCCTGGCGCGATCAGTTAGCGGTGGAAACTGGGTATGAGGAGCCTAATATGTGGTTAGAATGGGTCAGATTTACAGTAAAGAGCATAGATGTTAAAGATTGTTTTGTATGCGCAGCTGCAAAACCTAATTTGGCCACTCATCCAGTAATTTCAGGAAATTGGACATGCCTACTCTCATTGTTCAATGAGATTGAGCCAGTAGGGTGTGAGAACTTATCCATGTCCCACCCATTAACTCAGGAACCAACCCCAACTAACATCAAAGCCTATAAAGGCAATTACACCTGTTTCAGGAGCAACAAACCAGGACCGATAAACAGGGGACATTTTTCAGAAGGATGGTGTAAGTAAACCATTATCCTGGATAGTGATGGGAATTATACAGGCAGCCAGCTGAATGCACAAAAATTCAGTAGGGCGGATTTAGTATGGTTGTGTGGAGATATGAGAATCCGGCGAAGGTTGCATGGGAATTGGTCTGGGGAGTGTGCGTTGGTCTTTCTGATTATGCCTTTCAGAATTTACAAGCAGCACGGAGTGGAGGATACCGCGGACGTCCTGACCAATCACCACAGCCATCGAAGAGACACCCGAGAGGTCAAACCTGGCGGATCCTTCGACAAGACCGTGTGGATTGATGGTATAGGGGTCCCAAGGGGGGTCCCAGATGAATTTAAGGCTAGGAAACAGATTGCTGCAGGGTTTATATATAGGTGTGTTGGGGGAATTCAGGTGTGTTTAAATGGGTAAGTGGTTCTATAAGTGTGTTTACATGGGTTAGTGGTTCTATAGGTGTATTTACATGGGTTAGTAGATTTATAGGTGTTTACATGGGTTAGTGGTTCTATAAGTGTGTCTACATGGGCAAGTGGTTCATTGAGAGTGTCTACATTTACATTTACATTTTCAGCATTTAGCAGACGCTTTTATCCAAAGCGACTTACAAAAGCGCTTTGGGCTTTTATCCAAGTCCAAAGCGACTTGGATCCTAGCAATCCTCAATTGCTAGGATCCAAATCCTAGCAATTGAGGATTAAGGGCCTTGCTTAGGGACCCAACAGTGGCAACTTGGTGGTGGCGGGGCTTGAACCGGGAACCTTCTGCTTACTAGTCCAGTACCTTAACCACCGAGCTATCATTGGCCCTACATGGGCAAGTGGTTCTATAGGTGTGTTGAGATGGGTGTTTTATATAGGTGTGTTGGGGGAATTCAGGTGTGTTTAAATGGGTAAGTGGTTCTATAGGTGTGGTTACATGGGTTAGTGGTTCTTTAGGTGTGTTTACATGGGGAAGTGGTTCAATAGGTGTGGTTAAAAAGGGAAATGGGTTCTACAGGTGTGTTTACATGGGTAAATGGTTCTATAGGTGTGGTTACATGGGTTACTGGTTCTATAGGTGTGTTTACATGGGAAAGAGGTTCTATAGGTGTGTTTACATGGGGAAGTGGTTCTATAGGTGTGATTAAAAAGGGAAATGGGTTCTACAGGTGTGTTTACATGGGTAAGTTGTTCTATAGGTGTGTTTAGATGGGTTACTGGTAGGGCTGTCGCGGTGAAAGAATTTCCCCTTGCGATATTCAGCCTGTCTTAATATCGCGGTATGCGATAATATCGCCATTTTTTTTTTTTTTTTGAAAATGACTTAATTTATCTGGATTTTAGAGCTATATAAACAAGCTTTATTGTTAGGCTATGATTCGGTATATTATTGCTTTATAATGACAAAGATGAGACAGCTTTAAGACCAATCAAATGTGTGTTTATTGTTAAATCTAGCCTAGGCTAGATATACACTGTGAAACGAAAAAAAAGTGTTTAGGCTAAATATTTTAAATGCACATCTAATCAAAATATGGTAAAAAAAAAAGAATAAAGTCTGTAAGAGTTTAAACCTGCGTTATCATGCGCGCTAGAAGAACCAACACGTTCATCTGATGTGGTTTAGAGAGGATCTGAGTGGGGTAGTGATGTTCCCGGCGTTACCGATGTTACACTAATTCACACGTGTACTGATCCTGCATGCGACTTTACAGATCAAAGCAAATCTAGCCTGGTTGTCGCGTCACTATTAACCATCTATTTAGTAGGTATAATTAACATAACAATATAATATATAAAATAATACTACATTTTAAGTTATTATTCGTTTCAATACATTTTTATTCAACGAAAAAATACATTTAAATAATTTCAGCAAGCCAGCAAGAGAATATTTGCAGGCTGCAATGCCATATTAACCGTCATTAAGTGTTTTAGTTCGCCAAGGCTTTTTTAAGGTTTGAATATAGTCTAAATTACAAGTATTTTATTGAGTGTGAACTCAATTTGATCATTAATAAACTTGCCTGTAATTCCTGTTGCCATTAACCGTTTCCATCCAAACATTTCGCAAGTGTAATGCGCATTTATGAAATATCGGCAGAAAAAAAAGCGGAAAATGTTGCGTTTCCATCAACTACAGTTATGTGAAAAAACCTTTACATGACGTGAGAGACGTCGGGCAGAACGAGCAATGGCCCGTCTAATGTGGGCTCAAATCTCCGTGCCACGGCGACGTTCACCTCGCATCTGGGAACGTAAAACGCACTAAACAACTTTGGGAGCACATCGTGCAGAACCATTTTTCAAACGAGCTTTGGATCAAGAATTTCAGAATGTCAAAATCAGCCTTTGATGAGCTATGATCAGGTCATCTGTAGAGCCA
This sequence comes from Trichomycterus rosablanca, assembly GCF_030014385.1. Lineage (NCBI taxonomy): Eukaryota > Metazoa > Chordata > Actinopteri > Siluriformes > Trichomycteridae > Trichomycterus > Trichomycterus rosablanca. The sequence continues at coordinate 11,069,965 of NC_085989.1, forward strand.
AAAGTTTACAGTCACCGGCCACCCGTGCCAACTGAAAAGAGGATTGCTATTGCCTTATACAAGTAGTAGTTGGCGAGACGTTCGGCGTGAGCGTAACAACAGTTCACCATAGTGTATACGCTGTATGCCAAGCAATAACATCAAAACCAATTAAACATTACGTCGTATTACCAAATGCGCAGGAGGCAGAAGAAATAGCACCGCGTAATTACGCAGCGCATCATATACCACAGGTGTACGCTGCACTGGATGGTACACACATTCCAATCCTCCCTCCAGCAGTCGGGTACAGGGGCTATGTACATAGAAGGGATGGCCATTGATTGTTTTGCAGGCACTTGTGGATGACCAGTTGTTGATTCGTGATGTATGTGTTGGCTTTCTCAGCAGCGCACATAACGCAGCAGTTATTAAAACATCACACCTTTTCAGGTACACTACACACGTTGACAGTGATTCAGTTTTAAAATATATATATATATATATATATAAATATATATATATATATATATATATATATATATATATATATATATATATATATATATATATATATATATATGCGTGTGTGTGTCATTTCGGCGATGCGATATTCTAACTTTTCCACCTCGTTCAAGCGTAAAAACTTTTTTTTGCGATATTTGGGTCGTTTTTCGAATTTTTAGCTTTTCCATCCAGGTGTGTTAATGCGCAGTTTTCAAAATTCGCAAAAAGTTGGTGGATGGAAAACCGTCTAGTGTTTCCATCTTAAAACACAATGCCTGACACTCAGCAGCAACGCATGTGAACAGTTTGCAGGAAAATGACGCACTTAGCTCTTTTTCATTATGAATTTATTTAACATTTATTATGCCCGATTGTAAGCGAAAAACAAGATGGACCCTGCAACAACAACAAAAAAAACTTGAATATCGCGGTGTGGCGGTTGCTTGGCATGCCCTGCGGTTGGCTGGTCTATACCGCGATATTTCAAAATTGCGGTTAGTGCGACAGCCCTAGTTACTGGTTCAATAGGTGTGGCTACATGGGAAAGTGGTTTTATAGGTGTGGTTACATGGGAAAGATGTTATATAGATTTTTACATGAGTAAGTGGTTCTAAAGCTGTTTCACATGGGTAAGTGTAACTTTAGGTGTGTTTACATGGGTAAGTGGTTCAATAAATGTGTTTACATGGGTTACTGTTTCTATAGTTGTGGTTACATGGGAAAGTGGTTCTATAGATGTTTTTACATAGGAAAGTGGTTCTAAAGCTGTTTTTACATGGGCAAGCGTTACTATAGGTGTGTTTACATGGAACAGTGGTTCTATAGGTGTGTTTACATGGGTAAGTGGTTCTATAGGTGTGGTTACATAAATTACTGGTTCTATAGGTGTGTTTGCATGGACAAATGGTTCTATAGGTGTGTTTACATGAGTTAGTGGTTCTATAGGTGTGTTTACATAAATAAGTGGTTGTATAGGTGTGGTTTCATAAGAAAGTGGTTCTGTAGGTGTGGAAACATGGGTAAGTGATTCGATAGGTGTGTTTACATGGGAAAGTGGTTCTGTGGGAGTGTTTACATGGGTTACTGGTTCTATAGGTGTGTTTACATGGGTTACTGGTTCTATAGGTGTGTTTATATGGTTTACTGGTTCTATAAGTGTGGTTACATGGGAAAGTGATCCGATAGGTGTGTTTACATGGATAAGTGGTTCTATAGGTGTGTTTACATGGGTAAGAGGTTCTATAGGTGTGTTTACATAAGAAAGTTGTTCTATAAATGTGTTTACATGGGTAAGTGATTCTAATGGTGTGTTTACATGGGAAAGTAGTTCTATAGTTGTGTTTACATGGGAAAGTGGTTCTATAGGTGTGTTTACATGGGTTACTGGTTCAATAGGTGTGGTTACATGGGTAACTGCCTCTATAGGTGTGGTTACATGGTTTACTGTTTCTAAAAGTGTGGTTAGATGGGTAAGTGGTTTTATAGGTGTGTTTATATGGGTAAGTGGTTCAAAAGCTGTTTTTACAAGGGTAAGTGGTTCTATAGGTGTGTTTACATGGGTTACTGGTTTTATAGTTGTGGTTACATGGGTAAGTGGTTCAAAAGCTGTTTTTACATGGATAAGTGGTTCTATAGGTGGGTTTACATGGGTTAGTGGTTCTATAAGTGTGTCTACATGGGTTAGTGGTTCTAAACGTGTGTTTACATGAGTACTGGTTCTATAGGTGTGTGTACATGGGTTACTGGTTCTATAGGTGTGTTTACATAGAAAAGCAGAAGACTCAGAACAATAAAAACAAGCACATCCAGAACAGCTTTTTCCCCAGAGCTGTAACACTTCTTAACCAAAGTTGTTCTCTTGGGTAACTGTTGGTAAATACTGGTTAACAGTCCGTGTGCTGTCGGGTCTGTTAAATATGTTCTATTTTACATGTCATACATGTGTAATTATCTGTACTATTATGTGTATTGTTTGTACTACAATGTGGACTATTGTGTGTATTATTGTGTGTTACACCAAAGCAAATTCCTCGTATGTGTAACATACCTGGCGAAATAAAGTGATTCTGAAAAAACCCTACTAAACCTTAATAAACCTTAGAAGACCCTACTAGACCTTACTAGACTATACCAGACCTTAACAGACTTTACTAGATTGTATTATACCTTAAAAAATGCAACTAGACCTTAATAGACCTTAGAAGACCATACTAGACCTTAAAAGACCCTACAAGACGTTACTGGAACTCAACAGACTTTACTAGACTGTATTATACCTTAACAGACCCTACTAGACCTTAATAGACATTAGAAGACCCTACTAGACCTTACTAGACCTTCACAGACTTTACTAGACTGTATTATACCTTAAAAGACGCAACTAGACCTTAACAGATTTCAGAAGACCCTACTTGACCGTACTTGACCCTACTTGACCCTACTAGAAGTTACTGGACCTTAACCGGCCCTTTAAGACCTTAAAAGACCCTACTAGACCTTAATAAAACTTAAAAAAAACCCTACTAGACCATACTAGGCCTTAACAGACTTTACTTGACCTTACTAGACCTCATCAGACCCTAGTAGACCTTAACAAATCCTACTAGACCCTAACAGACCATATTAGACCTTAACAGACCCTACAAGACCCTACTAGACCCTATAAGACCTTAACAGAATCTACTAGACCTTAAAAGACTTTACCAGACCTTACTAGAAATTAACAGACCCTAATGGACCATAACAGACCCTACTAGACCACACAAGACCATAACAGACCCTACTAGATATTAACAAACCCTACCAGACCTTACTAGACCTTTACAGAAACTACTAGACCGTAATAAACCTTACTAGACCTTTACAGAAACTAATAGTCCGTTATAGACCTTCACAGAGCGTACAAGACCTTAAAAGACTTTACTAGACCTCAAGAGACCCTCTAATAGACCCTACTAGACCTCAAGAGACCTTAAAAGACCCTACTAGACCTCAAGAGACCCTACTAGACCCTATTAAACCTTAAAAGACCCTATAAGACCTTAACAAACCCTACTAGACCCCAACGGACCATATTAGACCTTAACAGACCCTACAAGACCTTAATAGACCCTACTAGACCCTATAAGACCTTAACAGAATCTACTAGACCTTACTAGACTTTAACAGACCTTACTAGAAATTAACAGACCCTACTAGACCATAACAGACCCTACTAGACCTTGAAAAACCCTACTAGACCTTACTACACCTTAACAGAAACTACTAGACCTAAACAGAAACTAATAGACCTTAGAAGATCTTAATAGACGAGACCAAATCTTAACAGACCCTACTAGACCTTAACAGACCCTACTGGACCTTATGAGACCTTAACATACCCTACTAGACCTTAACAGACCTTAAAAGACCCTTTTAAACCCTAATAGACCCTATAAGACCTTAACAGACCCTATAAGATCTTAACAGACCCTACTAGACCTTTCAATACCTTAACAGAACCTACTAGACCTTTCAATACCTTAACAGACCCTACTAGACCCTATTAGAACTTAAGAGCCTAAAAGACCCTATTAGACCTTAACAGATGCTGTAAAACCTTAAGTCCTCAAAAGACCTTACTAGACCCTACTAGACCCTACTAGAACTTAACAGACCCTAATGAAACTTAAAAGACCCTACTAGACCTTAAAAGACCACACAAAAACTTACAAGACCATAACAGACCCTACAAGACCTTAGTAGACCTTAAAATACCCTACTAGATCTTAACAGACCCTATTAGACCTTAACAGAACCTAATACACCTTAACAGACCCTAAGACCTTTGCTAAATCCTACAAGACCCTACTAGACCTAACCAAACTTAAACAGACACTACAAGACCTTAACAGACCCTACTAGACTTTAACAAACCTTGTGTTTGCATAGGAAAGTTGTTCTATAGGTGTGTTTACATGGGTAAGTGGTTCTATAGGTGTGTTTACACGGGAAAGTGGTTCTATAGGTGTGTTTACATGGAAAAGTTGTTCTATAGGTGTGGTTACATGGGTTACTGGTTCTATAGGTGTGGTTACATGGCTTACTGGTTCTATAAATGTGTTTACATGGGTAAGTGTAACTATATGTGTGTTTACATGGAAAAGTGGTTCTATAGGTGTGTTTACATGGAAAAGTGATTCTATAGGTGTGTTTACATGGGTAAGTGTAACTATAGGTGTGTTTACATGGGGAACAGGTTCTATAGGTGTGTTTACATGAGTTACTAGTTCTATAGGTGTGGTTACATTGGTTACTGGTACTATAGGTGTGTTTACATGTGAAAGTGGTTCTATAGGTGTGGTTTCATGGGAAAGTTGTTCTATGGGAGTGTTTACATGGGTTACTGGTTCTATAGGTGTGTTTACATGGAAAAGTGGTTCTATAGGTGTGTTTACATGAGTAAGTGGTTCTATAGGTGTGTTTACATGGGGAAGAGGTTCTATAGGTGTGTTTACATGGAAAAGTGGTTCTATAGGTGTGTTTACATGGAAAAGTGGTTCTATAGGTGTGTTTACATGGGTAAGTGGTTCAATAGGTGTATTTACATGGGTAAGTGGTTCAATAGGTGTAGTTACATGGGTAAGTGTTACCATATGTGTGTTTACATGGAAAAGTGGTTCTATAGGTGTGTTTACATGGAAAAGTGATTCTATAGGTGTGTTTACATGGGTAAGTGGTTCTATAGGTGTGTTTACATGGGGAAGAGGTTCTATAGGTGTGTTTACATGAGTTACTAGTTTTATAGGTGTGGTTACATTGGTTACTGGTACTATAGGTGTGTTAACATGTGAAAGTGGTTCTATAGGTGTGGTTTCATGGGAAAGTTGTTCTATGGGAGTGTTTACATGGGTTACTGGTTATATAGGTGTGTTTACATGGTTTACTGGTTCTATAGGTGTGGTTACATGGGTTACTGGTTCTACAGGTGTGTTTACATGGGTAAGTGGTTCTCTATAGGTGTGTCTGCATAGGTAAGTGGTTTGATATGTGTGTTTACATGAGTTACTGGTTCTATAGGTGTGGTTATATGGGAAACTGGTTCTATAGGTGTGGTTACATGGGTTACAGGTTCCATAGGTTTGGTTACATGGGTTACAGGTTCTATAGGTGTGGTTACATAAAAAAGTGGTTCTACAGGTGTGTTTACATGAGTTACTGGTTCTAAAGCTGTTATTACTTGGGTAAGTGTAACTATAGGTGTGTTAGCATGGGAAAGTGGTTCTATAGGTGTGTTTACATTGGTTACTGGTGCAAAAGGTAAGGTTAAATAAGTTACTGGTACTATAGGTAAGTTCACATGGGTAAAATGTTCCATAAGTGTGTTCACATAGGATAGTGGTTCTATAGGTGTGTTTACATGGGTAAAGGGTTCTAAAAGATGTGTTTACATAGGTTACTGGTTCTATCAGTGTGGATACATGGGTTAGTGGTTCTATAGTTGTGTTTACATGGGAAAGTGGTTCTAAAGGTGTTTTTACATGGGAAAACGGTTCTATAGGTGTGTTTACATGGGTAAGTGGTTCTATAGGTGTGTTTACATGGGTTAGCGGTTCTAATGGTGTGTTTACATGGGTAAGTAGTTCTATAGGTGTGTTTACATGGGTTACTGGTTGTAAAGGTGTGTTTACATGAGAAAAGGGTTCTGTAGGTGTGTTTACATGGGTAAGTGGTTCTATAGGTGTGTTTACATGGGTTAGTGGTTCTAATGGTGTGTTTACATGGGTTAGTGGTTCTAATGGTGTGTTTACATGAGAAAGTGGTTCTATAGGTGTGTTTACATGGGTTAGTGGTGCTAATGGTGTGTTTACATGAGTTAGCGGTTCTAACACTGTTTTTATATGGGTTAGAGGTTCTATAGGTGTGTTTACATGGGTAAGTGGTTCTATAGATGTGGTTACATGGGTTACTGGTTCTATAGGTGTATTTACACAGGAAAGTGGTTCTATAGGTGTGTTTACATGGGAAAGTTTTTCTATATGTGTGTTAACATGGGTAAGTGGTTCAATAGGTGTTTACATGGTTTACTGGCTCTATAGGTTTGGTTACATGGGAAAGTGGTTCTAAATGTGTGTTTACATGGAAAAGTTGTTCTATAGGTGTGTTCACATGGATAAGTGGTTCTATAGTTGTGTTTACATGGGTAAGTGGTTCTATAAGTGTGGTTACAGGGGTAAATGGTTCTATAGGTGTGTTTTCATAGGCAAATGGTTTTATAGGTGTGTTTACATGAGTGTTTCTATAGAGGTGTTTACATGAGAAAGTGGTTCTATAGGTGTGTTTACATGAGTAACTGGTTCTATAGGTGTGGTTACATGGGAAAGTGGTTCTATAGGTGTGTTTACATAGGTTACTTTTTCTAAAGGTGTGGTTACATGGGTTACTGGTTCAAAAGGTGTGTTTACATGGGAAAGTTGTTCTATAGGTGTGGTTACACGGGTTACTGGTTCTAAAGGTGTGTTTACATGGGAAAGTGGTTCTATAGGTGTGTTTACATGGGAAAGTGGTTCTATAGGTGTGTCTGCATAGGTAAGTGGTTTGATAGGTGTGTTTACATGGGAAAGTTGTTCAATAGGTATTTTTACATGAGAAAGTGGTTCTATAGGTGTGGTTATATAGAAAAGTGGTTCTACAGGTGTGGTTACATGGGTTACTGGTTATATAGGTGTGTTTACATGAGAAAGTGGTTCGATAGTTGTGGTTATATAGAAAAGTGGTTCTACAGGTGTGTTTACATGGGTTACTGGTTCTACAGGTGCGTTTACATGGGTTACTGGTTCTACAGGTGTGTTTTCATGGGTTACTGGTTATAAAGATGTGGTTACATGGGTTACTGGTTCTATAAATGTGGTTACATGAGTTACCTGTACTCTAGATGTGGTTGCATGGCAAAGTGGTTGTATTGGCATGTTTACATGGTGAACTGGTTCAATAAGTGTGTTTACATAAGCAAGTGGTTCTATAGGTGTGTAAACATGGGAAAGTGGCTCTAAAGGTGCTTACATAGGTAAGTTGTTCTATAGGTGTGGTTACATGGGTTACTGGTTTCTAAAAGTGTGGTTACATGAAAAAGTGGTTCTATATGTGTGTTTACATGAGTAACTCGTTCTATAAGTGTAGTTACATGGGTTACTGGTTCTATAAGTGTGTTTACATGGGCAAGTGGTTCTACAGGTTTGTTTACATGTGATAGTGGTTCTATAGGTGTGTTTACATGGGGAAGTGGTTCTATAGGTTTGTTTAAATGGAAAAGTGGTTCTATACGTATGTTTACATGGGTTACTGGTTCTATAGGTATGGTTTTATGGGTTACTGATTCTGTAGGTGTGGTTACATGGGTTACTGGTTCTATAAGTGTAGTTACATGGGTTACCGGTGTTATAGATGTGGTTAAAGTAGTTACTGGTTCTATAGATGTGTTTACATGGGAAAATGGTTTTATAGGTGTGTTTACATGGGTAAGTGGTTCTATAGGTGTGTTTATATGGGAAAGTGGATCTATAGGTGTGTTTACATGGGTAAGCGGTTCTAGATGTGTTTACATGGGAAAGCTTTTCTATAGGTGCGGTTACATGGGTTACTGGTTCTATAGTTGTGTTTACACAGGAACGCGGTTCTATAGGTGTGTTTACATGGGTAAGGGGTTCTATATGTGTGTTTACATGGTTAAGTGGTTCTATAGGTATGTTAACATGGGTTACTGGCTCTATAGGTGTGTTTACATGGGAAATTGGTTCTATAGGTGTGTTTACATGGGAAAGTGGTTCTATAGGTGTGTTTACACAGGAAAAAGGTTCTATAGGTGTGTTTACATGGGAAAGTTGTTCTATAGGTGTGTTAACATGGGTAAGTGGTTCAATAAATGTGGTTATATAGAAAAGTGGTTCAATAGGTGTGTTTACATGGTTTACTGGCTCTGTAGATGTGTTTACGTGGGTAAGTGGTTAAATAGGTGTGTTTACATGGGTCAATGTTTCTATAGCTGTGGTTACATGGGTTACTGGTTCTATAGGTGTGGTTGCATGGGAAAGTGGTTCTCTAGGTATGTTAACATGGGTTACTGGCTCTATAGGTGTGGTTACATGGGAAAGTTGTTCTATAGGTGTGTTTACACGGGTTACTGGTTCTATAAGTGTGGTTACATGGGATACCAATTCTATAGGTGTTCTAAAAAGGGAAAAGGGTTCTATAGGTGTGTTTACATGGGAAATTGGTTCTATAGGTGTGTTTACATGGGAAAGTGGTTCTATAGGTGTGTTTACACAGGAAAAAGGTTCTATAGGTGTGTTTACATGGGAAAGTTGTTCTATAGGTGTGTTAACATGGGTAAGTGGTTCAATAAATGTGGTTATATAGAAAAGTGGTTCAATAGGTGTGTTTACATGGTTTACTGGCTCTGTAGATGTGTTTACGTGCCCTGTAAAAAATAAACATTTTTTTACAGGTTTTCCCCAGTACATTTTTACAGTTTTTCCCTGTATTTATAAAATACAGAATTTTTTTGTAAAATTACAAGAATAAACTGTATATTGAAAAGTGTCATGTGATTTACCATAAAAAATCTGTATAAATGAAATACATAAAAAATCTGTTTTTTAACAGTTTTTAGATGACACTTTTAACAAAACTAACTGTAAAAATAAAGTAATCTTCATTGACAAAAATAGCAGAATCTTCTGTAATTTTCAAAAAAAAAAACTTTTGTTATACCGATATATCACTGTCAAATAAATAAAAATACTGTTAATAATGCATTTAAAAATGTACAATTGCAAAAAAAATATGTGAGCAAAGAAATAAATATTTAGTAATTTTGCATTTCTTAACCACTACTTTACATACATAAATTGGAAAAACAAAGGTATTGCCTACCTTATTAGACAGGCATCAATACAATTTAAACAGATTTTAACTTTTACTTTATTTATGCATTTGTATTAATTTAAAGATTGAATTGTTAAATAAGTGCATTTATACAAACTGTGTAAAACCATAGTCAAATGTCATTAAAACGTTATTAACTGTGATTTATTCTCACATTTATAATATTTAAATCAAGCATAATTTACCCATCCCCACATTCACAGGAAAAATGTATTACAGTCCATCTGTGCAACATGTTGGGTGCACATTCCAACCAGAGCACCACAGATATAAAATGATGCTCTAATTTACCAGTTACACACTTTTGAGTGCCTGTTGGTTTTGCATAAAGAATATATGCTGGTGTGACACAAATCAATTACATTTTAGATTTAAACATGACTGCATTGTGTTTATTAGTTTACTTAACTTAGTTGCTTTATTTCCCTGGAACTACTTAATGCAATAAGTTTATCAGGTGAAACCGGATATGACGCACCGGGGATTACGCAATACATCGTGAAGGCACATTGTGTTTCAATGGCATCTCAGGTAATGTGAAGCTTTACAAAATCTTTTTCCATATGTCTAATTGCATGCTAATCATGATGTGTATCTTATTATATTGTTTAATATAGCTCTTTAGTTGAATAATATTCAAGTTTTATTGCTGTACATGCTTTATTTGTTTAAAAATGCTAACGCTAATTCGCGCGTGCTAATGCTAACGCTGGACCTGCTTATAGTGATTTATTTATTAACATCTTTCCAGGGATTCTGTGAATCATATTAAAGTCTTGAGGCAGATTTTAATAGATTGCCGTTGGCTGACTGTATATTAAGTCCGGTTGCGCTGTGTGTGATAACGTTGCATTGCCGTGGTGCTAGCTAGTGCTAAGCTAGTCAAGTTCAACAGCCAGTATTCTCAACTTGTGGCAGTAAGATTCTTTCCCGAAAGGTAAAAATGGCTTAAATTACTTAATGCTGAAGTATATTAGAAGAAGGTAGAAAATAAAAAGATGTGTAATATTTGCTGTGCCAGTGCATTAAAAAACATGGACACAACCTAGCTAGCTAAGATGTGAGCAGGCAGCTCGAGCCTGAGGGGAACCGCTCAGGTTCTGCACAAACTAAAAAACAAAGTGATTCTGTAACGTTAGTATCATTACAAACCTGAGTTTTGTGACTGTTATCCTCGAAAGCACACACATGTGAACAGTATTGGATAATCAATGAATTTGTAATGTTAAAGTCTTTACTATAGAAATAATATTTTAGTTATTTACAACAAAACAACTGATGTCTTGTATCTTCTGTTTACAGATGGTTGGAAATGTGTATTTGCAGTTGGACTGACCTTTTACTGGTAATTTTTTTTCTACATTTTATGCTAAATTGAAGAATATTGAGCTACTTTTGACTGAACACTGAGTTAAGTTTAGATTAAGTGAAGAAGAAAAAATGTGGAAATTCTTATTATTTATTCTGTTTGGTTCTTTTACTTACTTTTTAGTTTTATGTATTTTATGTCTTTTCTTTTTTAAGCTGGTAATTTCTTTATAAATATTTGTCTTGCTGATTTTGATTTCCTTTAGTTTTCTTTAGTAATTTTTTATTTATATATCATTTTAATAGTATCCAATTTCATCTACAATTTAGGATTCCTCCAATCACGCAATACCATCAGCGCTAGGAGGGTGAAGGTAAGCACAAGTTTCCTCTGAATTGTTACAGCAACCACCCCATCTTTTCGGGCCAGTGTACGTCCGAGTTAAAATATAGGTTGAAGTGAGATGTCAGATATGTTAAGTCCTAAATGGAAATTTGTGTACTGTTAAGTTTAAGAAAGTGATTTTCCCCCTCTGTTCCATTGTAGGATGGTGATATGGCTGCAACTGAACGGGTGATCGGGAGACTGTTCTTGGGATCTATGTGACTAGAGTTGAGGGAGCTGAAGCCATGGACCCACCTGCCAATACTGGAGTGGTATTAGACGGTGGTGTGGTTCTAGAAGACCTGGGCAGTGTGTTCCTTGCCTTTGCAGTTCGGGCTGATTTATGCCTTATATATTTATAACCTTATGATTTAGAACTTGAGTTACCCTCCTACATTCAGATACACTTTTGATGTACTCCAAAAACTGTTTCTGGAACTAGATGCTAACAAACTGTCTCATAAAGCTCAATTACTAAATATAAAGCTATTCAGTGAGATGTGGTCCATACTGAGTATTACACTTGTGACGTACTGTTTATCGAATCCCACTGTGGTTGCACTTTCTGAAAACTTTAATGTTGGCACTGACTTTTGTACATAATTCAGATTTGTTCAGAAGTGTTTCATGCCCATGTTTTGTAGACATTTCACTTAACTGTGTGCTGCTTTGTTAAACATTTTCCATTTAAATGAATTTTGATTGCACTTATTGTATGCTGTATTGTGTTAGACATCTGATTTTTACACTGATCAGCCATAACATTAAAACCTCCTTGTTTCTACACTTACTGTTTATTTGTGTGAAAATTATTTGGGTCAAAAATAGCTGAACTGTGGTGGATTTTGATCCATTTTGAAGCTGAAATTAACAAAAGCTATTTATATACTGCATTTATAAAGTTCTATATATGTTCTAAAGTTCTATGTGACACGTAACAGCTGCAAAATTTCACAGTATTATGCAGACAAATCTTAACCTACTTAAAATTTTTGTATTTTGTGTATTTTTTTAAATGAAGAATAACAATTTAAAAATACAGTTAACTTATGTTTTAGAGAAAGAAAATGCTTTTATTTTGACAGTTTATTAATGTATTTAGATAATAAAAAAAGACAATTTAACAGATATTTTTTGCAATACCTCTGACAGTTCATTTAAAATTGGGCTTTTGCTAAGTAAAATTACATGGGTTTTTTTTGTTTTATATGCAAATATTTTGTGAAAACAGTAGTAATTATCTGTACTTAAACTTTTGTTTATCATTTATAAAGATAATTATTCTGTTTTTTTAGAGGTGTATGACACTGTTCTAACAATTAATATATGTTGAAAGTAGAAGATTTCATGAAATTATAGGACAATTTCCTGTAAAATTACAGTGATAGATGTTAATTATGGTAAATATTATTACCGTTTTTTTACAGTTTATCTCTGTTTTAAATTTTACAGTTTTTTCCTGTTTTTTTACAGACATTCTCTGGCGCCCCTGCTGCCAGAAAAATACCGTTTTTTTACGCTTTTTTTTTTTACAGTGTGGGTAAGTGGTTAAATAGGTGTGTTTACATGGGTCAATGTTTCTATAGCTGTGGTTACATGGGTTACTGGTTCTATAGGTGTGGTTGCATGGGAAAGTGGTTCTCTAGGTGTGCTTAAAAGGGAAAAGGGTTATATGGGTGTGTTTACATGAGTAAGTGGTTCTATAGGTGTTTGTACATGGATAAGTGGTTTTATAAGTGTGATTACATAGGTAACTGGTTCTATAGGTGAGTTAACATGGGGCACAGGTTCTATAGGTGTGGTTACATTGGAAATAGGTTATATAGGTGTGAAAACATGGCTAAGTGGTTCTAAAAGTGTGTTTACATGGGTTACTGGTTCAATACGTGTGGTTACATGGGTTACTGTTTCTAAAGGTGTGTTTACATTAGAAAGTATATCTATAGGTGTATTTACATGGGTAAGTGGTTCTATAGGTGCTTACATAGGTAAGTTGTTATATAGGTGCGGTTACATGGGTTACTGGTTCTATAGATGTGGTTGCATGGGAAAGTGGTTCCATAGGTGTGTTTAAAATGGAAAAGGGTTCTAGGGGTGTGTTCACATGGAAAAGTTGTTCAAAAGGTGTGTTTACATGGGTAAGTGTTTCGATAGGTGTGTTTACATGGGTAAGTGGTTCTATAGGTGTTTTTACATTGGTAAGTGGTTCTATAGGTGTGTTTACATAAGTTACTGGTTCTATAGGTGTGGTTACTTGGGAAAGTGGCTCTATAAGTGTGTTTATACAAGTTCCTGTTTCTATAGGTGTGTTTACATGAGAAAAATGTCCTATAGGTGTCTTTACATGGGAAAGTAGTTCTATAGGTTTGTTTACATGGCAAAGTGGTTCTATAGGTGTGTTTACATGGGAACGTGGTTCTATAAGTGTTTTTACATGAAAAAGTGGTTCTATAGGTGTGTTTACATGGGTCAATGTTTCTATAATTGTGTTTACATGGGAAAGTGATTCTATAGGTGTGTTTACATAGGCAAATGGTTCTATAAATGTGTTTACATTGGAAAGAGGTTCTATACGTGTGTTTACATAGGAAAGTGGTTCTAAGAGTGTTTTTACATGAGCAAGTGGTTCAATAGGTGTGTTTACATGGGCAACTGGTTCTATAAGTGTGTTTACATGGCAAAGGGGTTCCATAGGTGTGTTTACATGGCAAAGGGGTTCCATAGGTGTGAGTACATGGGAAAGTGGTTCCATAGGTGTGTTTACATGGGAAAGTGGTTCTATAGGTGTGGTTAAATGGGTAAGTGTTTATATAGGTGTGTTTACATGAGTAACTGGTTCTATAAGTGTGTTTACATGGGTTACTGGTTCTAAAGGTGTGATTACATGGGAAAGTGGTTCTATAGGTGTTTTTGCATGGGAAAGTGGTTCTATAGGTGTGGTTACATGAGAAAGTGGTTTTACAAGGGTGTTTACATGGGTAAGTGGTTCTAAAGCTGTTTTACATGGGTAAGAGGTTCTAATAATTTGTCAATATGGGTAAGTGGTTCTATAAATGTGTTTACATGGGTTACTGTTTCTACAGTTGTGGTTACAAGGGAAAATGGTTTTATAGATGTGTTTGCGTAAAAAAGTGGTTCTATGGGTGTTTTTACATGGAAAAGTGGTTCTATAGGTGTGTTTACATGGGTTACTGTTTCTATAGTTGTGGTTACATGGGAAAGTGGTTCAATAGATGTGTTTACATAGGAAAGTGGTTGTAAAGCTGTTTTTACATGGGTAAGTGGTTCTATAGGTGTGGTTACTTAAGTTACTGGTTATATAGGTGTGTTTACATGGGAAAGTGGTTCTATAGGTTTGTTTAAATGGGTAAGTTGTTCTAAAGCTGTTTTACATGGTTAAGTGTTACTATAAGTGTGTTTACATGGAAAAGTGGTTCTATAGGTGTGTTTACATGGGCAAGTGGTTCTATAGATGTGTTTACATGAGTTAGTGGTTCTATAGGTGTGTTTACATAAATCAGTGGTTGAATAGGTGTGTTTAAATGGGAAAGTGTTTCTTTAGGTGTGTTTACATGGGTTAGAGGTTGAATAAATGTGTTTACATGGGCAAGTGGTTCTATAGGTGTGGTTACATGGGTTTCTGGTTCTATAGGTGTGTTTACATGGGAAAGAGGTTCTATAGGTGTGTTTACATGGGGAAGTGGTTCTATAGGTGTGATTAAAAAGGGAAATGGGTTCTACAGGTGTGTTTACACAGGTAAGTTGTTCTATAGCTGTGTTTAGATGGGTTACTGGTTCAATAGGTGTGGTTACATGGGAAAGTGGTTTTATAGGTGTGGTTTTGGTTTGGTTTGGGTTTTAACGCCATTATAAGCTCTATATTTAGAGCCATCTCTATGGCGTGCCATTTTTATCTTTTTCAGAGTACTTTAACTACATAAAAAATGTTTAAGGAGGTTAAGGTTATAAAAGATGTTTTAGCTTTATGCTTTTAAGAAATTTTAAAATCTTAGAAGGAGCTGTTTTTCTAAAAATGTCTTTTATATCTGATCCAGTTAGGTACAGATTTCTGTCCTGGGTAAAAAGCTCGCATTCACATAGTATATGTTTAATTGTTAAAGTAATTGAGCAATGAGAGCACTTTGGGGCCTGTTCTCCTTTTAATAAGTGTCCGTGTGTAAGGTTTGAGTGTCCTATTCTGCATCGTGTGAGGGCTACTTGGTCCTCCCTCTTCTGAGTATGGTTAATTTGGTTTGGTTGTACGTTTTGTTGGATTTCCCCGAGTTTGTTATTTTCTTGTAAATTCCAGTCCTCTTGCCATTTTTCTTGTATATAGCTCCTTATGATGGGTCTTAGGTCTGTTGGTGGTATGTATATTGGTGTAACTGGTTGTTCTGCTGCTCTTTTGGCTATAGTATCTGCTTCTTCGTTTCCCTTTATACCCTTGTGGCCTGGTATCCAGCAAAACCTCAGTATTTTATTTGATTCATCCAGTGCTTTCAGTTTATACAGTATTTCCTCGATGATGGGGTGGTCAATATTTAGTGATTTGATGGCTTGAATGCAGGACTTTGAATCTGTGCATATGGTGGCTTTCTGGTGACTTGATCTCTGGAAATATGTTGTAGCCATTAGAATTGCTTGTGCTTCTGCGGTAAAAATGGAGCTGTGTGGGGGGATATTTGTGCATTGTTTTTTGGTCTTTGTGTAGAAAGCTGCACCGGTGTGAGTAGATGTCTTTGACCCGTCTGTGTAAATAATCAAGTAGCCTGTTTGTCTTTCTTCAAATTCCTTGAAAATACTTTGTGCTATTTCTGTGCTCATAGTTTGCTTGGGGAAATTTGTGAAAGTTTCTGAGATGCAAGGACTTCCAAGGTCCCATGGAGGAAAGGTTTTCCTTTGTGTATCATTTAGCATTGCTCTTTTCTGAAAGTTTTCTAAATCCCATTGTAGTCTTTCTCCCGCAGGTCTGATCTGGTTTGGTTTCAAATCGTAAGCTGCAGAGTGGTTTCTCTTGAAAACTGTATTGAAGGCTGGGTTGCTTGTGTTCTCTCTTAGTTTAAGTATGTACCAGAGTGCTTGGCGCTTCCATCTCCAGTGCAGTGGGAGTTCATCTGCTTCTATATATAGGCTTTGTACTGGGGAGGTCCGAAAAGCTCCCAGTGCCAGTCTCAGTCCTTGATGATGACATGTGTTTAGGGTTCGTAAGTAGGACTTTCTGGCTGCTCCATACACTATGCTTCCATAGGTGTGGTTACATGGGAAAGACGTTCTATAGATTTTTACATGAGTAAGTGGTTCTAAAGCTGTTTCACATGGGTAAGTGTTTCAATAAATGTGTTTACATTGGTTACTGTTTCTATAGTTGTGGTTACATGGGAAAGTGGTTCTATAGATGTCTTTACATAGGAAAGTGGTTCTAAAGCTGTTTTTACATGGGCAAGTGTTACTATAGGTGTGTTTACATGGAAAAGTGATTCTATAAGTGTGTTTACATGGGTAAGTGGTTCTATAGGTGTGGTTACATAAATTACTGGTTCTATAGGTGTGTTTGCAAGGAAAAATGGTTCTATAGGTGTGGTTACATGGGTTACTGGTTCTATAGGTGTGGTTACATGGGTGAAAGGTTCTATAGTTGCGTTTACATGGGAAAGTGGTTCTATAGTTGTGTTTACATGGGTGAATGTTTCTATAATTGTGTTTACATGGGCAAGTGTTACTATAGGTGTGTTTACATGGAAAAGTGGTTCTATAGGTGTGTTTACATGGGTAAGTGGTTCTATAGCTGTGGTTACATAAATAAGTGGTTGTATAGGTGTGGTTTCATGGGTGAGTGGTTCAATAGGTGTGTTTACATGGGAAAGTGGTTCTATACGTGTGTTTACATGTGTGAAAGTATCTATAATTGTGTTTACATAGGAAAGTGTTTCAATAGGTGTGTTTACATGGGAAAGTGGTTCTATATGTGTGTTTACATGGGTGAATGTTTCTATAGTTGTGTTTACATGGGAAAGTGGTTCTATAGATGTGTTTACATGGGAAAGTGGTTCTATAAATGTGTTTACATGGTTAAGTGGTTCTATAGGTGTATTTACATGGGTTAGTAGATTTATAGGTGTTTACATGGGTTAGTGGTTCTATAAGTGTGTCTACATGGGCAAGTGGTTCTATGAGAGCGTCTACATGGGCAAGTGGTTCTATAGGTGTTTTGAGATGGGTGTTTTATATAGGTGTGTTGGGGGAATTCAGGTGTGTTTAAATGGGTAAGTGGTTCTATAGGTGTGGTTACATGGGTTAGTGGTTCTTTAGGTAATTACATGGGAAAATCGTTCTATAGGTGTTTTTACACATGAAAGTGGTTCTTTAGATGTGTTTACATAAGAAAGTGGTTCCATAGGTGTGTTTACATGGGTAAGTGGTTCTATTGGTGTGTTTACATGGGTAAGTTGTTCTATTGGTGTGTTTACATGGGTAAGTGGTTCTATTGACGTGTTTCCATGGTAAAGTGGTTCTATAGGTGTGTTTACATGGGTAAGTGGTTTTATAGGTGTGTTTACATGGGTAAGTGGTTCAATAAGTGTGTTTACATGGGTAAGTGGTTCAATAAGTGTGTTTACATGGGTAAGTGGTTCAATAAGTGTGTTTACATGGGTAAGTGGTTCAATAAGTGTGTTTACATGGGTAAGTGGTTCAATAAGTGTGTTTACATGGGTAAGTGGTTCAATAAGTGTGTTTACATGGGTAAGTGGTTCTAAAGGTGTGTTTACATTAAAATGTGGTTCAATAGGTGTGTTTACATGGGCAAGTGGTTCTATTGGTGTGTTTTCATGGGTAAGTCGTTCTACAGGCACGTTTACATATGAAAGTGGTTCTATAGGTGTGTTCACATGAGTACGTGGTTCTACAGGTGTGTTTACATGGGCAGGTGGTTCTATAGGTGTGTTTACATGGGTAAGTGGTTCTATAGGTGTGTCTAAATGGAAAAGTGGTTCTATAGGTGTGTTTACATAGATTAGTGGTTTTATAGGTGTGTGTACATGGAAAAAGTTGTAACCTTCTTCCTTTCGAGGTGTACACAAAAAATAAAGAGAGGTTCCCTGCACTTCTTTTCCTGCGCTTTTTAAATAAACACTCCTTCCTAGAAAACACTCATTAAACAAAAAACTGTATTAGTGTATTTAAAACAAAACAAAACTGAACAAATGAACTCCTATATACAC
This sequence comes from Trichomycterus rosablanca, assembly GCF_030014385.1. Taxonomy (NCBI): domain Eukaryota; kingdom Metazoa; phylum Chordata; class Actinopteri; order Siluriformes; family Trichomycteridae; genus Trichomycterus; species Trichomycterus rosablanca. The sequence goes on from NC_085989.1 coordinate 11,088,286, forward strand.
AATAAACTCAATATTTACAAATGCCCTCTTCCCAGTGTGATTTAAAATAAGTCCAGAAGGTTGACCACAGTAGGCTTGGTAGAGTTCAAAGCTTCTTACCAGGAGTCCACATCAATGTAATCCTGAGTTATCTGTATAATGCAGCCTTGTCCAAACCTTCAGTTCGTCCTTATTAGATGTTAGATGTACTTTTCCAATATCCAGCAGTTAATAATGGGTAGTGGATTTCCAAAATAAACTCCTTTTCTACACAAGTAGGAATATACATACATTACCAATGTGAATTTACAATGCAGGTTTAGCATAAAGCATTAGCATTACTACATTCCATAATATTTCCAAAATATAAATTATACCAAAATTAAGGATAATCATTTTCTTAATAAACATGGCTTAGAGTACTTACATCTAGGAGTCAAACATTTAAGTTTCCTAGGAAAGAAGCTTTCAAATCCTCAAAATGATCAGCACACATGCAAAGCAGCAAACAAACATACTAGCAAACCACTTTAGCTTCCATCAGGAAATGCTGTGACTACTTCCTTTCACAAAAGAAAAATATAGGTTATTCCCTCTCTGTTGCCCTTAAAGAAAATCAGGAGAACTGACCAAAAGTAACTTCATGGTGTAGGCCACATTGCCTGTTACAAAGTGGTTCAATAGTTTTACATGGGTTACTGGTTCTATAAGTGTGGTTACATGGGAAAGTAATTCTATAGGTGTGTTTACATGGGAAAATGAATCTAATAGTGTATTTACATGGAAAAGTGGTTCTAAAGATGTGCTTACATGGGAAAGTGGTTCTATATGTGTGTCTACATGAAAAAGTGTTTCTATAGGTGTGTTTACATGGGTAACTGGTTCTATAGGTGTGCTTACATGAGTAAATGGTTCTATAGGTGTGGTTACATGAGAAAGTGGTTCTATAGGTGTGGTTACAAGGAAAAGTGGTTATTGGGAGTGTTTACATGGTTAACTGGTTCTATAGGTGTGTTTACATGGGTAAGTGATTCGATAGGTGTGTTTACATGGGAAAGTGGTTCTGTGGGAGTGTTTACATGGGTTACTGGTTCTATAAGTGTGGTTACATGGGAAAGTGATTCGATAGGTGTGTTTACATGGGTAAGTGGTTCTATAGTTGTGTTTACATGGGTAAGAGGTTCTATAGGTGTGTTTACATGGGAAAGTGGTTCTATAGGTGTGTTTACATGGGTTACTGGTTCAATAGGTGTGGTTACATGGGTAACTGGCTCTATAGGTGTGGTTACATGGGTTACTGTTTCTATAGGTGTGGTTACATGGGAAAGTGGTTATATAGGTTTGTTTAGATGGGTAAGTGGTTCTATAGGTGTGTTTACATGAGTTATTGGTTCTACAGGTGTGTTCACATGGAAAAGTGGTTCTATAGGTGTGTTTATATGGGTAATTGGTTCAAAAGCTGTTTTTACAAGGGTAAGTGGTTCTATAGGTGTGTTTACATGGGTTACTGGTTTTATAGTTGTGGTTACATGGGTAAGTGGTTCAAAAGCTGTTTTTACATGGATAAGTGGTTCTATAGGTGGGTTTACATGGGTTAGTGGTTCTATAAGTGTGTCTACATAGAAAAGCAGAAGACTGGCAGAAGACTCAGAACAATAAAAACAAGCACATCCAGAACAGCTTTTTCCCCAAAGCTGTAACACTTCTTAACCAAAGTTGTTCTCTTGGGTAACTGTTGGTAAATACTGGTTAACAGTCCGTGTGCTGTCGGGTCTGTTAAATATGTTCTATTTTACATGTCATACATGTGTAATTTTCTGTACTAATATGTGTATTGTTTGTACTACAATGTGGACTATTGTGTGTATTACTGTGTGTTACACCAAAGCAAATTCCTCGTATGTTTAACATACCTGGCAAAATAAATTGATTCTGAAAAAACCCTACTGAACCTTAATAAACCTTAGAAGACCCTACTAGACCTTACTAGACCATACCAGACCTTAACAGACTTTACTAGATTGTATTATACCTTAAAAGATGCAAATAGACCTTAATAGACCTTAGAAGACCCTACTAGACCTTACTAGACCCAACTAGACGTTACTGGAACTCAACAGACTTTACTAGACAGTATTATACCTTAACAGACCCTACTAGACCTTATTAGACATTAGAAGACCCTACTAGACCTTAACAGACTTTACTAGACTGTATTATACTTTAAAAGACGCAACTAGACCTTAACAGACCTCAGAAGATCCTACTTGACCCTACTAGACCTTACTAGACCTCAACAGACCCTACTTGACCTTAAAAGACCTCATTAGACCCTAGTAGACCTTAACAAAACCCTACTAGACCCTACTAGACCCTATAAGACCTTAACAGAATCTACTAGACCTTAATAGACTTTAAAAGACCTTACTAGAAATTAACAGACCCTAATGGACCATAACAGACCCTACTAGACCTTGAAAGACCTTACTAGACCACACAATACCATAACAGACCCTACTAGACCTTAAAAGACCTTACAAGAACCTACTAGAACTTAACAGACCCAACAAGACCTTAACAGACCCTACTAGATATTAACAAACCCTACTAGACTATTACTAGACCTTTACAGAAACTACTAGACCATAATAAACCTTACTAGACCTTTACAGAAACTAATAGACCATATTAGACATTAACAGACCCTACAAGACCTTAAAAAACCCTTCTAGACCCTATAAGACCTTAAGACCCTACAAGACCTTAATAGACCCTAATAGACCCTATAAGACTATAACAGAATCTACTAGACCTTACTAGACTTTAACAGACCTAACTAGAAATTACCAGACCCTACTAGACCATAAAAGACCCTACTAGACCTTGAAAGACCCTACTAGACCTTACTACACCTTAACAGAACCTACTAGACCTAAACAGAAAACAATAGACCTTGGAAGATCTTAATAGACGAGACTAAATCTTAACAGACCCTACTAGACCTTACCATACCTTAACAGACCCTACTAGACCCTATTAGAACTTAAAAGAGCCTAATAGACCCTATTAGACCTTAACAGACGCTGTAAAACCTTAAGTCCTTAAAAGACCTTACTAGACCCTACTAGAACTTAACAGACCCTAATGAAACTTAAAAGACCCTACTAGACCTTAAAAGACCACACAAAAACTTACAAGACCATAAAAGACCCTACAAGACCTTAGTAGACCTTAAAATACCCTACTAGATCTTAACAGACCCTATTAGACCTTACCAGAACCTAATACACCTTAACAGACCCTAAGACCTTTGCTCGACCCTACAAGACTCTACTAGACCTTAACAGACCCTACTAGACCTAACCAAACTTTAACAGACACTACAAGACCTTAACAGACCCTACTAGACCTTAACAAACCTTAAGACCCTACTAGACCTTACAAGAACTTAAAAAACCCTTCAAGACTTTGCTGGACCCTACTAGACCCTACCAGACCCTAACATACCTTACAAGACCTTAACAAACCATTATAGACCTTAGTACACCTTACTAGACCTTAACAAACCCTACTAAACCATAACAGACCCTAATAGACCTTACTACCCCTTAATAGAATGTACTAGACATTAAAAAACCCTAAAAGACCTTAGCAGAACCTACTAGACCTTAAAAGATCTTAATAGACCATACAAGACCTTACTAGAGCTTATAAGACCCTATTAAACCTTATCAGATCCTACTAGACCATAACCAAAACTACTAGACCTTACTAAATCGTAACAGACCCTACTAGACCTTACTAGCACATAACAGACCCTACTAGATCTTACTAGACTTTAACAGACCCTACTCGACCTTACTAAACCTTAAAAGACTCTACAAAATCCTATTAGACCTTAACAGACCCTACTAGACCTCAATAGACCCTACTTAAACTAACTAGATGTTACCAGACCCTACTACACCTAGTCAGACCGTACAACACCTTAAAAGACCCTAGTAGACCCTATTAGACCTTAACAGACCTTACTAGATCTTAACAGACCCTACTAGACCTTACTAGCATATAACAGACCTTACTAGAACTTAAAAGACCCTACTAGACCTTAAAAGACCACACAAAAACTTACAAGACCATAAAAGACCCTACAAGACCTTAGTAGACCTTAAAAGACCCTACTAGATCTTAACAGACCCTATTAGACCTTAACAGAACCTAATACACCTTAACAGACCCTAAGACCTTTGCTAGACCCTACAAGACTCTACTAGACCTTAACAGACCCTACTAGACCTAACCAAACTTTAACAGACACTACAAGACCTTAACAGACCCTACTAGACCTTAACAAACCTTAAGACCCTACTAGACCTTACAAGAACTTAAAAAACCCTTCAAGACTTTGCTGGACCCTACTAGACCCTACCAGACCCTAACATACCTTACAAGACCTTAACAAACCATTATAGACCTTAGTACACCTTACTAGACCTTAACAAACCCTACTAAACCATAACAGACCCTAATAGACCTTACTACCCCTTAATAGAATGTACTAGACATTAAAAAACCCTAAAAGACCTTAGCAGAACCTACTAGACCTTAAAAGATCTTAATAGACCATACAAGACCTTACTAGAGCTTATAAGACCCTATTAAACCTTATCAGATCCTACTAGACCATAACCAAAACTACTAGACCTTACTAAATCTTAACAGACCCTACTAGACCTTACTAGCACATAACAGACCCTACTAGATCTTACTAGACTTTAACAGACCCTACTCGACCTTACTAAACCTTAAAAGACTCTACAAAATCCTATTAGACCTTAACAGACCCTACTAGACCTCAATAGACCCTACTTAAACTAACTAGATGTTACCAGACCCTACTACACCTAGTCAGACCGTACAACACCTTAAAAGACCCTAGTAGACCCTATTAGACCTTAACAGACCTTACTAGATCTTAACAGACCCTACTAGACCTTACTAGCATATAACAGACCTTACTAGAACTTAACAGACCCTGCTAGACCCTAAAATACCTTAAAACACCCTACTGGACCTTAACAGACCCTACTCAACCCTATTGGACCTTAACAGATCCTACAAGACCTAACTAGAAATTAACAGACACTACAAGACATTAACAAACTTTAACAAACCGTAATAGACATTAACAAAGCTTACTAGCAGATAACAGACCTTACTAGACCTTAACAGACCCTACTAGACTCTAAAAGACCTTAAAAGACCCCACTGGACCTTAACAGACCCTACTTAACCATATTGGACCTTAACAGACCTTACTAGACCTTAACAGATCCTACAAGACCTAACTAAACATTAACCGACACTACAAGACCTTAACAAACTTTAAAAAACCGTAATAGACATTAACAAACCTTACTAGCAGACAACAGACCTCACTAGACCTTAACAGACCCTACTAGACTCTAAAAGACCTTAAAAGACGCTACTGGACCTTAACAGACCCTACTCAACCCTATTGGACCTTAACAGACCTTAACAGATCCTACAAGACCTAACTAGACATTAAGAGACACTACAAGACCTTAACAAACTTTAACAAACCGTAATAGACCTTAACAAACCTTACTAGCATATAACAGACCCTACAAGACCTTCATAGACCTTAAAAGACCCTAGTAGACCTTACTAAAAATTAACAGACCATACAAGAACATAGTAGACCTTAACAGACCCTAGTACAGACTTTATTAGAACCTACTAGACCTTACCGGACCCTACTTGACCTTAACAGACCCTACTGGACCTTAAAAGACCTTATTGGACCTTACTAGACCTTAAAAGACCCTAAAAGACCTTACAACACCTTAAAAGACCTTACTAGACCTTACCAGACGCTGCTACACCTTAACAGAACCTACAAGACCTGAACAGACCTTAACAGACCCTATTAGACCTTACTAGACCTTACAAGCACATAACAAACCCTATTAGAAATTAACAGACCCTAATGGGCCCTATTAGACCTTAAAAGACCCTACTAGATCTTACAAGACCTTAACAGAACCTACTAGACCCTACTAGACCCTAACAGACCATACTAGACCTTACTAGCACATAACAGACCCTAAAAGACCTTAAAAGACCCTACTCAACCTTACTAAACCTTAAAATACCTTAACAGACCATATTAGAACTTAAAAGACCTTAAAAAAAACCTACTACACTCTACTAGACCCTAAGAGAAACTACTACACCTTACTAGACCTTAAAAGACCCTAATAGACCTTACTACACCTTAAAGAACCTTAACAGACCTTACTTGATTTTACTAGACCTTACCAGACGCTGCTACACCTTAACAGAACCTACTAGACCTGAACAGACCTTAACAGACCCTATTAGACCTTACTAGACCTTACAAGCACATAACAAACCCTATTAGACATTACAAGACCCTAATGGGCCCTATTAGACCTTAAAAGACACTACTAGATCTTACAAGACCTTAACAGAACCTACTAGACCTTAACAGACCCTACTAGACCTTAACAGACCCAACTAGACCTTAACAGACCCTACTAGACCTTAACAGACCCTACTAGACCTTAACAGACTTTACTAGATCTTAACAGAAACTACTAAAACTTGCTAGACCTTAATAGACCCAACTAGACCTTAAAAGACCCTACTAGACCCTATTACACCTTACTAGACCTTAACAAACCGTAAGAGACCTTAACAGAAATTGATGGACCTTAATAGACATTAAAAAACCCTACTAGACCTTACTAGACCTTAACAGACCATGAAAAACAAACAGACTCTAGAAGACCTTTCTTCACATAAGACACTACTAGACCTTAAAATACCTTGACACACCCATCTAGATTTTATTAGACCTCAACAAACCCCATTAGACATTAAAAGACCCAACTACACGAAAACAGACCCTATTAGACCTTACTAGACCTTAACAGACCCCACTAGACCTTAAAAGACCCTATTAGACCTTAACAAACACTACTAAACCTTAAAAGACCCTACTAGACCTTAACAGAACCGACTAGACCCTATTAGACCTTACTATACCCTACAAGACCTTAACAGACCCTACTAGACCTCAACAGACCCTATTAGACCTTAACAGACCTAATAAGACTTTAACAGATGCTACTAGACCTTTATAGACCTAAAAGACCCTAAAAGATCCTATTAAACCTTAACAGAACCTAGTAGACCTCAACAGACCCTAAAAGACCCTATTAGACATTAAAAGACCGTACTAGACCCTATAAGACCTTAACAGACCCAATTAGACCTTAACAGACCCTAATAGACGTTAACAGACCCAATTAGACCTTCAAAGACCCTACTAGTCCTTAACAGACCCTACTAGACCCTATAAAACCTTAAAAGACCCTACTAGACCTTAATATACCTTAACAGACCCAACTAGACCCTGTTAAACCTTAAAAGACCAAACTAGAAACTATTAAACCTTAACAGACTTTACTAGACCTTAATAGACCCTACCAGACCTTAACAGACCCTAGTGGACATTACAACCTAAAAGACTTTACTAAAAAATATTAGACCTTTACAGACACTACCACACTACTAGATCTTCTTAACCAGACCTCACCAGACCCTACGTGACCTTACCAGACCATTCTAGACCTTAACAGACACTACAGGACTTTAGAAGACCTTAACAGAAAAAACTAGACCTTACTAGACCTTACAAAAAACTAATAAACCTTACCAAATTTTAACAGACAATACTAGACCTTAACAGACCTTACAAAAACCTATTAGACCCTACAAGACCTAAAAAGAACCTACTAGACCTTACAAAAACCTACTAGACCTTACTATACATAAACAGACCCTATTAGACCTTACTAGTACATAACAAACACTAATAGACCTTAAAAGACCCTACTAAACCTTTAAAGACCATAATAGACCTTAGTAGACCTTAAAAGACCCTAGCTGAACTTACCAGATTTAACAAAAACCCTTTTAGACCTTAGTAAACCTTAAGAAACCCTACTATGCCCTATTAGACTTTAAGAGACCCTACTAGACCTTACTAAGGCTTAAAAGACCCTATAAGACCCTATTAGATATTACCAGACCCTAGTAGACCTTAACAGATCTTATTAGACCCTATAAGTTCTTAACAGACCACACTGGACAATACTAGACCTTAACAGACCCTACTAGACCTTACCAGACACTATTAGACCTTAGGAGACCTTAACAGACCATACTAGACCCAACTAAACCCTATTAGACCTCAACAGGTCGTACTAGAACATAAAAGACCTTATTAGACCTTAACAGACCTTACTAGACCTTAACAGACCTTACTAAACCTTAAGAGACTTTACTAGACCTTATTAGACCTGAACAGACCCTACTAGACCTTAACAGACCAAAGTAGACCTTACAAGACCTTCACAGACCCTACAAGACCTTAACAAACTCTAATAGACCATAAAAGACCAAAGTAGACCTTAACAGACCACTCTACACCTTACTAGATCTTAACAGACCCTACTAGACCTTATTAGACCTTAAAAGACCCTAATAGACGTTAAGAGACCCTACTAGACCCTATAAGACCATAACAGACCCGTTTAGACCATAACAGACCCGTTTAGACCTTAACAGACCCTACTGGACCTCACTAGACTAACAAACCCTACAAGACCTTAACAGACCCTACTATACCTTAACAGACCCAAAAATACCTTAACAGACCCTACTAGGCCTTACTAGGCCTTAACAGACCCTACTAGACCTCAACAGACCCTATAATACCTTAACAGACCCGACTAGACCTTAGGAGACTCTTCTAGACCCTATAAGACCTTAACAGACCCTACAAGACCTTAATATATCTTAACAGACACTACTAGACACCAATAAACCTTAAAAGACTTTCTAGACCTTAAGAGATAATACTAGACCTTATCAGACCCTAGTGGAACTTACTAGACCTTAAAAGACTTTACTAGACCTTATTAGACCTTTACAGACACTACTAGACCTAACAAGACCTCACCAGACCCTACTAGACCTTAACAGACAATACTAGATCTTAGTAGACCTTAACAGACACTACTAGACACGATTAAATCTTAACAGACCTTATAAGACCTTAACAGACCGGAATAGACCATAATAGACCTAAAAAACCTTAATAGACCAAATAGACCTTAACAGACCCTACCAGACCTTACTAGAAATTAACAGACCAAACTAGACCTCATTAGACCTTAACAGACCATACAAGAACTTACAAGACCTTATCAGTTCCTTCTAGACCTTAACAGACCCTACTAGAACTTACAAGACCTTAACAGATTTTTCTAGAACTTAACAGATCCTATAAGACTTTAAAAGACCCTACTAGACCCTATTAGACCTTAAAAGACTTTACTAGATGTTAAGAGACCATACTAGACCTTACCAGACCCTACTAGACCTTGACAGAACCTACAAAACTTAACAGACACTACTAGACCTTACTACACCTTAACAGAAACTACTAAACCTTAACAGAACCTTAACTACTACACCCTACTAGAGCTTAACAGACCTTACTAAACCTTAACAGACGCTAGTGGACCTTACTAGACCTTAGCAGACCTTACTAGAACTTAACAGAACCTACTAGACCTAAAAAGAACCTGCTAGACCTTAAGACAATAAGAGACCTTAAAAGAACATACTAGATTTTAACAGACCCTACTAGACCTTAAAAGATCTTAATAGACCTTAACAGTTGACCTTACCAGACCTTACAAGATACTATAAGACCTTAATAAACCTTACTAAACCTTAACAGACCCTACTAGACCCTTCCAGACCATACAAGACCCAATAAGACCTCAACAGACCCTATAATACCTTAACAGACCCGACTAGACGTTAACAGACTCTTCTAGACCCTATAAGACCTTAACAGACCCTAATAGACCTTAATATATCTTAACAGACACTAATAGACACCAATAAACCTTAACAGACTTTCTAGACCTTAAGAGACACTACTAGACCTTATCAGACCCTAGTGGAACTTACTAGACCTTAATAGACCTTTACAGACACTACTAGACCTTACAAGACCTCACCAGACCCTACTAGACATTAACAGACAATACTAGGCCTTAGTAGACCTTAACAGACACTACTAGACCTTACAAGACCTAACCAGACCCTACAAGACATTAACAGACAATACTAGGCCTTAGTAGACCTTAAGACACTACTAGACACGATGAAATCTTAACAAACCTTATAAGACCTTACCAGACCAAATTAGACTTTACTAGACTTGAACAGACTCTACTAGACCTTAAAAGACCCTACGAGACCTAAAAAGACCCTACTAGACCTTAACAGACACTACTAGACCTTAACAGACACTACTAGACCTTAGTAGACCTTTTACAGACCCTAGCAGACCTTACTAGACCTTAACAGAAACTACTAGACCTTAACAGACTCTACCAGACCTTAAAAGACCCTACGAGACCTAAAAAGACCCTACTAGACCTTAACAGACCCTACTAGACCTTAACAGACACTGCTAGACCTTAGTAGACCTTTCACAGACCCTAGCAGACCTTACTAGACCTTAACAAAAACTACTAGACCTTAAAAGACCCTACTAGACCTTAACAGACCCTACAAGACCTTAACAGAAATTATTAAACCTTAACAGACTGAACTAGACATTACCAGGCCATACTAGACCTCAACAGACCCTAGTGGACCTTACTAGACCTTAGCAGACCTTACTAGACCTTAAAAGAACCTACTAGACCTAAACAGAACCTGCTAGACCTTAAGACAATACTAGACCTTAAACGACCTTATTAGACCTTAAAAGACCCTAGTTGACCTTACCAGACCCTATAAGACCTTACTAAACCTTAACATACCCTACAAGACCCTACCAGACCCTATTAGACCTCAAAAGACCCTACTAGACCCTACAAGAAACTATTAGACATTAACAGACCCTAATAGACCTTAACAGACCAAACTAGACCCTATTAGGCCTTAAAAGACCCAACAAGACCTTACTAGACCTTACCAGACCCTATTAGACATTAACAGATCCTACTAAACCTTAACAGACCCAACTAGACCCTATTAGACCTTAACAGACCGTACAAGACCTTAAAAGACCCAATTAGACCTTAAGAGCTTAAGACCCTAAAAGACCATACTAGACTTACACAGACTTTAATAGACCTTATTAGACCTTACCAGACCCTACTAGAAATTAACAGATCCTACTGGACCTTTACAGACCCTACTACACCTTACTAGACCTTAATAGACTGTACTAGACCTTATAAGACCTTAACAGACCCTACTAGACCTTAACAGACTCTACTAGACCTTTTGAGACTTTTATAGACCCTACAAGACCTTAACAGACCCTATTAGACCTTACTACACCTTAACAGACCCTACTAGACCTTACAAGACCTTAACAGACCCTTCTAGACCTTAACAGACCCTATAAGACCTTAAAAGACCTCATTAGACTTTACAAGAAATTAACAGCAACTTCTAGACCTTACTAGACCCTACTAGACCTAACAGACCATACTAGACCATACTAGACCATACTAGACCATACTAGACCATACTAGACCTCACCAAACCTTAAAATAAACTACTAGACCTTACCAAATCTTCACAGACAGGACTAGACCTTAACAGACCCTACTAGACCTTACTACACCTAAACAGAGCCTAATAGACGTTACAAGAGTTTAATAAAACCCTACTAGACCTTACTAGACCTTAAAAGACCTGAATAAACCTTATAAGACCTTTACAGACCGTAATAGACCCTACTACACCTCAACAGACTTTACTAGACCATAAAAGACCCTATTAAACCTTAACAAACATAACAAGAACCTACTAGACCTTAAAAGACTCTACTAGACCTTAACAGAAACTACTAGGCCTTCATAGCACATAACACACCGTACTAGACTTTACTAAACCTTAACAGACCCTACTAGATCAAATTACATCTTAAAAGACCCTACTAGACATTAACAAACCTTACTAGACCTTAACAGAACCTACTAAACCTTAACAGACCATAGAAGACCTTACATTATCAGACAATACTGGACCTTACAAGACCTTAACAGACCCTTCTAGACCCTATAAGACCTTAAAAGACCTCATTAAACTTTACAAGAAATTAACAGAAACTTCTAGACCTTACTAGACCATAATGGACCATACTAGACCATACTGGACAATACTGGACCACACTGGACCATACTGGACCTCACCAAACCTTAAAGTAAACTACTAGACCTTACCAAATCTTCACAGACAGGACTAGACCTTAACAGACTCTACTAGACCTTACTACACCTAAACAGAGCCTAATAGATGTTGCAAGAGTTTAATAAAACCCTACTAGACCTTACTAGACCTTAACAGACCCGACTAGACCTTAACAGACCTTATAAGACCTTTACAGACCGTAATAGAACCTACTACACCTCAACAGACTCTAATAGACCATAAAAGACCCTATTAAACCTTAACAGACATTACAAGAACCTACTAGACCTTATAAGACTCTAGTGGACCTTAACAGAAACTACTAGGCCTTAATAGCACATAACAGACCACACTAGACCTTAACATACCCTACTAGACCGTATTAGAATTTAACAGACCTTACTAGACCCTAATACCTTAACTGACCCGATTAGACCCTAAAAGATCTTACTAGACCTTAACAGACCCTACTAGACCCTAAAAGATCTTACAAGACCTTAACAGACCCTTATAGACCTTAACAGAAGCTACTAGATCTGAACAGACCCTATTAGACCTTAATAGACCTTAACAGACACTACTAGACCTTAAAATACCCTACTAGACCTTAACAGACCATACTAGACTTTAACAGACCCTACTTGATGTTAAGACAATAATAGACTTTAACAGACCTTACTAGACCTTAACAGACCCTACTAGACCTTACTAGCACATAACAAGCCCTACTAGACCTTAACAGACCCTACTAAACCTTAACAGAACCTACTAGACCCTATTAGACCTTAACAGACCCTACTAGACCTTAACAGACTCTACTAGACCTCAACAGACTCTACTAGACTAGACTCTAACAAACTCTAACAGACTAACAGACCCTAATAGACCTTACTAGACCCTATTACACCTTAGTAGACCTTAACAAACCCTACTAGACCCTATTACACATTACAAGACCTAACAGACCCTACTATACCTTACTACAGGGGTTTTCAACCTGTGGGGAGTACTTGTCTGAAGAAAGTACTTGTCTACTAGACCCCATTAGACCTTACTAAACCTTAACAGACCCTACTAGACCAAATTACATCTTAACAGACCCTACTAGACATTAATAAACCTTACTAGACCTTAACAGAACCTACTAAACCTTAACAGACCATAGAAGACTTTACATTATCAGACAATACTAGACCTTACAAGACCTTAACAGACCCTTCTAGACATTAATAGACCCCAATAGACCTTAACTGACCTTACTAGACTCGATAAGACATTAATAGTTAGTGTTAGACTTTACTAGATCCTAAAAGACCCTAGAACACATTACATTATCAAACACTACTAAACCTTACGAGACCTTAAAAGACCATTCTAGACCTTAATATACTTTAACAGACACTACTAGACCTTAACAAACCCTACTAGACTTCAACAGAAACTACTAGTTTTACTGGACATTAAAAGACCCTACTAGACCTTACAAGCACATAAACCCTACTAGACCTTAACAGACCCAATTAGACCTCAAAAGAACCTACTAGACCCTATTAGAACTTAAAAGACCCTACTAGACCTTAAGACAATACAATATTTGAAAAGACAATAGGAGACCTTAACATAACTTACTAGACCTTAACATACCCTATTAGACCTTCACAGACTCTACTAGACCTTACAAAACCTTAAGACCCTACTAGACCTTAACAGACCCTAATAAACCTTACTAGAACTTAAAATACCATACTAGACCCTATTACACCTTACTAGACCATACAAGACCTTAACAGACCCTACTAGCACTTAACAGACAATATTAGAACCTTTTAGACCTTACAAGACCCTAAGAGACCATGTAAGACCTTAACAGACCCTACTAGACCTTAACAGACCTTAATAGAATTTAAAAGACCCTAGTAGACCTTAACAGATCCTACTGGACATAAACTGACCCTACTAGAGCCTATTACAAATTACTAGACCTTAACAGATCCTACGAGCCCTTAACAGACTTTACTAGCCCTTAACAGACCATATTAGACCCTACAAAACCTTAACATAACCTACTTACCTTACTAGACCTTAACAGAACCTACTAGGCCTTTAAAAACCATAGAAGACCTCACATTATCAGAAACTACTAGACCTTATAAGACCTTAAAAGACCCTTCTAGACCTTAATAGACCTTAAAAGACCCCAAAAGACCTTAACAGATCTTACTAAACCTGATTAGACCTTAACAGACCCTACTAGACCTTAAAAGACCTTAACAGACCCTACTAGATTTTAGTAGACCCTAACAGACCCTACTAGACTTTAATAGAATTTAAATGACCCTACTAGACCTTACAAGACCTTAAAACACATTACTAGACCTTAAAAAACCTAATAGACCTTACTACATCTTAAAAGACCTTACTAGACCCTATAAGACCTTAACAGACCCTGCTAGTCCTTAACAGACCCTACTAGAACCTATTAGACATTAACAGACCTTAATAGACCTTAAAAGACCCTACAATACTTTAACAGACCCTACTAGAACCTATTAGACATTAACAGACCTTACTAGACCTTACCAGACCCTACTAGACCTGAACAGACCAAACTAGAACCTATTAGACCATAACAGACCCTAAAAGACCTTAAAAGACTTTATAAAACCTTAACAGACCATATTAGACCCTAAAAGAACCCACTAGATGCTTTTAGACTTTAACAGACCTGAAGAGACTCTACTAGACCTTAAAGGACTTTATAAGAAATTACTAGACCTAAACATACACTACTAGACCTTACTAGACCTCACCAGACCATACTTCACCTAACTAGACCTTACTAGACCCTACTAGACCTTAAAAGACCATACTGTACCTAACTAGACCTTAATAGACCCCTCTAGATCATATTAGACCTTAACAGACCAAACTAGACCTTAACAGACCTTAGTAGACCCTATTAGACCTTAACAAACCCTACCAGACCTTACAAGACCTTAAAAGAACCTACTAGACCTTAAAAGACTCTACTAGACCTGAACAGACCCTACTAGACCTTACAAGACCTTATTAGACCTTAAAATAACCTACTAGAACTTAACAGAACCTACTAGAGTATAACAGACCTTATTAGACCTTAAAAGACCATGCTAGACTTTACCAGACCTTAACAGACCCTAGAGGACCTTACTAGACCTTAAAAGACTTTAAAAGACATTAGTAAACCTAAACAGACACTACTAGACCTTACAAGACCTCACCAGACCCTACTTGACCATAACAGACCATACCATAAAACACTTTAAAAGACCCAACTAGACCTAACAAGACCTTAACAGAACCTATTGGACCTCACGATACCTTACTAGACTTTAACAGACCCTACCAGACCTTAAAAAACCCTACTAAACCTTAAAAGACCCTACTAGACTTTACCAGACCTTATTAGACCTTAACAAACCCTAATAGACCTTATTAGAAACTACAAGACATAAACAGACCCTAGTTGACCTTACTAGATCTTACAAGAACCAACTAGACCTATCTAGAACTTAACAGACCCTACTAGACCTTAACAGACCCTACTAGACCATAAAAAACCCTACTAGACCATAACAGACCCTACAAGAAATAACTAGACATTAAAACACCCTACTAGACCTTACTAGCACATAACAAACCCTACTAGACTTTACCAGACCCTACTCAGTTCTATTAGACCTTAAAAGACCCTTATAGACCTTAAAAGACCTTACTAGACCTCAACAGACCCTAAAAGACCTTACTAGACCTTATTAGACCCTACTAGACCTCAAAAGACCCTAGTTGACCTTAATAGACTTTACCAGATTTTACAAGACCCCACTAGAACTTATCAGAACCCACAAGACCTTACTAGACCTTAGCAAACTCAACTAGACCCTATAAGACCTTAAAAGACCCTACTAGGCCCAATTAGACCTTACAAGACATTACTAGACCTTATGAGACCCTACTAGACCTTATGAGACCCTACTAGACCTTAACAGACCCTACTAGACCTTAACAGACCCTATTAGACCCTGATAAACCTTAATAGACCCTACTAGACCTTACTAGACATAGACCTTAATAGACATTAAAGAACCTACTAGACTTTAACAAACCCTACAAGACCTTATTAGACACTAAAATACCCTACTAGACCTTACTAGCACATAACAAACCCTACTAGACCTTAACAAACCCTACTCAGCCCTAATGGACCTTAACAGACCCTACTAGACGTTACAAGACCTTAAGTCCCTATTAGACCTCAACAGACCCTAATAGACCTTAAAAGACCCTAATAGACCTTATTAGACCTTAAAAGACCCTACTAGACCCTACTAGACCTTAACAGACCCTACTAGACCTTACTAAACCTTAACAGACCCTACTAAACCTTAACAGAACCAACTAGACCTAAACAGACCATATTAGACTTTACTAGACCTTAACAAAACTTACTAGACCTTAAAAGACCCTACTAGACCTTTACAGACCCTAAAAGACCTTAACAGACCCCACTAGACCTTAAGACACTAGCAGATGTTAATAGACCTAAACAGACCGTAGTAGACCTTAACAGACACTACTAGACCTTTAAAGACCTTATCAGACCCTACTAGACCTTAACAGACTTTGCTAGACCTAAAAAAGACCATATTAGACTTTACAAGACCTTAACAAAACCTACTAGACCTTACTAGAGCTTAACAGACCCTACAAGACCCTAAAAGACCTTAACAGACCCTACTAGACCTTATCAGACCTTAACAGACACTAAAAGACCTTACCAGACCCTATTAGACTTTTACAGACCTAAACAGACCCTACTAGACCTTAAAAGACCCTACTAGACCATAAGACCCTACTAGACCTTAAAAGACCTTACAAGAACCTACTAGACTTTTCTAAACCTTACAAGACCTTACAAGACCTTAACAGAAACTACTAGACCTTACTAGACCCTACAAGAACTTAATACACCTTAAAAAACCCTTCTAGACCTTACAAGACCTTAACAGACAATAATAGATCTCAACAGACTTTACTAGATCTCAACAGACCCTACTAAACCTTAACAGACCCTACTAAACCTTAAAAGACCATAAAAGACCTTAGTAGACCTTAACAGACCCTAATTGACCTTACCAGATTTAACAAAACAATATTAGACCTTACTAAACATTAACAGACCTTACTAGACTTTACTAGACCTTAACAGACCCTACCAGGCCCTATTAGACCTTAAGAGACCCTACTAGAGCTTACTAGGGCTTAACAGACCTTATTAGACCTTAACAAACCCTAATAGACCTTATTAGAAACTACAAGACATAAACAGACCCTAGTTGACCTTACTAGATCTTACAAGAACCAACTAGACCTATCTAGAACTTAACAGACCCTACTAGACCTTAACAGACCCTACTAGACCATAAAAAACCCTACTAGACCATAACAGACCCTACAAGAAATAACTAGACATTAAAACACCCTACTAGACCTTACTAGCACATAACAAACCCTACTAGACTTTACCAGACCCTACTCAGTTCTATTAGACCTTAAAAGACCCTTATAGACCTTAAAAGACCTTACTAGACCTCAACAGACCCTAAAAGACCTTACTAGACCTTATTAGACCCTACTAGACCTCAAAAGACCCTAGTTGACCTTAATAGACTTTACCAGATTTTACAAGACCCCACTAGAACTTATCAGAACCCACAAGACCTTACTAGACCTTAGCAAACTCAACTAGACCCTATAAGACCTTAAAAGACCCTACTAGGCCCAATTAGACCTTACAAGACATTACTAGACCTTATGAGACCCTACTAGACCTTATGAGACCCTACTAGACCTTAACAGACCCTACTAGACCTTAACAGACCCTATTAGACCCTGATAAACCTTAATAGACCCTACTAGACCTTACTAGACATAGACCTTAATAGACATTAAAGAACCTACTAGACTTTAACAAACCCTATAAGACCTTATTAGACACTAAAAGACCCTACTAGACCTTACTAGCACATAACAAACGCTACTAGACCTTAACAAACCCTACTCAGCCCTAATGGACCTTAACAGACCCTACTAGACGTTACAAGACCTTAAGTCCCTATTAGACCTCAACAGACCCTAATAGACCTTAAAAGACCCTAATAGACCTTATTAGACCTTAAAAGACCCTACTAGACCCTATTAGATCTTAACAGACTTTACTAGACCTTAAGAGACCCTACTAGACCTTAACAGACCCTACTAGACCTTACTAAACCTTAACAGACCCTACTAAACCTTAACAGAACCAACTAGACCTAAACAGACCATATTAGACTTTACTAGACCTTAACAAAACTTACTAGACCTTAAAAGACCCTACTAGACCTTTACAGACCCTAAAAGACCTTAACAGACCCCACTAGACCTTAAGACACTAGCAGATGTTAATAGATCTAAACAGACCGTAGTAGACCTTAACAGACACTACTAGACCTTTAAAGACCTTATCAGACCCTACTAGACCTTAACAGACTTTGCTAGACCTAAAAAAGACCATATTAGACTTTACAAGACCTTAACAAAACCTACTAGACCTTACTAGAGCTTAACAGACCCTACAAGACCCTAAAAGACCTTAACAGATCCTACTAGACCTTATCAGACCTTAACAGACCCTACTAGACCTTAAAAGACCCTACTAGACCATAAGACCCTACTAGACCTTAAAAGACCTTACAAGAACCTACTAGACTTTTCTAAACCTTACAAGACCTTACAAGACCTTAACAGAAACTACTAGACCTTACTAGACCCTACAAGAACTTAATACACCTTAAAAAACCCTTCTAGACCTTACAAGACCTTAACAGACAATAATAGATCTCAACAGACTTTACTAGATCTCAACAGACTTTACTAGATCTCAACAGACCCTACTAAACCTTAACAGACCCTACTAAACCTTAAAAGACCATAAAAGACCTTAGTAGACCTTAACAGACCCTAGTTGACCTTACCAGATTTAACAAAACAATATTAGACCTTACTAAACATTAACAGACCTTACTAGACTTTACTAGACCTTAACAGACCCTACCAGGCCCTATTAGACCTTAAGAGACCCTACTAGAGCTTACTAGGGCTTAACAGACCCTACTAGACCTTAACAGATCCTATTAAATATCAACAGACCCTACTAGACCTTAACAGATCCTATTAAATATCAACAGACCTTACTAGACCTTAACAGACCCTACCAGGCCCTATTAGACCTTAAGAGACCCTACTAGAGCTCACTAGGGCTTAACAGACCCTACTAGACCTTACTAAACCTTAACAGACCCTACTAAACCTTAACAGAACCGACTAGACCTAAACAGACCATATTAGACTTTACTAGACCTTAACAAAACTTACTAGACCTTAAAAAACCGTACTAGACCTTTACAGACCTTTACAGACCCTAATAGACCTTAACAGACCCCACTAGACCTTAAAAGACACTAGCAGATGTTAATAGACCTAAACAGACCGTAGTAGACCTTAACAGACACTACTCGACCTTTAAAGACCTTGCTAGACATAAACAGACCATATTAGACTTTACAAGACCTTAACAAAACCTACTAGACCTTACTAGAGATTAACAGACCTTACTAGAGATTAACAGACCCTAAAAGACCCTAAAAGACCCTACTAGACTTTAACAGACCCTAATAGACCTTAACAGACCCTACTAGACCTTATCAGACCTTAACAGACACTAAAAGACCTTACCAGACCCTATTAGACTTTTACAGACCTAAACAGACCCTACTAGACCTTAAAAGACCCTACTAGACCATAAGACCATACTAGACCTTAAAAGACCTTACAAGAACCTACTAGACTTTTCTAAACCTTACAAGACCTTACAAGACCTTAACAGAAACTACTAGACCTTACTAGACCCTACAAGAACTTAATACACCTTTAAAAAAACCTTCTAGACCTTACAAGACCTTACAAGACCATAATAAATCTCAACAGACTTTACTAGATCTCATCAGACTTCACTAGATCTCAACAGACCCTACTGGACCTTAACAGACCCTACTAAACCTTAAAAGACCATAAAAGACCTTAGTAGACCTTAACAGACCCTAGTTGACCTTACCAGATTTAACAAAACAATATTAGACCTTACTAAACATTAACAGACCTTACTAGACTTTACTAGACCTTAACAGACCCTACCAGGCCCTATTAGACCTTAAGAGACCCTACTAGAGCTTACTAGGGCTTAACAGACCCTAATAGACCTTAACAGATCCTATTAAATATCAACAGACCCTACTAGACCTTAACAGATCCTATTTGACCCTATGGGTTGGTTTCCCAGACAGGGATTAAGGCTAGTCCAGGACTAAATTTTGCTTTAAATAGAGAATCTCCATTCAAAATGCTGTGTAGTCTAGGACTAGGCTTAATCCCTGTCTGTGAAACCAACCCTATAAGTCCTTAACAGACCCTACTAGACCATACTAGACCTTAACAGACCCTAGTAGACCTTAAAAGACCATACTAGACCTAAACAGACCCTACAAAACTTTAACAGACAATACTAGACCCTACTAGACCCTACTAGACCTTACTAGACCCTACTAGACTTTAACAGAACCAACTAGACCTTATTAGACCTTAACAGAAACTACTAGACTTTACAAGACATTAAAAGACCCTACTAGGCCTTACTAGCACATAAACACTTCTAGACCCTATGAGACTTTAACAGACCCTACTACACCCTATAAGACCTTAAAAGGCCCTACTAGAACTTTATGGAAAATATTAGACCTTACAAGACCCTACTAAACCTTAGTAGCCTTTAACAGACCCTAAGACCCTATTAGACCTTATCAGACCCTGCTAGACCTTAAAAGATGATACTAGACCTTAACAGACCATACTATACCTTAATAGACCTTATAAGACCCTATTAGACCTTAACAGACACTAATAGAACTTACTAGACCCTACTAAACCTTAACAGACCCTACTAGACCTTAACAGACCATACAAGAACTTACTATACCTTAACAAACCCTAATAGACCTTACAAGACATTAACAGACCTTAACAGACCCTTCTAGACCTTACAAGAAATTAACAGACACTTCTAGACCTTAGCAGACCCTACTAGACCTTAACAGACCTTACAAGACCTTAAGAGAAACTACTAGACTTCACTAGACATTAAAAGACTCCACTAGACCCTATTAGACCTTAACAGACACTACTAGACCTTGCTAGACCTTAAAAAACCATACTAGACCCTACTAGACACTTAGATCTTAACAGACATTATTATACCTTAAGAGACTCTACAGAACCTTAACAGACCCTAGTGGACCTTAATAGACCTTAAAAGACTTTACTAGACCTTATTAGACATTAACAGACACTACTAGACTTCACAAGACCTCACCAGACTTTACTTGACCTTACTAGACCTTACTAGAACTTACCAGACCATAATAGACCCTATAAAACATTAACAGACCCTACTAGACCCTAATAGGCCTTAACAAACCCTACTAGAACTGAACAGACAATATTACACTTTAGTAGACCTTAAAAGACCCTACTAGATCTTATTAGACCTTAAAAGACCCTACTAGATCCTAGTAGACGTTAAAAGACCCTACTAGATCTTCCTAGACCTTACTAGACCTTAACAGACCCTACTAGACTTTGACAGAACCTATTGGACATTACTAGACCCCAACAGAACCTACTAGACCTTAAATGACTTTACTAGATGATAGACACTACTAGAACTTAACAGACATTACAAGACCCTACTAGAGCTTACAAGACATTAACAGACCCTACGAGACCTTAACAGACCCAACAACCCCTTACAAGATCTTAACAGACCCTTCTAGACCTTACCAGACCCTACTAGACCTTAACAGAAAATACTGGACCTTACTAGACCTTAAAAGAACCTACTAGACCCTATTAGACCTTAGCAAACCCTAGAAGACCTTAACAGACCATAATATACCTTACTAGACCTTAACAGACCCTACTAGACCATAGAAGACCTTAACAGACACTACTAGACCTTACTAGACTTTAAAAGACTTTAGAAAAATTTAACAGACCTTACTAGACCTTAACAGAAACTACTAGACTTTAATAGACATGAACAAACCCTACTAGACCTTACTAGACCTTAACAGAACCTACTAGACCCTACTAGAGCATAACAGACCTTACAAGACCTTAACAGACACAACTACACTTTAACAGACCCTACTAGATCCTATAAAACCTTACAAGAATTGAACAGACCCTACAAGACCTTTAAAGCAACTACAAGACTTTACTAGACATGAAAAGACCCTACTAGACCTTAACAGATACTAAGAGTTTAATAAACATTAAAAGACCCTAATAGACCTTACTAGCACATAACCAACCCTAGTAGACCTTAACAGAGCCTACTAGACCCTATTAGACCATAACAGACCCCACTAGACCTTAAAAGACCTTAACAGACCCTAGTAGACCTTAACAGACCCTACTACACCTGAACAAACCCTACAAGACCTTAATAGACACTACTACACCTTACTAAACCTTAACAGAAACTACTAGACATTAACAGACCATACAAGACCTTACTAGCACATAACCAACCCCAGTAAACCTTAAGACACTTCTCGGACCTATTAGACCTTAACAGACTCTACTAGACCTTAAAAGAACCTACTAGACCCTAAAACAGACGCTACAAGACCTTACTAGACCCTAACAGAACCTAATAGACATTATTAGAGCTTAACAGACCTTAAAAGGCCTTAACAGACAGTACAAACCCTTAACAGAAAGTACAAGACCTTAACAGACACAACTACACTTTAACAGACCCTACTAGACCCTTTAAAACCTTACAAGAATTTAACAGACCATACTAGACCTTAACAGAAACTACTAGACTTTACTAGACATGAAAAGACCCTACTAGACCTAACTAGCACATAACAAACCCTAGAAGACCTTAACAAACCCTAATTGACCTTACTAGACCCTATTAGAACCTATTAGACCTTAAATGACCCTATTAGACCTTAAAAGACCCAAAAAGACCTTAAGACACTACTAGACCTTAACAGAACCTATTAGACCTTAACAGACCCTACAAGACCTTAACAGACGTTACTAGACCTTAACAGAACCTATTTGACCTTAACAGACCCTACAAGACCTTACAAGACCTTACCAGATCCTATTAGACCTTACTACACCTTAAAAGACCCTACTAGACCTTACCAGACCCTATTAGACCTTAAAAGACCATATTAGACCTTAACAGACCCTACTAGACCTTAACAAACCCTATTAGACCTTAACAGACCCTACAAGACCTTACAAGACCATATTAGACCTTACTACACCTAAAAAGACCCTACAAGACCTTACTAGATCTTCACAGACCCCAATAGACCTTAACAAACCCTAAAAGACCTTAACAGAAACTATTAGACCTTAACAGACCATTATAGAACCTATAAAACCTTAAAAGACCTTACAAGACCTCAACAGACCATATTAGACCAAACTAGATCTTAACAGACCCTACTAGACCTTAACAGACCCTACTATACCCTACTAGACCTTAACAGACCCTACTAGACCAAAAAAGACCTTAACAGAAAGTGTGTTTACATGGGTAAGTGGGTCTACAGGTGTGATAAATGGGTAAGTGCGTCTGCAGGTGTGTTTACATGGGTAGGTGGGTCTACAGGTGTGTTTGCATGGGAAAGTGGTTTTAAAGGTGTCTATATGGATTAGTGGTTCTATAGAAGTGTTTACAAAAGAAAGTGGTTCTTCAGGTCTGTTAACATGGGTAAAAGGATCTATGAACGTTTTTACATAGGTTAGTGGGTCTATAGGTGTGTTAACATGGGTAGTTGGGTCTATAGGTGTGTTAACATGGGTAAGTGGTTCTATAGGTGTGTCTACATGGGTTAGTGGTTTAATAAGTGTGTTTACATGGGCTATAGGTCTAATTACATGAGTGAGTGGTTCTTTAGGATTGTTTACATGGGTTAGTGATTCTATAGGTGTGTTAACATGGGCAAGTGGTTCTATAGGTGTGTTTATATGGATAAGTGGATCTGCAGGTGTGGTTACATGGGTTAGTGATTCTATAGGTGTGTTTACATGGGAAAGTGGTTCTATAGGTGTGTTTACATGGTAAAATGGTTCATTAAGTGTGTCTACATAGGTAAGTGGTTCTATAGGTATGTTTAAATGGGCAAGTGGTTCATCAAGTGTGTTTACATGGGTAAGTGGACAGGTAGATGTGGTTACATGGGTTAGTGGTTCAATAGCTGTGTTTACAAAGATAAGAGGTTCTTTGTATTTACATGGGAAAGTGGTTCTATAAGTGTGTTTTCATGAGAAAGTGGTTCTATAGGTGTGTTTATATGGGCAAATTGTTCAAAAGGTGTGTTTACATGGGCAAGTGGTTTTAAAGGTGTGTTTAAAAGGGTAAGTGGTTCTATAGGTGAGTTTACATGGCATAGTGGTTCTATAAGTGTGTTTACATGGGAAAGTGGTTCTATAAGTGTGTTTACATGGGAAAGTGGTTCTATAGGTGCGTTTACATGGGTAAGTGGTTCAATAGGTGTGTTTACATGGGTTAGTGGTTCAATAGCCGTGTTTACATAGGTTAGTGGTTCAACAGCTGTGTTTACATGGGTAAGTGGTTCTATAGGTGTGTTTTCATAGGTTAGTGTTTTTAAAGGTGTGTTGACATGGGTAAAAGGCTCAATAAGTTTGTTTACATGGAAAAGTGGTTCTATAGGTGTGTTTACATGGAAAAGTAGTCCTATAAGTGTGTTTACATGGGTAAGTGGTTTTATGAGTGTGATTACTTGGGAAAGAGGTTCTACAGGTGTGATAACATGGGTTAGTGGTTCTAAAGGTGTGTTTACATGGGAAAGTGGTTCTACAGGTGTTATAACATGGATTAGTGGTTCTAAAGGTGTGTTTACATGGATAAACGGTTCTTTAGGTGCGTTTACCTGGGAAAGTGG
Source organism: Trichomycterus rosablanca (assembly GCF_030014385.1). Lineage (NCBI taxonomy): Eukaryota > Metazoa > Chordata > Actinopteri > Siluriformes > Trichomycteridae > Trichomycterus > Trichomycterus rosablanca. The sequence goes on from NC_085989.1 coordinate 11,113,737, forward strand.
TTCTATAGGGGTGTTTACATGGGTTACTGGTTCTATAGGTGTGGTTACATGGGTTACTGGTTCTTTAAATGTGTTTACATGGGTAAGTTTTACTATATGTGTGTTTACATGAAAAAGTGGTTCAATAGGTGCGTTTACATGGAAAAGTGATTCTATAGGTGTGTTTACATGAGTTAGTGTAACGATAGGTGTGTTTACATGGGAAAGTGATTCTATAGGTGTGTTTACATGGGAAAGTGGTTCTATAGGTGTGTTTACATAGGTAAGTGGTTCTATAGGTGTGTCTGCATAGGCAAGTGGTTTGATAGGTGTGTTTACATGAGAAAGTGGTTCTATAGGTGTGTTTACATGAGTTACTGGTTCTACAGGTGTGGTTACATGGGAAACTGGTTCTATAGGTGTGGTTACATGGGTTACTGGTTCGATAGTTGTGGTTATATAGAAAAGTGGTTCTACAGGTGTGTTTACATGGGTTACTGGTTCTAAAGCTGTTTTTACATGGGTAAGTGTAACTATAGGTGTGTTAACATGAGAAAGTGGTTCTATAGGTGTGTTTACATTGGTTACTGGTGCAAAAGGTGTGGTTAAATAAGTTACTGGTACTATAGGTAAGTTCACATGGGTAAAATGTTCCATAGGTGTGTTTACATGGGTTAATGGTTCTATCAGTGTGGATACATGGGTTAGTGGTTCTATAGGTGTGTTTACATGGGAAAGTGGTTCTAAAGTTGTGTTTACATGGGTTACTGGTTGAAAAGGTGTGTTTACATGAGAAAAGGGTTTTATAGGTGTGTTTACATGGGTAAGTGGTTCTATAGATGTGGTTACATGGGCAAGTGGTTCTAAAGCTGTTTTTACAAGGGTAAGTGGTTCTTTAGGTGTGGTTACATGAGTTACTGGTTCTATAGGTGTGTTTTCATAAGCAAATGGTTCTAAAGGTGTGCTTACATGGAAAAGTGTTTCTATAGAGGTGTTTACATGGGAAAGTGGTTCTATAGGTGTGTTTACATGAGTAACTGGTTCTATAGGTGTGGTTACATGGGAAAGTGGTTCTATAGGTGTGTTTACATAGGTTACATTTTCTATAGGTGTGGTTACATGGGTTACTGGTTCAAAAGGTGTGTTTTTATGGGAAAGTTGTTCTATAGGTGTGGTTACATGGAAAAGTGGTTCTATAGGTGTGTTTACCTTGGCAAGTGGTTCTATAGGTGTGTCTGCATAGGTAAGTGGTTTGATAGGTGTCTTTACATGGGAAAGTTGTTCTATAGGTATGTTTGCATGGGAAAGTGGTTCTATAGGTGTGTCTGCATAGGTAAGTGGTTTGATAGACTCAGACTCAGCTCAATTGTCATTCAAAACCATGTACATGATTAGAACGAAATGCAGTTACTTAGGTCTCGGTGAGTGTAAACATAATAAAATATAAAATATAAATAACAAGAGAAACTATGTTTAGTAAAAATAAAACTTGACTTAAAAACTAGAAAAAATAACTAAGATAGGAATTTTAAATAATTACATTTACATTCAAGTATTGCACAGGAACTACAGCAGCTTTATGCGGATCTAAAGTGCACGATTCAAAGTATAGCAGCAGAAAAAGGCAGCACCAGGTCACAGGTGTTTAAAGTAACTGGTGCATAGACAGTACATGAGGGGTGGAGCAATTTAGCAGTCTGACTGCATCCGGAAAGAAGCTGTTTTTCAGTCTTCTTGTTTTTGCTCGGATGCAGCGCAGCCTCCTACCAGAGGAAAGGGGGGTGAAAAGTCCATGTGCAGGGTGGGTGGGGTCACGGAAGATGCAGGCGGCTCTTTCCTTACACCTGGTAGTGTATATGTCCCCGATGGGTGGTAAGCTGCATCCGATGGTCCTCTGTGCAGACTTTACCACTCTCTGCAGCGCCTCCTTTTCTGCCACAGTGCAGCCAGCATACCACACAGTGAGGCAGGTGGTCAGGGTGCTCTCCACCACACAGCTGTAGAAGGACCTGAGGATGTCTGTGTGAAGACCTGCCCTCCTCAGCTTCCTCAGGAAATACAGGCGTTGGTTGGCCTTCTTTATGACAGCCATGGTGTTGGTATGCCAGGTGAGCGTGTCAGTCAGGTGAACCCCAAGGTACTTGACGGAGGGGACCATCTCCACAGCTAATCCATCAATGAGTAGAGGAGGAGGGGTTGTACCAGTCCTGCGGAAATCCACAACCATCTCCTTGGTTTTCTGAACATTGAGGATGAGGTTGTTGTCTCTGCACCACCATGTTAGGTCCTCCACCTCCTTCCTGTACGGCGACTCGTCTCCGTGGGTGATGAGTCCGACCACCACTGTATCATCCGCGTACCTAACCACGAGGTTGTTCTTGTGGTGTGCTCTGCAGTCATAGTGTGTGAGTGTGTACAGTAGTGGGCTGAGTAGTGGGCTGAGAGAATGTGACGTTGTTTATCCTGACATTTTGAGGCCTGCAGGTCAGGAAATCCAGGACCCAGTTACACAGGGAAGAGGAGGTTCCCAATGATTCCAGCTTGGACACCAGTTTCTGCGGGATGATGGTATTAAATGCAGAACTGAAGTCCAGAAACAACAGCCTCACGTAGGAGTCCTTGTTTTCCAGGTGGGTGAGGGCCTGGTGGGTCAGGGTAGCAATGGCGTCAGCTGTGGACCGGTTCTGCCTATATGCAAACTGGTGTACGTCCTCCGCTACGTTGATGGTCTGTTTCAGGTGCCTCATTACCAACCTCTCAAAGCACTTCATGGTGACAGGAGTGAGTGCAATAGGTCGGTAATCGTTGAGACACGTCGCTGAAGAGGACTTTGGTACAGGGATGATAGTGGATGTTTTGAGACATACTGGAACTCTGGCCTGTGACAGTGAGATGTTAAATATATCCGTCAGGACCTCAGACAGTTGATATGCACATTCCCTCAGAACTCTACCTGGAATTCCATCAGGGCCGGGGGCCTTTCGGGGGTTGACTTTCAGCAGTGTTCTTCTCACCTCTGCTATTGTTACGCTGATGGCTGGGAGTTTGTCCAAGGAGGGTGCGAGCCGGGAGGGGGTGGTGGTGTTGGAGACCTCAAAGCATGCATAAAAGGTGTTGAGGGTGTCGGGGAGAGCTGGGTCCTCAGGGCACTGTGTGCCCCCCCTCTTGTAGTCTGTGATGCACCTAATGCCCGTCTACATGCTCTGTGGGTCGTTTGATGTGAAATGACCCTGAATCTTAAGAGCATATGTGGCTTTTGCTCTCTTTATTCCAGCAGACAGGTTTCTTCTGGCAGTTTTAAGTGCAGCTTCATCACCGTCTCTGAATGCGGCATCACGGGTTCTCAGCAGGGAACGCACCTCGTCGTTGATCCATGGTTTCTGGTTCTGCCTGATGGTTATAGTCTTTGAGGTGGTCACATTCTCCATGCACGTCCTAATGTAGTCCATAACAGATGTTGTGTATTCCTCCAAATCAACATTGCTCTCTGATGTCGCAGCTTCCCTGAATATCTGCCAGTCTGTGGTCTCGAAGCAGTCCTGTAGCCTGGACACAGCACCTTCAGGCCACACATAGATGGTTTTTGTGTCAGGGTTTTTGCTCCTGGACACCGGGCAGTATGCAGGAGCAAGCAGGAGAGAGATGTGATCCGAGGCGCCGAGGTGGGGGTGTGGCGCTGCTCTGTACGCTCCTCGTCTGTTTGTATACACTTTGTCCAAAGTGTTTTTGCCCCGAGTCGCAAAGTTAACGTGCTGATGAAATGTGGGTAAAATGTCCTGTAGGTTCACGTGGTTGAAGTCCCCTGCCCCTACATATAACGCTTCTGGATGTTTATTTTGTAGCGAGCCGATGCTGTCTTGCAGCTCCTTCAGCGCTACATTAGCGGTAGCTTGCGGGGGAACATAAACCGCAGCTATGAACACTGTAGTAAATTCCCGAGGCAGATAGTGGCCTAAAAGTCTGTGTCGCAGCAAGTCCATTTTATTATCCAAAGCCCGGACATTGGATAAAAAGAGCGATGGAGTAGCGGGTCTGTTAGCGTTAGCTCTTAGCTTGGATAGCAGACCGGCTCTTTTACCCCTCTTCTGCTTTCTCGAGCACCGCTTCCTTTTGGCCCCGAGCCAGCTCCGTCTGCCGCTGCATGCCGTTCGTAGAATCCGCATCCTACCGAGCGCTGCTTTTAGTTCCAAAGGTATTTGAACATGGACACTGTTGTTTAGTTCCATTAATGCTGTTGAGCTATACTTTATTGCTGTTCTATTTGAAGTAGTCATACTAGTTTTTTACACTAACACCGAGAGCTAGAGAAGCCGCTGCACTCCTGCGTGCCGCCACACATGATCCATCTGTGTTTACACATGATAGCTGTGTTTACATGGGTTACTGGTTCTATAGGTGTGGTTACATGGGTTACTGGTTCTATAGGTGTGTTTACATGAGAAAGTGGTTCTATAGGTGTGGTTACATGGGATACTGGTTCTATAGGTGTGGTTACAGGTTCCATAGGTGTGGTTACATGGGAAAGTGGTTCGATAGTTGTGGTTTAATAGAAAAGTGGTTCTACAGGTGTGTTTACATGGGTTACTGGTTCTAAAGCTGTTTTTACATGGGAAAGTGTAACTATAGGTGTGTTTACATAGGAAAGTTGTTCTATAGGTGTTTACATGGGTAAGTGGTTCTATAGGTTTGTTTACATGGGAAAGTGGTTCTATAGGTGTGTTTACATTGTTAAGTGGTTCTACAGGTGTGTTTACATTGGTAAGTGGTTCTATAGGTGTGGCTACATGGGTTACTGGTTTGATAGTTGTGGTTACATGGGAAAGTGGTTCTATTGGTGTGGTTTCATGGTAAAGTGGTTCAATAGGTTTGTTTACAAGGGTTACTGTTTCTATAGGTGTGGTTACATGGGAAAGTGGTTCTATAGTTGTGTTTACACAGGAAAGTGGTTCTATATGTGTGTTTACATGGCTAAGTGGTTTTATAGGTATGTTAACATCGGTTACAGGCTCTATAGGTGTGGTTACATGGGAAAGTGGTTCTCTAGGTGTGCTTAAAAGGGAAAAGGGTTCTATGGGTGTGTTTACATGAGTAAATGGTTCTATAGGTGAGATAACATGGGTTACTGGTTCTATAGGTGTGGTTACATGGGAAAAAGGTTCTATAGGTGTGTTTACATGGGAAAGTGGTTCTATAGGTGTGAAAACATGGGATACTGGTTCAATACATGTGGTTACATGGGTTACTGTTTCTAAAGGTGTGTTTACATTAGAAAGTGTATCTATAGGTGTGTTTACATGGGTAAGTGGTTCTAAAGGTGCTTACATAGGTAAGTTGTTCTATAGGTGTGGTTACATGGGTTACTGGTTCTATAGATGTGGTTGCATGGGAAAGTGGTTCCCATAGGCATGTTAAAAATGGAAAAGGGTTCTATGGGTGTGTTCAGATGGAAAAGTGGTTCTATAGGTGTGTTTATATGGGAAAGTGGTTATATAAGTGTGTTTACATAGATAAGTGGTTCTATAGGTGTGTTTACATGGGAAAAGGTCCTATAGGTGTCTTTACATGGGAAAGTACAGTAGTTCTGGTGGTTCATAAGGTGTGTACATGGGTAAGTGTTTCGATAGGTTTGTTTACATGGCAAAGTGGTTCTATTAGTGTGTTTACATGGAAAAGTGGTTCTATAGGTGTGTTTATACAGGTTTCTGTTTCTATAGGTGTGTTTACATAAATAAGTGGTTCATAAGGTGTGTACATGGGTAAGTGTTTCGATAGGTGTGTTTACATGGGTAAGTGGTTCTATAGGTGTTTACATAAGTTACTGGATCTATAGGTGTGGTTACATGGGAAAGTGGCTCTATAGGTGTGTTTATACATGTTCCTGTTTCTATAGGTGTGTTTACATGGGAAAAGGTCCTATAGGTGTCTTTACATGGGAAAGTAGTTATATAGGCTTGTTTACATGGCAAAGTGGTTCTATAAGTGTGTTTACATGAAAAAGTGGTTCTATAGGTGTATTTATACAAGTTTCTATTTCTATAGGTGTGTTTACATGGAAAAGTTGTAACCTTCCTCCTTTCGAGGTGTACACAGAAAATCAACTGAGAGAGGTTCCCTGCACTTAATTTCCTGTGTTTTTTAAATAAACACTCCTTCCTAGAAAACACTCGTTAAACAAAAAACGGTATTAGTGTATTTAAAACAAAACAAAACTGAACAAATGAACTCAAATATACACAATAAACTCAATATTTACAAATGCCCTCTTCCCAGTGTGATTTAAAATAAGTCCAGAAGGTTGATCATAGTAGGCTTGGTAAAGTTCAAAGCTTATAAGTCTTACCAGGAGTCCACATCAATGTAATCCTGAGTTATCAGTATAATGCGGCCTTGTCCAAACCTTCAGTTAATCCTTATTGAAGTTAGATGTCCTTTTCCAAAATCCAGCAGTTAATAATGGGTAGTGGATTTCCAAAATAAACTCCTTTTCTACACAAGTAGGAATATACATACATTACCAATGTGAATTTACAATGCAGGTTTAGCATAAAGCATTACTACCTTCCATAACATTTCCAAAATATAAATTATACCAAAATTAAGGATAATAATTTTCTTAATAAACATGGCTCAGAGTACTTACATCTAGGAGTCAAACATTTAAGTTTCCTAGGAAAGAAGCATTTAAATCCTCAAAATGATCAGCACACATGCAAAGCAGCAAACAAACAGACTAGCAAACCGCTTTAGCTTCCATCAGGAAATACTGTGACTACTTCCTTTCACAGAAGAAAAATATAGGTCATTCCCTCTCTGTTGCCCCCTAAAGGAAATCAGGAGAACTGACCAAAAGTAACTTCATGGTGTTGGCCACATTGCCAGTTACAAAGTGGTTCAATAGGTGTGGTTAGATGGGTAAGTGGTTCCATATAAGTGTGTTTACATGGAAAAGTGATTCTATAGGTGTGGTTATATGGGAAAATGGTTCTAATGGTGTGTTTACATGGAAAAGTGGTTCTAAAGATGTGTTTACATGGGAAAGTGGTTCTATAAGTGTGCTTACATGGGAAAGTGGTTCTATAAGTGTGCTTACATGGGTAACTGGTTCGATAGGTGTGGTTACATGGGTAACTGGTTCTATAGGTGTGGTTACATGGGTAACTGGTTCGATAGGTGTGGTTACATGGGTAACTGGTTCTATAGGTGTGATTACATGGGTTACTGGTTCTATAGGTGTGTTTACATGGGTAAGTGTTACTATAGGTCTGTTTATATGGAAAAGTGATTCTATAGGTGTGTTTACATAGGAAATTGGTTCTATAGGTGTGTTTACATGGGAAACTGGTTCTATAGGTGTGTTTACATGGGTAAGTGGTTCTATATGTGTGGTTACACTGGTTACTGGTTCTATAGGTGTGTTCACATGGGAAAGTGGTTCTTGAGAGTGTTTACATGGTTTACTGGTTTTATAAGTGTGGTTACATGTGAAAGTGGTTCTATAAATGTGTTTACAAGGTTTACTGGTTCTATAGGTGTGTATATGGGTAAGTGTAACTATAGGTGTGTTTACATGGGAAAGTGGTTCAATAGGTGTGTTTACATGGGAAAGTGGTTCTATAGGTGTGTTTACATGGGCAAGTGGTTCTAACGCTGTTTTTACATGGGTTAGTGGTTCAAAAGGTGTGTTTACATGGGAAAGTGGTTCTATAGGCGTGTTTACATGAGAAAGCGGTTCCAACACTGTTTTTACATGGGTTAGTGGTTCTATAGGTGTGAATACATGGGAAAGTGGTTCTATAGGTGTGTTTACATGGGTAAGTGGTTCTATAGGTGTGTTTACATCGGTTAGTGGTTCTATAGGTGTGTTTACATGAGTAAGTGGTTCTATAGGTGTGTTTACATGGAAAAAAGGTTCTATAGGTGTGTTTGCATTGACAAGTGGTTCTATAGATGTGTTTACATGGGTAAGTGGTTCTATATATGTGATTACATGGGTTACTGGTTCTATAGGTGTGGTTACGTGGGTTACTGGTTCTCTAGCTGTGGTTACATGGTAAGGGGTTCAATAGGTGTGTTTACATGGGTAATTGGATCTAAAGCTGTTTTTACATGGGTAAGTTTTACTATAGGTGTGTTTACATGGAAAAGTGGTTCTATAGGTGTGTGTACATGGAAAAGTGGTTCAATAGGTGTGTTTATATGGGTAAGTGGTTCAAAAGCTGTTTTTACAAGGGTAAGTGGTTCTATAGGTGTGTTTACATGGGTTACTGGTTCTATAGTTGTGGTTACATGGGTAAGTGGTTCAAAAGCTGTTTTTACATGGGTAAGTGGTTCTATAAGTCTGTTTACATGGGTAAGTGGTTATATAGGTGTGTTTACATGAGTACTGGTTCTATAGGTGTGTTTACATGGGTTACTGGTTCTATAGGTGTGTTTACATGGGTAAGTGGTTCAAAAGCTGTTTTTACATAGGTAAGTGTTACTATAGGTGTGTTTACATAGAAAAGTAGTAGACTGTCAGAAGACTCAGGACAATAAAAACAAACACATCCAGACACGCTTTTTCCCCAGAGCTGTAACACTTCTTAGCCAAAGTTGTTCTCTTGGGTAACTGTTGGTTAATACTGGTTAACAGTCCGTGTGCTGTCAAAACTGTTAAATATGTTCTATGTTACATGTCATACATGTGTAATTATCTGTACTATTATGTGTATTGTTTGTACTACTATGTCGACTATTGTGTGTATTATTGTGTGTTACACCAAAGCAAATTCCTCGTATGTGTAACATACCTGGCGAAATAAAGTGATTCTGAAAAAACCCTACTGAACCTTAATAAACCTTAGAATACCCTATTAGACCTTACTAGACCATACCAGACCTTAACAGACTTTACTAGATTGTATTATACCTTAAAAGATGAAACTAGACCTTAATAGACCTTAGAAGACCCTACTAGACCTTAGAAGACCCTACTAGACGTTATTGGAATTCAACAGACTTTACTAGACTGTATTATACCTTAACAGACCCTACTAGACTTTACTAGACTGTATTATACCTTAACAGACCCTACTAGACCTTAATAGACCTTAGAACACCCTACTAGACCTTAACAGACTTTACTAGACTGCATTATAAATTAACAGACGCAACTACACCTTAATAGACCTCAGAAGAAACAGACAGAACAGAACAGACCCTACTTGACCTCACTAGACCTCATCAGACCCTAGTAGACCTTAACAAACCCCACTAGACCCTAACGGACTATATTAGACCTTAACAGACCCTACAAGACCTTAAAAGACCCTACTAGACCTTAAAAGACCCTACTAGACCCTATAAGACCTTAAAAGAATCTACTAGACCTCACTAGAAAGTTAGACCCTACTAGACCATAACAGACCCTACTAGACCTTGAAAGACCCTACTAGACCATAACAGACCCTACTAGACCATAACAGACCCTACTAGACCTTGAAAGACCCTACTAGACCTTACTACACCTTAACAGAAACTACTAGACCTTAGAAGACCTTAATAGACAAGACTAAATCTTAACAGACCCTACTAGACCTTAACATACCCTACTAGACCTTAATAGACATTAAAATACACTACTAGACCTTAAGAGATCTAAACAGACCATACAAGATCTTTACAGACCCTACTAGACCTTAATGGATCTTAAAAGACCCTAATAGATCTTACTAGACCTTAAAAGACCTTTACAGACCTTACTAGACCTTAAAAGACCTGTACAGACTGTAATAGACCCTACTACACCTCAACAGACCCTACTAGACAATAACAGATCCTACAAAACCTTAACAGACCCCATTAGACCTTACTAGATCTTAACAGACACTACTAGACAGGCACGTGCACAGACATTTTTGGGGGCAGGTGCTCAAGCCAAAAAAAAGGGCACCCATCTCCAGAATTATTAATAAAAAAAAATAAAAAAAAAACACAGTAGGATATTTAACTTATATATTTATTTTTGTTAACACAATCAATACACATCTAATCAAATAACTCAAATTATCAAATTGCATAAATAAATGAAAAACAGGCAAAAACAAGGCCATATTGTGCACACTTTTTAATAACCAACTGATACTGATACATCTCCCTCATTTGCTTTACTGGTAGATGGCCTAATCCAGGATAAAAGAGAGCTGCTACCCTGAGCTGCTTGCTGTAGTTCCTTTTCTTTCTGCTTTTGTAACCTTTCTTTTCTTGTCATTATGCTGCAAAATTTGTAAATGAGATAAATCAATGTTGTGCATAATAATCAAGAGTGACTTACTGAATCTCCATAAAGGGGAGAACACAGGATACATCATGTTACTGTTTTCTGACAGAGTTGAAGCATTACACTAATAATATACCATTACTAGTCTCAATTTACCTCACCAGACTGTCATGTAGCTGAACTTAAGACCTACCATTGATTTCAAATCAGAAACCCACTTTGGGTAGTTAATGTTAACAATGGGCCTATTATTATGCTAATAAAATCAAATAGACAGCTAAATAACATTTTCCTATTTATTCATCATTTTTTGTATGCTGTTCTATTTAGCCTTGTACATATACAGTGGGGGAAATAAGTATTTGATCCCCTGCTGATTTTGTAAGTTTACCCCCTTACAAAGACTTGAACAGTCTATAATTTTTATGGAAGGTTTATTTTAACAGAGAGAGACAGAATATCAACAAAAAATCCAGAAAGAAACATTAAATAAAAGTTATAAATTAATTTGTATTTAATTAAGGGAAATAAGTATTTGATCCCCTACCAACCAGCAAGAATTCTTACCCCCACAGACCGGTTATGTGCACAAAAGGCACACAAATTAGTCCTGTCCCTGTATAAAAGACTCCTGTCACAGAATCAGTTTCTTCCATTCAAATCTCTCGACCACCATGGGCAAGACCAAAGAGCTATCAAAGGACATCAGGGACAAGATTGTAGACCTGCACAAGGCTGGAATGGGCTACAAGACCATCAGCAAGAAGCTTGGTGAGAAAGAGACCACTGTTGGTGCGATAATTCGAAAATGGAAGAAATACAAGATCACAGTCAATCACCCTCACTCTGGAGCTCAATGCAAGATCTCACCTGGTGGGGTAAGAATGATTCTGAGAAAGGTGAGGTCAGTCCAGAATTACACGGGAGGAGCTTGTCAATGATCTCAAGGGAGCTGGGAGCACAGTCACCAAGAAAACCATTAGTAACACACTTCAGCAGGGGATCAAATACTTATTTCCCCCACTGTATTAGTTTGTAATGTTAATTACATAGCAAAATTATTCCTCATTTGTAAACATCAACTGTTGAAGTATAAATGCTTGCAAATAAAACCTTGACTAAAGGTGACTTTTTGGCCAAGGATGCTGTAATTATAAAATATTGTGTGTTTGTATCTATTTTCAACACTTTACTGTGAGAGCTACTTGACATTCTCCTGCAAAATGTTTGTGCTCAAACTAGTAAACTTGTCTAATTTGTAAAACAGTAAAACTGTCTTTATATTCTCGGGGCAGAATTCTCACAAGAACTCAAATAAATGCCCGTCAGATATCAAAACACTTTTGGGGGCAATTGATGACAGAGAGGGTAATTTTTATTTTTAAATATTGATGAATGTAGAAAAAAATTGGGCCCCAGCAGAAAGGGCACTTTTCTCATCCAGGGCAAAAGGGCAGGTGCTTGAGCACCACTAGGGGTCTATCTGTGCACGTGCCTGCTACTAGACCTTAATAGAACATAACAGACCCTACGAGAACTTAAAAGACCCTACTCGACCCTATTAGACCTTCACAGACCTTACTAGACCTTAACAGACCCTGCTCGAAACTATTAGACCTTAAAAGACCCTTCTAGACTTTAGTAGAGCTTACGAAACTTTAACAGACCCTACTAGACCTTACTACATCTTAACATACCCATAAAAGAAGGACCCTACTGGACCTTATGAGACCTTAACATACCCTACTAGACCATAATGGACCTTAAAAGACCCTAATAGACCTTACTAGACCTGTACAGACCGTAATAGACCCTACAACACCTCAACAGACCCTACTAGACCTCAAGAGACCCTAAGAGACCCTAATAGACCCTACTAAACCTCAAGAGACCCTACTAGACCTCAAGAGACCCTAATAGACCCTACTAGACCCTACTAGACCTCAACAGACCCTACTAGACTTAAACAGATCTTACTAGACCCTAACAGAACCTACTAAACCTTAACAGACATTAAAAAACTCTTTTAGACCCTAAAAGACCTATTAGACATTAACAGACTTTACTAGACCTTAACAGACCCTAGTGAACCTTACTAGACCCTTAAGGACTTTATTAGACCTTATAAAACCTAAACAGACCCTACTACACCTTAACAGACCACACTAGCCCTTACTAGACCTTCACAGACCCTACAAGACCTTATTACAACTTAACAAAACCCTACAAGACCTTAACAGACCCTACAAGACGCTAATAGACCTTAAAAAAACCTACAAGACCTTACTAGACTATAAAATACCCTAGAAGACCCTACTAAACCTTACCAGATTCTACTAGACCTTACCAGATTCTACTAGACCTTAACAGACCCTACTAGACATTATTGGAACTCAACAGACTTTACGAGACTGTATTATACCTTAACAGACCCTACTTGATCTTACTAGACCTTAACAGACTTTACTAGACTGCATTATAACTTAACAGACGCAACTACACCTTAATAGACCTCAGAAGACCCAACTTGACCTTACAAGACCTTACCAGACCCTACTAGACCTTAACAGACCCTAGTAGAAGGTACTGGACCTTAACAGGCCCTTTAAGACATTAAAAAACCCTACTAGATCTTAAAAGAACTTAAAAGAACCTACCAGACCATACTAGACCTTAACAGACTTTACTATACCTTGCCAGACCCTAGTAGACCTTAACAAACCCCACTACACCCTAACGGGCCATATTAGACCTTAACAGACCCTACAAGACCTTAATAGACCCTACTAGACCTTAAAAGACCCTACTACACCCTATAAGACCTTAAAATAATCTACTAGACCTTACTAGACTTTAACAGACCTTACTAGAAATTAACAGACCCTACTAGACCATAACAGACCCTACTAGACCTTGAAAGACCCTACTAGACCTTACTACACCTTAACAGACCCTACTAGACCTTAGAAGACCTTAATAGACAAGACTAAATCTTAACAGACCCTACTGGACTTTATGAAACCTTAACATACCCTACTAGACCTTAATAGACATTAAAATACACTACTAGACCTTAAGAGATCTTAACAGACCATACAAGATCTTAACAGACCCTACTAGACCTTAATGGATCTTAAGAGACCCTAGTAGACCTTACTAGACCTTAAAAGACCTTTACAGACCTTACTAGACCTTAAAAGACCTGTACAGACCGTAATAGACCCTACTACACCTCAACAGACCCTACTAGACAATAACAGATCCTACAAAACCTTAACAGACCCTATTAGACCTAACTAGATCTTAACAGACACTACTAGACCTTAATAGAACATAACAGACCCTACGAGAACTTAAAAGACCCTACTCGACCCTATTAGACTTTCACAGACCCTACTAGACTTTAACAGACCCTACTAGAAACTATTAGACCTTAAAAGACCCTTCTAGACTTTAGGAGACCTTACAAAACCTTAACAGACCCTACTAGACCTTACTACACCTTATCATACCCATAACAGACCATAATGGACCTTAAAAGACCCTAATAGACCTTACTAGACCTTAAAAGACCTGTACAGACCGTAATAGACCCTACAACACCTCAACAGACCCTACTAGGCCATAACAGACCCTACTAAACCTTAACAGACCCTATTAGACCTTACTGGAATATAAATAACCCTACAAGACCTTAATAGACCCTACTAGACCCTATAAGACCTTAACAGAATCTTCTAGACCTTACAAGACTTTAACAGACCTTACTAGAAATTAACAGACCCTACTAGACCATAACAGACCCTACTAGACCTTAAAAGACCCTACTAGACCTTACTACACCTTAACAGACCCTACTAGACCTTAGAAGACCTTAATAGACAAGACTAAATCTTAACAGACCCTACTGGACTTTATGAAACCTTAACATACCCTAATAGACCTTAATAGACATTAAAATACACTACTAGACCTTAAGAGATCTAAACAGACCATACAAGATCTTAACAGACCCTACTAGACCTTAATGGATCTTAAAAGACCCTAGTAGACCTTACTAGACCTTAAAAGACCTTTACAGACCTTACTAGACCTTAAAAGACCTGTACAGACCGTAATAGACCCTACTACACCTCAACAGACCCTACTAGACAATAACAGATCCTACAAAACCTTAACAGACCCTATTGGACCTTACTAGATCTTAACAGACACTACTAGACCTTAATAGAACATAACAGACCCTACGAGAACTTAAAAGACCCTACTCGACCCTATTAGACTTTCACAGACCCTACTAGACTTTAACAGACCCTACTAGAAACTATTAGACCTTAAAAGACCCTTCTAGACTTTAGGAGACCTTACAAAACCTTAACAGACCCTACTAGACCTTACTACACCTTATCATACCCATAACAGACCATAATGGACCTTAAAAGACCCTAATAGACCTTACTAGACCTTAAAAGACCTGTACAGACCGTAATAGACCCTACAACACCTCAACAGACCCTACTAGGCCATAACAGACCCTACTAAACCTTAACAGACCCTATTAGACCTTACTGGAATATAAATAACCCTACAAGACCTTAATAGACCCTACTAGACCCTATAAGACCTTAACAGAATCTTCTAGACCTTACAAGACTTTAACAGACCTTACTAGAAATTAACAGACCTTACTAGACCATTAAAGACCCTACTAGACCTTGAAAGACCTTACTAGATCTTAACAGACCCCACAAGACCATAACAGACCCTACTAGACCTTAAAAGATTTTACAAGAACCTACTAGACCTTAACAGACCCTACTAGATATTAACAAACCCTACTAGACCTTACTAGACCTTTACATAAACTGCTAGACCGTAATAGACCTTAACAGAGCCTACTAGACCTTAACAGACTTTACTAGACCTCAAGAGACCCTAATAGACCCTACTAAACCTCAAGAGACCCTAAAAAACCCTACTAGACCCTATTAACCCTGTAAGACCCAAAAATAGAAAAAAGAGCAAAAAAAAAAATTTTCACCTCTTTTATGATGTTAAAGGAGGCCTCTGATGCAGAAATTGAAGGGTTTCCTAATTTTTTATGTTTTAGTAAGTTTTTACAGAAATGTTGCAATATTGCAACGTTGGGCCTGGATGGGAGCAGAATTCATGTATTTGCACTCATGCTGTCAAAACAGATATACTGAACAACTAAGGGTTGATTTGCACTGTGGATTGCTTACAAAGCTCTATAACAGTAAATATCATAATTAATAATCATACAGCAGTCATACTTTTATGAATCTAAATTTATTGAGTAAAAAATAAATAACAAAATGAAAACTTCGGTGCGGCTCCAGGACGCACTGGCGGATTAGTGGGAGACAACGGCGATAACCACTTGTTTTTATGTACAGTGGTAATCCAAAAAGCAGTTCCTTTCATCCGAAAAGCATAGACGCACTTGCCTGGCTGTTCCCACATAATGCAATCCACGGTCAAGGAGCTGAGCTACTAATGAGACAGAGGTGAAGTAGTTGTCAGCGTAGATTTTATAGTTCTGATTGTCTGGAAGCGTGGAGGCAAGCTTCATTACAACATCACCTGACATTCCAAGTTCAGATCTGGCTTGTCTTCCATCGATGCTGCCTTGGTACACATCAAAGTCACAGAGGATGCCAGAGGACCCAGTTCTCACCCACAATTTGAAGCCCCATGGGTGGGGTTTGCCTCACATATATTGCTTTATGCCGCTAAATTTCCCCTTGAATGGAACCATCATCTCATCAACTGAGTTGTGCTCTTCAGGTACCACCAGCAGACATTTCTCTCTAAAGGAAGCTAGCCACGGTCTGAGTTTCCAGAGTTTGTCTTTCTTTTGTGCCTCTGACACTGTGAGGTTGTTGACAAAATGCAATGATGTTAACAGAGATTGGCATCTATTGCGTGACATCACATCTGAAATGGGGGTGTACCGTGTGTCTGTCTCCCAATACATACGGACTGCAGACATTTGCATCAGGCCCATCTTCAGGTACATGCCAATCATTTGCTCAATTTCCCTGTTATTGGTGTTTAGACATGTGCCGTTCTTTTGGAAGCTGTACTTGTTCGTGTTGTCTGTCAGAGCCTGGATCATGTCTTCTGACACAAACCTCTGGAAGTACTCTAGTGGTGTGTGGAGGGAAACAGCACCACTGGTGACATCTGGACCAGAGAAATCGGTACATGGGCTGGTGAAATCTTTTTTCAGCCAGCGATATCGGTCCCGGGGAATAGTCTGATGAGTTGTTTGGCTTGGTTTGGTTGCGTCAATGTCCTCATCATCATCGGTTGGGCAGTCAATGGGTGTCTGATTCTGTCCATCCACTGGACCTGCATCCTTATCCACTTCCTCGTCACTTGATTCGCTGGAGTCTGATTCCATTTCAAAGTCACTCTCTCCGGTTTGGACAGCTTCAATGACGTCTTTCACAGTGTAAACACGTTTCCTTGCTGGTAGCATTCTGGAATAGAAATAGTGGGAAGAGTTAGAGAATGCTAAAGTCTGAATCATTTCAATGCAAATGAATGCTAATTATGTGATACATTCCACTCGAGTCACACAATACTGTGTGATCACTTAGATCAACATACACCCAGACCACTTAGATCAGAACAATGCACCATACTTACAACCCCCCAGACCACTCACATCCACTCAGTCAAGAATATTCACACCTGTCCCCACACCCATACAGTAACCATTCTACACAACCAGTGTCTGGCTTTATACATTTGAGCAAACAAAGCCCAGAAAAAAACAGCTGTTTATGTATTTTTACAGATAAAGTTTCAAATACTGCTACTGTAAGGGCTTGAAATACCCCAACAATTAAACAAGTGTTCATTCAATATTACTTACATTTGTTCAAAACATAAAAAAATACATTTAGAAATTGCAATTAATCAAATACATTATATTTCTAGTAGTAATAAGTAAGTATTTTACAATATGTGAACATTTGAGCAGTGCTATGTCCCCATGCATTGTGGAAGGTGCATGTGCCATTTTGACTACCATCCTTACCCAACGTTGTAAAAATACAACAAAGACATAACAAGCTAAATATCGAAGTTGGTGCATCCATTCAACAATAATTTAGTAATTACATGTCCTAGACATTCTAATAATCACAAAAAAAATAATACAGGAATTTTACTTACTTCAGTGGTGAGATATCCACTTCAGTGAAAGAGGGAGATGTGCATCCACAAAAGTTCGCGAGTTGTATGACTTCATGGCCTGATGGTCAGACCTATTTACACATTTACCATCCAATGGCATTGCAAGGCTAAACAATAAGACCTAATGACTATGTAAATATGATCTAACAAGAAAAAAAACATTTGCAGGTTTGTTTTTGGTACAGCTAAAAGTGACGTTGTAATTTTGCAACAGTGGGTCTTACAGGGTTAAACCTTAAAAGACCCTATAAGACCTCAACAGACCCTACTAGACCTTAACAGACCTTACTAGACCCTAACAGACCCTAATAAACCTTAACAGACATTAAAAGACCCTTTTAGACCCTAAAAGACCCTATAAGACCTAAACAGACCCTGCTAGACCTTACTATACCTTAACAGACCCTACTAGACCCTATTAGACATTAACAAACTTTACTAGACCTTAACAGACCCTAAAGGACCTTACTAGACCCTAAAGGACTTTATTAGACCTTATAAAACCTTAACAGACCCTACTAGACCTTAACAGGCCACACTAGACCTTACTAGACCTTCACAGACCCTACAAGACCCTATTACAACTTAACAAACCCTACAAGACCTTAACAGACCCTATGAGACGCTATTAGACCTTAAAAGAACCTACAAGACCTTACTAGACTATAAAAGACCCTAGAAGACCAAACTAGACTTTAAAAGACCCTACTAGACCTTACCAGATTGTACTAGACCTTAACAGACCCTACTAGACCTCATTACACCTTACAAGACCCTAAAAGACCTTACTACACCTTAACAGACCCTTCAAGGCCCTATTAGACATTAACAGACCCTACTAGACCTTATTAGACCTTCACAGACCCTACCAGTCCTTACTGGACCTGAACAGACCCTACTAGACTCAATTAGACTTTGAAATACCCAACTAGACTCTACGAGACCTTAACAGATCCTACTAGACCATAACAGACACGACAAAACCTTAACAGACCCTTCTAGACTTTAGTAGACCTTACTAGACCTTAACAGACCATACAAGAACTTACTACACCTTGACAAACCCTACTAGAAAAAAACAGACAATACTAGAAATTAGAAAACCTTAACAGAACCTACTAGACCTTAACAGACCCTACTTGACACTAACAAACCCTACTAGACTATATTAGATCTTATTAAAGACCCTAGTAGGCCTGACTATACCTTAACAGGCCCTACAAGACCCAATAAAACTTTAAAAGACCCTACTAGACCTTAACAGAATATACTAGACCCTATTAGATCTTAACAGACAGTACTAGACCTTAACAGACCTTAATGGAATTTAACAGACCATACAAGACCTTAACAGTCAATACTAGGACCTACTAGACCTTAACAGACCGTACTACACACTATTAGACTTTAACAGACCTTACTAAACCCTACTAGACCTTAACAGATCTTACTAGAACATAAAATACCCTATTAGACCTTAACAGACCCTACTAGACCTTAACAGACCCAACTAGACCTTACTAAACCTTAACAGACCCTACTGTAATGAGGCAGAAAGGACCCAAGGTGCAGATTCTTAAAAAAATAAACTTTATTTATTATTTTGAAACAAAAAACAAAGCAAAAGACAAAAACAAGAAAAGCAGGAGAACCCCGATTGCGCCGCAAGCTCAGCAGGCAACTGAAAAAGAAAAGGCAAAATAATAAATGAATGCGAGGCGCGAACTCCGGTCGCTCCGGTGCTGGGCGTACGTGCTACAGTCTCGCCAACTGGAGGATGACAACAGCCCTGCCAAAAGCGCTTAAAAGGCGCTGGGGGACTGAAAAAGAAAAAGCAAAATAATAAATGATTGCGAGGCGCGAACCCCGGTCGCTCCGGTGCTGGGCGTTCGTGCTACAGTCTCGCCAACTGGAGGATGACAACAGCCCTGCCAAAAGCGCTTAAAAGGCGCTGGGGGACTGAAAAAGAAAAAGCAAAATAATAAATGAATGCGAGGCACGAACCCCGGTCGCTCCGGTGCTGGGCGTTCACGCTACAGTCTCGCCAACTGGAGGATAGTGAGCTTCTAGGCACAAGCTAAAGATAAACGTCTGGACGAGGCGTGGCACCAGACGCTGAAATCCTGCTATTAGCAACAGGGGAGCTAGCACAAAGCTATAAATAAACAGACAGCGCGAGGGCTGAGCGAAATCGCACCACTTTCCCTAGGATGAAGGAAATCAAATGACTATACCTCAGCACAGCGCTTACAATCCCGAACGGCCTAAAAACCGTCCGGGCTACCGTCTTTCCTTGCAAAATGGGGACGAGAGGACGTTCTCGCCACCGGGCTACACAGGCCAACACAAACAAAAGGTGCGACGCCCGCTGCTGCACACAGGCAGATTAAATAGGCCAGGTGCAGCTGCAGGCAATCGCCCTAATTAGCCGCCTTCCTACTTGAGGCCTCACTGGGTTTGGGTCTGTAACGCCTGCTTCGCCGGAAACCCGGGGTGAGTTCGCCAGCTACCGCAGGCACCCTAACACCTACTAGACCTTACCAGACCGTATTATACCTTAACAGACCCTACTAGACCTTAAAAAACCCTAAAAGACCTTAACTGACCCAACTAGACCTTAAAAGACCCTAATAGAGCTTAACAGAACATACTAAACCCTATTAGACCTTAACAGATCTAACAAAACCTTAACAGACCGTATTATACCTTAACAGACCCTACTAGACCTTAAAAAACCCTAAAAGACCTTAACTGACCCAACTAGACCTTAAAAGACCCTAATAGACCTTAACAGAACATAATAAACCCTATTAGACCTTAACTGAGCCTATTAGACCTCAAAAGACCCTAAAAGACCCTATAAGACCCTATAAGACCTAAACAGACCCGACTAGACCTTAATAGACCTAAAAGACCCTACTAGACCCTATTAGACGTTAACAGACCCTACAAGGCTTTACTAGACGTTAAGACCATATAAGATGTCAAAAGACTCTATAATACCTTAACAGACCCTACTAGACGTTAACAGACCCTAAAAAACCTTAAGACCCTTGTAGACCCTATAATACCTTAACAGACCCTACTAGACCCAATTAGACCTTACTAGACCCTACTAGACCTTATCAGACGCTACTAGACCTTAATAGACCCTATTAGACCTTACAAGACCCCACCAGACCTTACTAGATGCGATTAGACCTTTAAAGACCATACTAGATCTAAACAAACACTACTAGACCTTACTAGAACCTACTAGAACCTACTAGACCCTACTAGACCTCAACAGACCCTAGTTGACCTCACCAGACCCTACTAGACCTAAACAGACCCTACTAGACCTTAAGAGACTCTACTAGACCCTATAAGACATTAAAAGACCGTACTAGAGCCTACAAGACCTTACCAGACCCTACTAGATGTAACAAGATCCTAAAAGACCCTACAAGACCTTACTAGACTTTAACAGATCCTACAAAACCTTAACAGACCACCTTAACAGACCCTACTAGACCTTACTAGACCTTAACGGACCCTACTTGACTTTACTAGATCTTAACAGACCCTACAAGACCTTACTAGACGTCAACAGACCCTAGTTGACCTTACCAGACCCTAGTAGACATTAAAAGATCCTACTAGACTTTGAGACCCTACTAGACCCTATAAGACATTAACAGACCCTATAAGACATTAACAGACCCTACTAGACCTTACCAGACCCTACTAGACGTTACAAGATCCTAAAAGACCCTACAAGACCTTACTAGAATTTAACAGATCCTACAAAACCTTAACAGACCCTACTACACCTAAACAGACCTTATTAAACCTCAACAGACCCTAGTTGACCTTACAAGACCCTACTAGATCTCAACAGACCCTAGTTGACCTTACCAGATCTTAACAGACCCTACAAGACCTTAACCAACCTTTAAAGACTTTACAGACCTTACTAGATTTTAACAGACCCTACTAGACATGACTAGACCTTAAAAGACCCTACATAGACCTTAACAGACACTACAAGACGTAAACAGAAACCACTAAACCTTAAGATACCTTAAAAAACCTTATCAAACCCTACTAGACCCTATTACACCTTACAAGACCTTAACAGACCCTACTATAGCTTACTAGACCATACCAGACACTAATAGACCTTACTAGACCTTAACAGACCCTACTAGACCCTAAAAGACATTGACAGACTTTACTAGACCTTAAGAAACTCTACTAGATCTTAAGACATAAAAAGACCTTACTAGACCTTAACAGAACCTACTAGACATTAACAGACTTTACTAGACCTTAAGAAACTCTACTAGACCTTAACAGAGCTTAATAGACCTTACTAGATCATAAAAGACCCTAGTGGACCTTACTACACCTTAAAAGACTTTACTAGACATTGATAGACCCTAATAGACCTTACAAGACCCCAATAGACCTTAACAGACCTTACTAGATTCGATTATACCTTAAAAGACGATACTAGACCTAAACAAACACTACTAGACCTTACTAGACCCTACAAGACCCTACAAGACCCTACAAGACCCTACAAGACCTTACTAGACCCTACTAGACTTCAACAGACCCTAGTTGACCTCACCAGACCCTACTAGACCCTATAAGACATTAACAGAACCTACTAGAGCCTAGTAGACCTTACCAGACACTACTAGACGTTACAAGATCCTAAAAGACAATACAAGACCTTACTAGACTTTAACAGATCCTACAAAACCTTAACAGACACTACTAGACCTTACTAGACCCTACTTGACTTTACTAGATCTTAACAGACGGTACTAGACCTTAATAGACGTCAACAGACCCTAGTTGACCTTACCACACCCTACTAGACATTAACAGACCCTACTAGACCTTAAAAGACCCGACTAGACATTAAAACACCATACTAGACCTTACTAGACCCTACAAAACCTTACTAGACCTTACTAAACCCTACTAGACCTCAACAGACCCTAGTTGACCTTACCAGACCCTACTACACCTTAACAGACCCTACTAGAGCCTACTAGACCTTACCAGACCCTACAAGACCTTAATAGACTTTAACAGATCCTACAAAACCTTAACAGACCTTACTAGACCTTAAAAGACCCGACTACACCTAAACAGACCTTATTATACCTCAACAGACCCTAGTTGACCAGATCTTAACAGATCCTACAAAACCTTACTAGATCTTAACAGACCCTACTAGACCTTAACCAACCTTAATAGAGCTTAACAGACTCACAAGACCTCACAGACCATACTAGATTTTTTAACAGACCCTACTAGACATGACTAGACCTTAAAAGACCCAACTAGACCCTATTAGACCTTAAAAGACCGTACTAGACCTTAACAGACACTACAAGACCTAAAAAGAAGTTAACAGAAACAACTAGACCTTAAAAAACCTTAATAAACCTTAACAAACCCTACTAGACCCTATTACAAATTACAAGACCTTAACAGACCCTACTAGAGCTTACTAGACCTTAACAGACCCTACTAAACCCTATTAGACCTTACCAGAAACTAATAGACCTTACTAGACCAAAAGACATTGACAGATTTTACTAGACCTTAAGAAACTCTACTAGACCTTAACAGACCCTAATACACAATAACAGACTTAACTAGACCTTAAGAAACTCTACTAGACCTTAACAGAGCTTAATAAACCTTACTAGATCTTAACAGACCCCAGTGGACCTTACTACACCTTAAAAGACTTTACTAGACCTTATTAGACAATAACAGACAATACTTAGTAAACCTTAACAGGCCGAACTAAACTTTACTAGACCTTAACAGACCCTATGCTATCTAACAAGATGTTAAAAGACGTTAACAGACCCTACTAGGCCTTAAAAGACCTTAACAGACCATACTAGACCTTATCAGACCCTACTAGACCATAAGACACTACTAGACCTTAGAAGACCGTAAAAGACCTTAATACAAAATACTAGACCTTAACAGACCTTACTAGACTTTAACAGACACTACTAGACCTTAATAGACCTTAATAGACCTTAAAAGACCCTACTAGACCTTAACAGACCTTACTACACTTTACTAGACCTTAACAGACCCGACTAGACCTTAACAGAAACTACTAGACCTCAACAGACCATACTAGACCTTTACAGACCCTACTAGACGTTATAAGACCCTACTCGACCTTACGAGACATTAACAGACCCTACTAGACAAAAGTAGACCTTAATAGACCCTATAAGACCTTACCAGACATTAACAGACACTACTAGACCTAAACAGACCATACTAGACCTTAAAAGACCCTATTGGACCTTAACACATCCTATTAGACCCTAAAAGACCTTATCAGACCCTACTAGACCTTAAAAGACACTACTAGACCTTAAAAGACACTACTAGACCTTTATAGACCCTACTAGACCTTAATAGACCTTATCAGACCCTACGAGACCTTGACAGAGCTTACCAGACCTTAATAGGCCTTACCAGACCTCAGTAGACCAAAAAAGACGCTACTAGATTTTACAAGACCTTAACAAACCCTACTAGACCTCAGTAGACCATAAAAGACCATACTAGATTTTACTAGACCTTAACAGACGCTACTAGACCTTGAAAGACCCGAATAGACCTCAACAGACTCTACTAGACCTTATCAGACCCTACTAGAACTTAACAGACCCTACTAGACCTTATTTGACTTTAAAAGACTCTACTAGACCTTAAAAGACCCTACTAGACCTTAACAGACCCTATTAGACCCTAACAGAAACTACAATACCTTAAAAGACCCGACTAGACCTCAACAGACCCTACTAGACCTTATAAGACCCTGCTAGACCTTAACAGACCCTACTAGACCTTACTTGACTTTAAAAGACTGTACTAGACCTTAAAAGACCCTACTAGTCCTTAACAGACCCTATTAGACCTTAACAGAAACTACAATACCTTAAAAGACCCTAATAGACCTTAATAGACCCTACCAGAAATTAACATACCCTACTACACCTTTACAGACCCTAATAGACCTTACTAGACCCTACTAGACCTTAAGGTTTTAAAAGACTCTAATACACCTTAAAAGACTCTATTAGACTTTATCAGACCCTACTAGACCTAAACAGACCCTACTAGACCTAAAAAGACCCTAATAGACCTTACTAGACCCTAATAGACCTTAACAGACCCAAGTAGACCTTAATAGACTTTAAAAGACCCTACTAGACCTTAGTAGACCGTAAAAGACCCTACTAGACCTTATCAGACCTTACTACACTTTACTAGACATTAAAAGACCCTAATACACCTTAGTGGACTTTAACAAACCATACTAGACCCTAACAGACCCCATAAGACCTTAGTAGACCTTAACAGACCCTACTAGACCTCAACAGATTCTACTAAAACTTAACAGACCCTTCCAGAGCTTACTAGACCTTGACAGATCCTACTAGACCTTTTCAGACACTACTAGACCTAAACAGACAATACTAGACCTTAAAAGACCCTACCAGACCTTAACCGATCCTACTAGATCTTTACAGACACTACTAGACCTTAAAAGACACTACTAGACCTTTACAGACCCTACTAGACCTTAATAGACCTTATCAGACCCTACGAGACCTTGACAGAGCCTAACAGACCTTAATAGGCCTTACCAGACCTCAGTAGACCAAAAAAGACGCTACTAGATTTTACAAGACCTTAACAAACCCTACTAGACCTCAGTAAACCATAAAAGACCATACTAGATTTTACTAGACCTTAACAGACGCTACTAGACCTTAAAAGACCCGAATAGACCTCAACAGACTCTACTAGACCTTATCAGACCCTACTAGACCTTATTTGACTTTAAAAGACTCTACTAGACCTTAAAAGACCATACTAGACCTTAACAGACCCTATTAGACCCTAACAGAAACTACAATACCTTAAAAGACCCGACTAGACCTCAACAGACTCTACTAGACCTTATCAGACCCTGCTAGACCTTAACAGACCCTACTAGACCTTACTTGACTTTAAAAGACTGTACTAGACCTTAAAAGACCCTACTAGTCCTTAACAGACCCTATTAGACCTTAACAGAAACTACAATACCTTAAAAGACCCTAAAAGACCTTAATAGACCCTACCAGAAATTAACATACCCTACTACACCTTTACAGACCCTAATAGACCTTACTAGACCCTACTAGACCTTAAGATTTTAAAAGACTCTAATACACCTTAAAAGACTCTATTAGACTTTATCAGATCCTACTAGACCTAAACAGACCCTACTAGACCTTAAAAGACCCTAATAGACCTTACTAGACCCTAATAGACCTTAACAGACCCAAGTAGACCTTAATAAACCTTAAAAGACCCTTCTAAACCTTAGTAGACCGTAAAAGACCCTACTAGACCTTATCAGACCTTACTACACTTTACTAGACATTAAAAGACCCTAATACACCTTAGTGGACTTTAACAAACCATACTAGACCCTAACAGACCCCATAAGACCTTAGTAGACCTTAACAGACCCTACTAGACCTCAACAGATTCTACTAAAACTTAACAGACCCTTCCGGAGCTTACTAGACCTTGACAGATCCTACTAGACCTTTTCAGACACTACTAGACCTAAACAGACAATACTAGACCTTAAAAGACCCTACCAGACCTAAACAGATCCTACTAGATCTTTACAGACACTACTAGACCTTACTAGACATTATCAGACCCTATTAGACCTTACTAGACATTATCAGACCCTACTAGACCTTGACAGACCCTACTAGACCTTATCAGACCCTACTAGACCTCATCAGACCCTACTAGACCTTATCAGACCCTACTAGACCTTAAAAGACATTACTAGACTTTAGAAGACCGTAAAAGACCCTACTAGAAAATACTAGACCTTAACAGACTTTACTAGACTTTATTAGACCTTAACAGACCCGACTAGACCTTAATAGACCTTAAAAGACCCTACTAGACCTTATCAGACCCTACTAGACCTTAAGACACTACTAGACCTTAGAAGACCTTAAAAACCCTACTAGAAAATACTAGACCTTAACAGACCTTACTAGACCTTAACAGACCCAACTAGACCTTAACAGAAACTACTAGACCACAAAAGACCATACAAGACCTTTACAGACCATACTAGACCTTATAAGACCCTCCTCGACCTTATGAGACCCTAAAAGACCCTACTAGACCTTACTAGACCTTAACAGACCCTAATAGACTTTACCAGACCTTACAAGACCTTAACAGATTCTACTAGACCTTAAAAGACCATACTAGACCTGAAGAGACCCTACTACACCTTAAAAGACCCTACTAGACCTTAAAAGACCCTACTAGACCTTACAAGACAGTATCAGACTCTACTAAACCCTACTAGACTTTAACAGACCCTTATAGACCTGACAAAACTTTAACAGACCCTAGTAGACCTTAACAGACACAACTAGACCTTATAAGACTTTACAAGACCTTACGAGACCTAAAAAGACCCTGCTAGAACCTAATAGACCTTAACAGACCCTACTAGACCTAAAAAGACGCTGCAGAACCTTAAGACCTCAAAAGACCTTACTAGACATTAAAAGACCCTACTAGACCTTAACAGACCTTATCAGACCATACTAGACCTTAACAGACCCTAATAGACCTTAACAGACCCTACTAGACCTTAAAAGACCCTAATTAAGCTTAAGACCCTACTAGACCTTAAAAGACCATACTAGAACATACAAGACCATAACAGACCCTACTAGACCTTAAAAGACCCTAATTAAGCTTAAAAAACCCTACTAGACCTTATCAGACCCTAATAGACCTAAACAGACCCAAAGACCACACCAGACATCAACTGACCCTACTAGACCTAAACAGACCCTACTAGACGATACAAGACCTTAAAAGACCCTACTATACCTTACAAGACTGTATCAGACCCTCCTAGACCCTACGAGACATTATTAGACTTTAACAGACCCTTCTAGACCTGACAAGACTTTAGCATACCCTAATAGACCTTAACAGACACTAATAGACCTTATTAGACCTTAACAGACGCTGTAAAACCTTAAGACCTCAAAAGACCTTACTAGACCCTACTAGAACTTAACAGAACCTAATGAAACTTAAAAGACCCTTCTAGACCTTAAAAGACCATACAAAAACCTACAAGACCATAACAGACCCTACAAGAACTTAGTGAATCCCTAAAGACCCTAAAACACCTTAACAGACCCTAAGACCTTTGCTAGACCCTAGAAGACCCTACTAGACCTTAACAGACACTACTAGACCTAACCAAACTTTAACAGACACTACTAGATTTTAACAGACCCTACTAGACCTTAACAAACCTTAATAGACCCTACTAGACCTTACCACACACTATCAGACTCTACTAGATCTTACAAGTACTTAAAAAACCCTTCAAGACCTTGCTGGACCCTACTAGACTCTACCAGACCCTATTGGACCTTAACAGACCTTAACAGATCCCACAAGACCTAACTAGACATTAACAGACACTACAAGACCTTAACAAACCTTAACAGACCCTACTAGACCTTCATAGACCTTAAAAGACCCAAGTAGACCTTACAAAACATTAACAGACCATATGAGAACATAATAGACATTAACAGACCTTGGTAAAAACTTTATTAGAACCTACAGGACCTTATTGGACCTTACTAGACCTTAACAGACACTAATAGACCTTAACAGACCCAACTAAACCCTATTAGACCTTAACAGACCCTACTAAACCTTAACAGACCATACTAGACCTTACTAAACCTTAAAATACCTCAACAGACCCTATTAGAACTTAACAGACCCTACAAGACCTTAACAGACCTTACTAGACCCTATTAAACCTTAAAAAAAAACTACTAGACCATATGAGAAACTACGTGACCTTCAAAGACCAAAATAGACCTTACTACACCTTAAAAGACCTCAACAGACCTTACTTGACCTTACTAGACCTTACCAGACGCTGCTACACCTTAACAGACCCTACTAGAACTGAACAGACCTTAAAAGACCCTATTAGACCTTACTAGACCTTAAAAGACCATACTCGACCTTACAAGCACACAACAAACCCTATTAGACCTTAAAAGACCCTACTAGACCTTACAAGACCTTAACAGAACCTACTAGACCCTATTAGACCTTAACAGACCCTACTAGACCTAAACAGACCTTACTACACCTTAACAGACCCTACTAGACCTTAACAGACCGTACTAGACCTTAACAGACCGTACTAGACCTTAAAAGACTTTACTAGATCTTAACAGACACTGCTAGAACTTGCTAGACCTTAATAGACCCAACTAGACCTTAAAAGACCCTACTAAACCTTACCAGACCCAACTATACCCTATTACACCTTACTAGACCTTAACAGACCCTAAAAGACCTTATCAGAAATTACTGGACCTTAAAAGACATTAAAAAACCCTACTAGACCTTACTAGACCTAAACAGACCCTTCTAGACCTTAAAAGACCCTACTCAACCTTACTCAACATTAAAATACCTCAAAAGACCCTGTTGGAACTTAACAGACCCTACAAGACCTTAGTAGACCCTACTAGACCCTATTAAACCTTAAAAAAACCTAATAGACCCTACTAGACCCTAAGAGAAACTACTAGACCTTACTAGACCTTAAAAGACCCTAATAGAACCTTACTACACCTTAAAAAACCTCAACAGACCTTACTTGACCTTACAAGACGCTGCTACACCTTAACAGACTCTGCTAGACCTGAACAGACCTTAACAGAACCTACTAGACCCTATTAGACCTTAACAGACCCTACTAGACCTAAACAGACCTTACTAAACTTTAACAGACCCTACTAGACTTTAAAAGACTGTATTGGACTTTAACAGACCGTTCTAGACCTTAACAGACTTTACTAGATCTTAACAGACACTACTAGAACTTGCTAGACCTTAACAGACCCAACAAGACCTTAAAATACCCTACAAGACTTTACCAGACCCAACTAGACCCTATTACACCTTACTAGACCTTAACAGACCCTAATAGACCTTAACAGAAATTACTGGACCTTAATAGACATTAAAAAACCCTACTAGACATTAATAGACCTTAACAGACCCTAAAAAACAAACAGACTCTGGAAGACCTTTCCACACATAAGACACTACTAGACCTTAAAAGACCTTGACACACCCATCTAGATTTTACTAGACCTTAACAGACCCCATTAGACCCTAATAGACCACATTAGACATTAACAGACCCAACTAGACAATAACAGACCCTATTGGACCTTACTAGACCTTATCAGACCCTACTAGACCTTAAAAGACCTTACTAGACCTCAACAGACCCTAAAAGACCCTATAAGACATTAACAGACACTACTAGACCTTAACAGACCCTATAAAACCTTAACAGACGCGACTAAACCTTAATAGACGCTAAAAGACCCCATTAGACCTTAAAAGACCCTACTAGACCTTTTTAAACCTTAAAAGACCCTACTAGACCTTAATATACCTTAACAGACCCTATTAGACCTTAAAAGACCAAACTAGACACCATTAAAGCTTAAAAAACTTTACTAGACCTTAAGAGACCCTACCAGACCTTAACAGACCCTAGTGGACCTTAATAGAACTTAAAAGACTTTACTAAAAAATATTAGACCTTTACAGACACTACTAGACTACAAGATCTTCTTAACTAGACCTCACCAGACCCTACGTTACCTTACCAGACCCTTCTAGACCTTAACAGACACTACAGGACCTTAGAAGACCTTAACAGAAACAACTAAACCTTACTAGACCATATTAGACCTTACAAACACCTATTAAACCTTACTAGACCTTAAAAGACCTTACAAAAACCTATTAGACCCTACAAGACCTTAAAAGACCCTACAAGACCTTAAAAGACCCTACTATACCTTACAAGACTGTATCAGACCCTCCTAGACCCTACGAGACATTATTAGACTTTAACAGACCCTTCTAGACCTGACAAGACTTTAGCATACCCTAATAGACCTTAACAGACACTAATAGACCTTATTAGACCTTAACAGACGCTGTAAAACCTTAAGACCTCAAAAGACCTTACTAGACCCTACTAGAACTTAACAGAACCTAATGAAACTTAAAAGACCCTTCTAGACCTTAAAAGACCATACAAAAACCTACAAGACCATAACAGACCCTACAAGAACTTAGTGAATCCCTAAAGACCCTAAAACACCTTAACAGACCCTAAGACCTTTGCTAGACCCTAGAAGACCCTACTAGACCTTAACAGACACTACTAGACCTAACCAAACTTTAACAGACACTACTAGATTTTAACAGACCCTACTAGACCTTAACAAACCTTAATAGACAATACTAGACCTTACCACACACTATCAGACTCTACTAGATCTTACAAGTACTTAAAAAACCCTTCAAGACCTTGCTGGACCCTACTAGACCCTACCAGACCCTATTGGACCTTAACAGACCTTAACAGATCCCACAAGACCTAACTAGACATTAACAGACACTACAAGACCTTAACAAACCTTAACAGACCCTACTAGACCTTCATAGACCTTAAAAGACCCAAGTAGACCTTACAAAACATTAACAGACCATATGAGAACATAATAGACATTAACAGACCTTGGTAAAAACTTTATTAGAACCTACAGGACCTTATTGGACCTTACTAGACCTTAACAGACACTAATAGACCTTAACAGACCCAACTAAACCCTATTAGACCTTAACAGACCCTACTAAACCTTAACAGACCATACTAGACCTTACTAAACCTTAAAATACCTCAACAGACCCTATTAGAACTTAACAGACCCTACAAGACCTTAACAGACCTTACTAGACCCTATTAAACCTTAAAAAAAAACTACTAGACCCTATGAGAAACTACGTGACCTTCAAAGACCAAAATAGACCTTACTACACCTTAAAAGACCTCAACAGACCTTACTTGACCTTACTAGACCTTACCAGACGCTGCCACACCTTAACAGACCCTACTAGAACTGAACAGACCTTAAAAGACCCTATTAGACCTTACTAGACCTTAAAAGACCATACTCGACCTTACAAGCACACAACAAACCCTATTAGACCTTAAAAGACCCTACTAGACCTTACAAGACCTTAACAGAACCTACTAGACCCTATTAGACCTTAACAGACCCTACTAGACCTAAACAGACCTTACTACACCTTAACAGACCCTACTAGACCTTAACAGACCGTACTAGACCTTAACAGACCGTACTAGACCTTAAAAGACTTTACTAGATCTTAACAGACACTGCTAGAACTTGCTAGACCTTAATAGACCCAACTAGACCTTAAAAGACCCTACTAAACCTTACCAGACCCAACTATACCCTATTACACCTTACTAGACCTTAACAGACCCTAAAAGACCTTATCAGAAATTACTGGACCTTAAAAGACATTAAAAAACCCTACTAGACCTTACTAGACCTAAACAGACCCTTCTAGACCTTAAAAGACCCTACTCAACCTTACTCAACATTAAAATACCTCAAAAGACCCTGTTGGAACTTAACAGACCCTACAAGACCTTAGTAGACCCTACTAGACCCTATTAAACCTTAAAAAAACCTAATAGACCCTACTAGACCCTAAGAGAAACTACTAGACCTTACTAGACCTTAAAAGACCCTAATAGAACCTTACTACACCTTAAAAAACCTCAACAGACCTTACTTGACCTTACAAGACGCTGCTACACCTTAACAGACTCTGCTAGACCTAAACAGACCTTAACAGAACCTACTAGACCCTATTAGACCTTAACAGACCCTACTAGACCTAAACAGACCTTACTAAACTTTAACAGACCCTACTAGACTTTAAAAGACTGTATTGGACTTTAACAGACCGTTCTAGACCTTAACAGACTTTACTAGATCTTAACAGACACTACTAGAACTTGCTAGACCTTAACAGACCCAACAAGACCTTAAAAGACCCTACAAGACTTTACCAGACCCAACTAGACCCTATTACACCTTACTAGACCTTAACAGACCCTAATAGACCTTAACAGAAATTACTGGACCTTAATAGACATTAAAAAACCCTACTAGACATTAATAGACCTTAACAGACCCTAAAAAACAAACAGACTCTGGAAGACCTTTCCACACATAAGACACTACTAGACCTTAAAAGACCTTGACACACCCATCTAGATTTTACTAGACCTTAACAGACCCCATTAGACCCTAATAGACCACATTAGACATTAACAGACCCAACTAGACAATAACAGACCCTATTGGACCTTACCAGACCCTACTAGACCTTAAAAGACCTTACTAGACCTCAACAGACCCTAAAAGACCCTATAAGACATTAACAGACACTACTAGACCTTAACAGACCCTATAAAACCTTAACAGACGCGACTAAACCTTAATAGACGCTAAAAGACCCCATTAGACCTTAAAAGACCCTACTAGACCTTTTTAAACCTTAAAAGACCCTACTAGACCTTAATATACCTTAACAGACCCTATTAGACCTTAAAAGACCAAACTAGACACCATTAAAGCTTAAAAAACTTTACTAGACCTTAAGAGACCCTACCAGACCTTAACAGACCCTAGTGGACCTTAATAGAACTTAAAAGACTTTACTAAAAAATATTAGACCTTTACAGACACTACTAGACTACAAGATCTTCTTAACTAGACCTCACCAGACCCTACGTTACCTTACCAGACCCTTCTAGACCTTAACAGACACTACAGGACCTTAGAAGACCTTAACAGAAACAACTAAACCTTACTAGACCATATTAGACCTTACAAACACCTATTAAACCTTACTAGACCTTAAAAGACCTTACAAAAACCTATTAGACCCTACAAGACCTTAAAAGACCCTACAAGACCTTAAAAGACCCTACTATACCTTACAAGACTGTATCAGACCCTCCTAGACCCTACGAGACATTATTAGACTTTAACAGACCCTTCTAGACCTGACAAGACTTTAGCATACCCTAATAGACCTTAACAGACACTAATAGACCTTATTAGACCTTAACAGACGCTGTAAAACCTTAAGACCTCAAAAGACCTTACTAGACCCTACTAGAACTTAACAGAACCTAATGAAACTTAAAAGACCCTTCTAGACCTTAAAAGACCATACAAAAACCTACAAGACCATAACAGACCCTACAAGAACTTAGTGAATCCCTAAAGACCCTAAAACACCTTAACAGACCCTAAGACCTTTGCTAGACCCTAGAAGACCCTACTAGACCTTAACAGACACTACTAGACCTAACCAAACTTTAACAGACACTACTAGATTTTAACAGACCCTACTAGACCTTAACAAACCTTAATAGACCCTACTAGACTTTACGACACATTATCAGACTCTACTAGATCTTACAAGTACTTAAAAAACCCTTCAAGACCTTGCTGGACCCTACTAGACCCTACCAGACCCTATTATACCTTACAAGACCTAAACAAACCATTATAGACCTTAGTACACCTTACTAGATCTTAACAGACCCTACCAGACCATAACAGACCCTAATGGACCTTAATACCCCTTAATAGAATGTACTAGACCTTAAAAAACCTTAAAAGACCTTAGCAGAACCTAACAGACCTTAAAAGATCTTGATAGACCATACTAGACTTTACTAGACCTTATCACACCCTATTAGACCTTATCAGAACCTACTAGACCATAACCAAAACTACTAGACCTTACTAAACCATAACAGACCCTACTAGACCTTACTAGCAAATACCAGACCCTACTAGACTTTACTAGACCCTACTCGACCTTACTAAACTTTAAAAGACGCTACAAAATTCTATTAGACCTTAACAGACCATACTAGACCTTAACAAACTTTACAAGAACTTAACAGACCCTACTAAACCACAAAAGACCCTACTTGAACTAACTAGATGTTACCAGACCCTAAGACACCTAATCAGACCGTACCACACCTTACCAGACCTTACCAGACCTTAACAGACCCTAGTAGACCCTAACAGACCCTACTAGATCTCAAGAGACCCAACTAGAACTTACTAGACCTTAACAGACCCTACTAGACCCTAAAAGACATTAAAAGACCCTACTGGACCTTAACAGACCTTACTAGACCTAAACAGATCCTAAAAGACCTAACTAGAGATTAACAGACACTACAAGACCTTAACTAACTTTAACAAACCGTAATAGACCTTAACAAACCTTACTAGCATATAACAGACCTTACTAGACTTTAACAGACCCTACTAGACCCTAAAAGACCTTAAAAGACCCTACTGGACCTTAACAGACCCTACTCAACCCTATTGGACCTTAACATTCCTTACCAGACCTTAACAGATCCCACAAGACCTAACTAGACATTAACAGACACTACAAGACCTTAACAAACCTTAACAGACCCTACTAGACCTTCATAGACCTTAAAAGACCCAAGTAGACCTTACAAAACATTTTTTAACAGACCATAGGAGAACAAAGTAGACATTAACAGACCTTAGTAAAAACTTTATTAGAACCTACAGGACCTTATTGGACCTTACTAGACCTTAACAGACACTAATAGACCTTAACAGACCATACTAGACCTTACTAAACCTTAAAATACCTCAACAGACCCTATTAGAACTTAACAGACCCTACAAGACCTTAACAGACCTTACTAGACCCTATTAAACCTTAAAAAAACCTACTAGACCCTAAGAGAAACTACGAGACCTTAAAAGACCAAAATAGACCTTACTACACCCTAAAAGACCTCAACAGACCTTACTTGACCTTACTAGACCTTACCAGACGCTGCTACACATTAACAGACCCTACTAGACCTGAACAGACCTTAAAAGACCCTATTAGACCTTACTAGACCTTAAAAGACCATACTCGAACTTACAAGCACACAACAAACCCTATTAGACCTTAAAAGACCCTACTAGACCTTAACAGACCCTACTAGACCTAAACAGACCTTACTACACCTTAACAGACCCTACTAGACCTTAACAGACCCTACTAGACCTTAACAGACCGTACTAGACCTTAACAGACCGTACTAGACCTTAACAGACTTTACTAGATCTTAACAGACACTGCTAGAACTTGCTAGACCTTAATAGACCCAACTAGACCTTAAAAGACCCTACTAAACCTTACCATACCCAACTATACCCTATTACACCTTACTAGACCTTAACAGACCGTAAAAGACCTTATCAGAAATTACTGGACCTTAAAAGACATTAAAAAACCCTACTAGACCTTACTAGACCTAAACAGACCCTTCTAGACCTTAAAAGACCCTACTCAACCTTACTCAACATTAAAATACCTCAAAAGACCCTATTAGAACTTAACAGACCCTACAAGACCTTAGTAGACCCTACTACACCCTATTAAACCTTTAAAAAAACCTAATAGACCCTACTAGACCCTAAGAGAAACTACTAAACCTTACTAGACCTTAAAAGACCCTAATAGACCTTACTACACCTTAAAAAACCTCAACAGACCTTACTTGACCTTACCAGACGCTGCTACACAATAACAGACTCTGCTAGACCTGAACAGACCTTAACAGAACCTACTAGACCCTATTAGACCTTAACAGACCCTACTAGACCTAAACAGACCTTACTAAACTTTAACAGACCCTACTAGACTTTAAAAGACTGTATTGGACTTTAACAGACCGTACTAGACCTTAACAGACTTTACTAGACCTTAAAAGACCCTACTAGTCCTTAACAGACCCTATTAGACCTTAACAGAAACTACAATACCTTAAAAGACCCTAAAAGACCTTAATAGACCCTACCAGAAATTAACATACCCTACTACACCTTTACAGACCCTAATAGACCTTACTAGACCCTACTAGACCTTAAGGTTTTAAAAGACTCTAATACACCTTAAAAGACTCTATTAGACTTTATCAGACCCTACTAGACCTAAACAGACCCCACTAGACCTTAAAAGACCCTAATAGACCTTACTAGACCCTAATAGACCTTAAAAGACCCAAGTAGACCTTAATAAACCTTAAAAGACCCTACTAGACCTTAGTAGACCGTAAAAGACCCTACTAGACCTTATCAGACCTTACTACACTTTACTAGACATTAAAAGACCCTAATACACCTTAGTGGACTTTAACAAACCATACTAGACCCTAACAGACCCCATAAGACCTTAGTAGACCTTAACAGACCCTACTAGACCTCAACAGATTCTACTAAAACTTAACAGACCCTTCCAGAGCTTACTAGACCTTGACAGATCCTACTAGAGCTTTTCAGACACTACTAGACCTAAACAGACAATACTAGACCTTAAAAGACCCTACCAGACCTTAACCGATCCTACTAGATCTTTACAGACACTACTAGACCTTAAAAGACACTACTAGACCTTTACAGACCCTACTTGACCTTAATAGACCTTATCAGACCCTACGAGACCTTGACAGAGCCTAACAGACCTTAATAGGCCTTACCAGACCTCAGTAGACCAAAAAAGACGCTACTAGATTTTACAAGACCTTAACAAACCCTACTAGACCTCAGTAAACCATAAAAGACCATACTAGATTTTACTAGACCTTAACAGACGCTACTAGACCTTAAAAGACCCGAATAGACCTCAACAGACTCTACTAGACCTTATCAGACCCTACTAGAACTTAATAGACCCTACTAGACCTTACTTGACTTTAAAAGACTCTACTAGACCTTAAAAGACCCTACTAGACCTTAACAGACCCTATTAGACCCTAACAGAAACTACAATACCTTAAAAGACCCGACTAGACCTCAACAGACTCTACTAGACCTTATCAGACCCTGCTAGACCTTAACAGACCCTACTAGACCTTACTTGACTTTAAAAGACTGTACTAGACCTTAAAAGACCCTACTAGTCCTTAACAGACCCTATTAGACCTTAACAGAAACTACAATACCTTAAAAGACCCTAATAGACCTTAATAGACCCTACCAGAAATTAACATACCCTACTACACCTTTACAGACCATAATAGACCTTACTAGACCCTACTAGACCTTAAGGTTTTAAAAGACTCTAATACACCTTAAAAGACTCTATTAGACTTTATCAGATCCTACTAGACCTAAACAGACCCTACTAGACCTTAAAAGACCCTAATAGACCTTACTAGACCCTAATAGACCTTAACAGACCCAAGTAGACCTTAATAAACCTTAAAAGACCCTTCTAGACCTTAGTAGACCGTAAAAGACCCTACTAGACCTTATCAGACCTTACTACACTTTACTAGACATTAAAAGACCCTAATACACCTTAGTGGACTTTAACAAACCATACTAGACCCTAACAGACCCCATAAGACCTTAGTAGACCTTAACAGACCCTACTAGACCTCAACAGATTCTACTAAAACTTAACAGACCCTTCAGGAGCTTACTAGACCTTGACAGATCCTACTAGACCTTTTCAGACACTACTAGACCTAAACAGACAATACTAGACCTTAAAAGACCCTACCAGACCTTAACAGATCCTACTAGATCTTTACAGACACTACTAGACCTTACTAGACATTATCAGACCCTATTAGACCTTACTAGACATTATCAGACCCTACTAGACCTTGACAGACCCTACTAGACCTTATTAGACCCTACTAGACCTCATCAGACCCTACTAGACCTTATCAGACCCTACTAGACCTTAAAAGACATTACTAGACTTTAGAAGACCGTAAAAGACCCTACTAGAAAATACTAGACCTTAACAGACTTTACTAGACTTTATTAGACCTTAACAGACCCGACTAGACCTTAATAGACCTTAAAAGACCCTACTAGACCTTATCAGACCCTACTAGACCTTAAGACACTACTAGACCTTAGAAGACCTTAAAAAACCCTACTAGAAAATACTAGACCTTAACAGACCTTACTAGACCTTAACAGACCCAACTAGACCTTAACAGAAACTACTAGACCACAAAAGACCCTACAAGACCTTTACAGACCATACTAGACCTTATAAGACCCTCCTCGACCTTACGAGACCCTAAAAGACCATACTAGACCTTACTAGACCTTAACAGACCCTAATAGACTTTACCAGACCTTACAAGACCTTAACAGATTCTACTAGACCTTAAAAGACCATACTAGACCTGAAGAGACCCTACTACACCTTAAAAGACCCTACTAGACCTTACAAGACAGTATCAGACCCTACTAAACCCTACTAGACTTTAACAGACCCTTCTAGACCTGACAAAACTTTAACAGACCCTAGTAGACCTTAACAGACACAACTAGACCTTATAAGACTTTACAAGACCTTACGAGACCTAAAAAGACCCTGCTAGAACCTAATAGACCTTAACAGACCCTACTAGACCTAAAAAGACGCTGCAGAACCTTAAGACCTCAAAAGACCTTACTAGACATTAAAAGACCCTACTAGACCTTAACAGACCTTATCAGACCATACTAGACCTTAACAGACCCTAATAGACCTTAACAGACCCTACTAGACCTTAAAAGACCCTAATTAAGCTTAAAAGACCCTACTAGACCTTAAAAGACCATACTAGAACATACAAGACCATAACAGACCCTACTAGACCTTAAAAGACCTTAATTAAGCTTAAAAAACCCTACTAGACCTTATCAGACCCTAATAGACCTAAACAGACCCAAAGACCACACCAGACATCAACTGACCCTACTAGACCTAAACAGACCCTACTAGACGATACAAGACCTTAAAAGACCCTACTATACCTTACAAGACTGTATCAGACCCTCCTAGACCCTACGAGACATTATTAGACTTTAACAGACCCTTCTAGACCTGACAAGACTTTAGCATACCCTAATAGACCTTAACAGACACTAATAGACCTTATTAGACCTTAACAGACACTGTAAAACCTTAAGACCTCAAAAGACCTTACTAGACCCTACTAGAACTTAACAGAACCTAATGAAACTTAAAAGACCCTTCTAGACCTTAAAAGACCATACAAAAACCTACAAGACCATAACAGACCCTACAAGAACTTAGTGAATCCCTAAAGACCCTAAAACACCTTAACAGACCCTAAGACCTTTGCTAGACCCTAGAAGACCCTACTAGACCTTAACAGACACTACTAGACCTAACCAAACTTTAACAGACACTACTAGATTTTAACAGACCCTACTAGACCTTAACAAACCTTAATAGACCCTACTAGACCTTACAACACTATCAGACTCTACTAGATCTTACAAGTACTTAAAAAACCCTTCAAGACCTTGCTGGACCCTACTAGACCCTACCAGACCCTACCAGACCCTATTGGACCTTAACAGACCTTAACAGATCCCACAAGACCTAACTAGACATTAACAGACACTACAAGACCTTAACAAACCTTAACAGACCCTACTAGACTTTCATAGACCTTAAAAGACCCAAGTAGACCTTACAAAACATTAACAGACCATATGAGAACATAATAGACATTAACAGACCTTGGTAAAAACTTTATTAGAACCTACAGGACCTTATTGGACCTTACTAGACCTTAACAGACACTAATAGACCTTAACAGACCCAAATAAACCCTATTAGACCTTAACAGACCCTACTAAACCTTAACAGACCATACTAGACCTTACTAAACCTTAAAATACCTCAACAGACCCTATTAGAACTTAACAGACCCTACAAGACCTTAACAGACCTTACTAGACCCTATTAAACCTTAAAAAAAAACTACTAGACCCTATGAGAAACTACGTGACCTTCAAAGACCAAAATAGACCTTACTACACCTTAAAAGACCTCAACAGACCTTACTTGACCTTACTAGACCTTACCAGACGCTGCTACACCTTAACAGACCCTACTAGAACTGAACAGACCTTAAAAGACCCTATTAGACCTTACTAGACCTTAAAAGACCATACTCGACCTTACAAGCACACAACAAACCCTATTAGACCTTAAAAGACCCTACTAGACCTTACAAGACCTTAACAGAACCTACTAGACCCTATTAGACCTTAACAGACCCTACTAGACCTATACAGACCTTACTACACCTTAACAGACCCTACTAGACCTTAACAGACCGTACTAGACCTTAACAGACCGTACTAGACCTTAAAAGACTTTACTAGATCTTAACAGACACTGCTAGAACTTGCTAGACCTTAATAGACCCAACTAGACCTTAAAAGACCCTACTAAACCTTACCAGACCCAACTATACCCTATTACACCTTACTAGACCTTAACAGACCCTAAAAGACCTTATCAGAAATTACTGGACCTTAAAAGACGTTAAAAAACCCTACTAGACCTTACTAGACCTAAACAGACCCTTCTAGACCTTAAAAGACCCTACTCAACCTTACTCAACATTAAAATACCTCAAAATACCCTGTTAGAACTTAACAGACCCTACAAGACCTTAGTAGACCCTACTAGACCCTATTAAACCTTAAAAAAACCTAATAGACCCTACTAGACCCTAAGAGAAACTACTAGACCTTACTAGACCTTAAAAGACCCTAATAGACCTTACTACACCTTAAAAACCTCAACAGACCTTACTTGACCTTACAAGACGCTGCTACACCTTAACAGACTCTGCTAGACCTAAACAGACCTTAACAGAACCTACTAGACCCTATTAGACCTTAACAGACCCTAATAGACCTAAACAGACCTTACTAAACTTTAACAGACCCTACTAGACTTTAAAAGACTGTATTGGACTTTAACAGACCGTACTAGACCTTAACAGACTTTACTAGATCTTAACAGACACTACTAGAACTTGCTAGACCTTAACAGACCCAACAAGACCTTAAAAGACCCTACAAGACCTTACCAGACCCAACTAGACCCTATTACACCTTACTAGACCTTAACAGACCCTAATAGTCCTTAACAGAAATTACTGGACCTTAATAGACATTAAAAAACCCTACTAGACATTAATAGACCTTAACAGACCCTAAAAAACAAACAGACTCTGGAAGACCTTTCCACACATAAGACACTACTAGACCTTAAAAGACCTTGACACACCCATCTAGATTTTACTAGACCTTAACAGACCCCATTAGACCCTAATAGACCACATTAGACATTAACAGACCCAACTAGACAATAACAGACCCTATTGGACCTTACTAGACCTTATCAGACCCTACTAGACCTTAAAAGACCCCACTAGACCTTAAAAAACCCTATTAGACCTTATCAGACACTACTAAACATTAAAAGACCCTACTAGACCTTAAAAGAAGCGACTAGACCATATTAGACCTTAACATACCCTACAAGACCTTAACAGACCTTACTAGACCTCAACAGACCCTAAAAGACCCTATAAGACATTACCAGACACTACTAGACCTTAACAGACCCTATAAAACCTTAACAGACGCGACTAAACCTTAATAGACGCTAAAAGACCCTATTAGACATTAAACGACCGTACTAGACCCTATAAGACCTTAACAGACCCAATTAGACCGTAACAGACCTTAACAGACCCTACTAGACCTTAAATGACCCTATTAGACCTTAAAAGACCCTACTAGACCTTTTTAAACCTTAAAAGACCCTACTAGACCTTAATATACCTTAACAGACCCTATTAGACCTTAAAAGACCAAACTAGACACCATTAAAGCTTAAAAAACTTTACTAGACCTTAAGAGACCTCACCAGACCTTAACAGACCCTAGTGGACCTTAATAGAACTTAAAAGACTTTACTAAAAAATATTAGACCTTTACAGACCCTACTAGACTACAAGATCTTCTTAACTAGACCTCACCAGACCCTACGTTACCTTACCAGACCCTTCTAGACCTTAACAGACACTACAGGACCTTAGAAGACCTTAACAGAAACAACTAAACCTTACTAGACCATATTAGACCTTACAAACACCTATTAAACCTTACTAGACCTTAAAAGACCTTACAAAAACCTATTAGACCCTACAAGACCTTAAAAGACCCTACAAGACCTTAAAAGACCCTACTATACCTTACAAGACTGTATCAGACCCTCCTAGACCCTACGAGACATTAATAGACTTTAACAGACCCTTCTAGACCTGACAAGACTTTAGCATACCCTAATAGACCTTAACAGACACTAATAGACCTTATTAGACCTTAACAGACACTGTAAAACCTTAAGACCTCAAAAGACCTTACTAGACCCTACTAGAACTTAACAGACCCTAATGAAACTTAAAAGACCCTTCTAGACCTTAAAAGACCATACAAAAACCTACAAGACCATAACAGACCCTACAAGAACTTAGTGAATCCCTAAAGACCCTAAAACACCTTAACAGACCCTAAGACCTTTGCTAGACCCTAGAAGACCCTACTAGACCTTAACAGACACTACTAGACCTAACCAAACTTTAACAGACACTACTAGATTTTAACAGACCCTACTAGACCTTAACAAACCTTAATAGACCCTACTAGACTTTACGACACATTATCAGACTCTACTAGATCTTACAAGTACTTAAAAAACCCTTCAAGACCTTGCTGGACCCTACTAGACCCTACCAGACCCTATTATACCTTACAAGACCTAAACAAACCATTATAGACCTTAGTACACCTTACTAGACCTTAACAAACCCTACCAGACCATAACAGACCCTAATGGACCTTAATACCCCTTAATAGAATGTACTAGACCTTAAAAAACCTTAAAAGACCTTAGCAGAACCTAACAGA
The DNA here is from genome assembly GCF_030014385.1 of Trichomycterus rosablanca. Lineage (NCBI taxonomy): Eukaryota > Metazoa > Chordata > Actinopteri > Siluriformes > Trichomycteridae > Trichomycterus > Trichomycterus rosablanca. The sequence goes on from NC_085989.1 coordinate 11,157,123, forward strand.
CCTTAAAAGATCTTGATAGACCATACTAGACTTTACTAGACCTTATCACACCCTATTAGACCTTATCAGAACCTACTAGACCATAACCAAAACTACTAGACCTTACTAAACCATAACAGACCCTACTAGACCTTACTAGCAAATACCAGACCCTACTAGACTTTACTAGACCCTACTCGACCTTACTAAACTTTAAAAGACGCTACAAAATTCTATTAGACCTTAACAGACCATACTAGACCTTAACAAACTTTACAAGAACTTAACAGACCCTACTAAACCACAAAAGACCCTACTTGAACTAACTAGATGTTACCAGACCCTAAGACACCTAATCAGACCGTACCACACCTTACCAGACCTTACCAGACCTTAACAGACCCTAACAGACCCTACTAGATCTCAAGAGACCCAACTAGAACTTACTAGACCTTAACAGACCCTACTAGACCCTAAAAGACATTAAAAGACCCTACTGGACCTTAACAGACCTTACTAGACCTAAACAGATCCTACAAGACCTAACTAGAGATTAACAGACACTACAAGACCTTAACTAACTTTAACAAACCGTAATAGACCTTAACAAACCTTACTAGCATATAACAGACCTTACTAGACTTTAACAGACCCTACTAGACCCTAAAAGACCTTAAAAGACCCTACTGGACCTTAACAGACCCTACTCAACCCTATTGGACCTTAACATTCCTTACCAGACCTTAACAGATCCCACAAGACCTAACTAGACATTAACAGACACTACAAGACCTTAACAAACCTTAACAGACCCTACTAGACCTTCATAGACCTTAAAAGACCCAAGTAGACCTTACAAAACATTTTTTAACAGACCATAGGAGAACAAAGTAGACATTAACAGACCTTAGTAAAAACTTTATTAGAACCTACAGGACCTTATTGGACCTTACTAAACCTTAACAGACACTAATAGACCTTAACAGACCATACTAGACCTTACTAAACCTTAAAATACCTCAACAGACCCTATTAGAACTTAACAGACCCTACAAGACCTTAACAGACCTTACTAGACCCTATTAAACCTTAAAAAAACCTACTAGACCCTAAGAGAAACTACGAGACCTTAAAAGACCAAAATAGACCTTACTACACCTTAAAAGACCTCAACAGACCTTACTTGACCTTACTAGACCTTACCAGACGCTGCTACACATTAACAGACCCTACTAGACCTGAACAGACCTTAAAAGACCGTATTAGACCTTACTAGACCTTAAAAGACCATACTCGAACTTACAAGCACACAACAAACCCTATTAGACCTTAAAATACCCTACTAGACCTTAACAGACCCTACTAGACCCTATTAGACCTTAACAGACCCTACTAGACCTAAACAGACCTTACTACACCTTAACAGACCCTACTAGACCTTAACAGACCGTACTAGACCTTAACAGACCGTACTAGACCTTAACAGACTTTACTAGATCTTAACAGACACTGCTAGAACTTGCTAGACCTTAATAGACCCAACTAGACCTTAAAAGACCCTACTAAACCTTACCATACCCAACTATACCCTATTACACCTTACTAGACCTTAACAGACCGTAAAAGACCTTATCAGAAATTACTGGACCTTAAAAGACATTAAAAAACCCTACTAGACCTTACTAGACCTAAACAGACCCTTCTAGACCTTAAAAGACCCTACTCAACCTTACTCAACATTAAAATACCTCAAAAGACCCTATTAGAACTTAACAGACCCTACAAGACCTTAGTAGACCCTACTACACCCTATTAAACCTTAAAAAAAACCTAATAGACCCTACTAGACCCTAAGAGAAACTACTAGACCTTACTAGACCTTAAAAGACCCTAATAGACCTTACTACACCTTAAAAAACCTCAACAGACCTTACTTGACCTTACCAGACGCTGCTACACAATAACAGACTCTGCTAGACCTGAACAGACCTTAACAGAACCTACTAGACCCTATTAGACCTTAACAGACACTACTAGACCTAAACAGACCTTACTAAACTTTAACAGACCCTACTAGACTTTAAAAGACTGTATTGGACTTTAACAGACCGTACTAGACCTTAACAGACTTTACTAGATCTTAACAGACACTACTAGAACTTGCTAGACCTTAACAGACCCAACAAGACCTTAAAAGACCCTACAAGACTTTACCAGACCCAACTAGACCCTATTACACCTTACTAGACCTTAACAGACCCTAATAGACCTTAACAGAAATTACTGGACCTTAATAGACATTAAAAAACCCTACTAGACATTAATAGACCTTAACAGACCCTAAAAAACAAACAGACTCTGGAAGACCTTTCCACACATAAGACACTACTAGACCTTAAAAGACCTTGACACACCCATCTAGATTTTACTAGACCTTAACAGACCCCATTAGACCCTAATAGACCACATTAGACATTAACAGACCCAACTAGACAATAACAGACCCTATTGGACCTTACTAGACCTTATCAGACCCTACTAGACCTTAAAAGACCCCACTAGACCTTAAAAAACCCTGTTAGACCTTATTAGACCTTAACAGACACTACTAAACCTTAAAAGACTCTATAGACCTTAAAAGAACCGACTAGACCATATTAGACCTTAACATACCCTACAAGACCTTAACAGACCTTACTAGACCTCAACAGACCCTAAAAGACCCTATAAGACATTAACAGACACTACTAGACCTTAACAGACCCTATAAAACCTTAACAGACGCGACTAAACCTTAATAGACGTTAAAAGACCCTATTAGACATTAAACGACCGTACTAGACCCTATAAGACCTTAACAGACCCAATTAGACCGTAACAGACCTTAACAGACCCTACTAGACCTTAAAAGACCCTATTAGACCTTAAAAGACCCTACTAGACCTTTTAAAACCTTAAAAGACCCTACTAGACCTTAATATACCTTAACAGACCCTATTAGACCTTAAAAGACCAAACTAGACACCATTAAAGCTTAAAAAACTTTACTAGACCTTAAGAGACCCTACCAGACCTTAACAGACCCTAGTGGACCTTACTAGAACTTAAAAGACTTTACTAGAAAATATTAGACCTTTACAGACACTACTAGACTACAAGATCTTCTTCACTAGACCTCACCAGACCCTACGTTACCTTACCAGACCCTTCTAGACCTTAACAGACACTACAGGACCTTAGAAGACCTTAACAGAAACAACTAAACCTTACTAGACCATATTAGACCTTACAAACACCTATTAAACCTTACTAGACCTTAAAAGACCTTACAAAAACCTATTAGACCCTACAAGACCTTAAAAGAAACTACTAGAACTTAACAGACCTTACAAAAACCTACAAGACCTTACTAGACATAAACAGACCCTACTAGACCTTACTACTACATAACAAACCTTACTAGACCTTAACAGACCCTACTAAACCTTAAAAGACCATAATAGACCTTAGTTGAGAATATCCACAATTTTCTGACAGTTTCCCCTGTCATCTCTGTTTCTCCGCCTATCTCACCTCAATTTATTACCCAGCCTCTGTCTCAGTTCTCACCTGTGTCTCATTTGGACCTATCTGAGATCTTAACAGGGATGCGAAGCTCCACTTGTGTTTTGGATCCTGCTCCATCAAAACTTGTTAAGGGTTGTTTTCCAGTTATCTCATCACTTATCACAGAGATAATCAATTCCTCTCTTAGTTCTGGCTCAGTCCCTCAATCACTCAAATTGGCTGCTGTTACTCCCATACTTAAAAAACCTGGACTTGACTAACATTATGAGTAACTTTCGGCCCATTTCCAATCTTCCATTTCTGTCAAAAATACTGGAACGTGTTGTTGCCTCACAGCTCAAAGATCACCTAAATTCCAATAATCTATTTGAATCATTTCAGTCTGGTTTCCGCCCCCAGCACAGCACTGAGTCAGCCCTCCTCAAAGTCACAAATGACCTTCTTCTTTCCTCAGACTCTGGACAAATTAATATTCTCGTCCTTCTTGATCTTACTGCAGCTTTTGACACCATTAATCACTCCATTCTTCTGTCCCGCCTTGAATCCTCTGTCAACATCACTGGTACTGCCCTTTTGTGGTTAAGGTCATATCTCGTAAACAGACAACAGTTTGTTAATATCAACAATTGTAGTTCTGCCATTGCTCCACTGTCCCAAGGCGTTCCCCAAGGCTCAGTGTTAGGTCCCCTTTTGTTTATTCTTTATATGCTCCCCCTTGGTGACATCATACGTCGGCATGGTTTACATTTCCACTGCTATGCTGATGATATTCAGCTTTACATCTCCTCCAAATCCATTAATACTGAACTTCACTCCACTCTGACAAATTGCATCACTGAAATAAAATTGTGGATGAAAGCTAATTTCCTCAAATTAAACTGTGAAAAATCAGATATGATCATCGTAGGTCCTACAACCCTGGCAAAAACCACAAAAAATTTTAAAATTACCATTGATAATGACACTTTGTCTCCGTCTTCTAACATCCGAAATCTTGGTGTAATTTTTGATAGCAACCTCTCTTTTGACCGCCATGTAAATCACATCACCAAAACTGCTTTCTTTCATCTAAAAAACATAGCATGTCTACGTCCATCACTCTCCTTTTCTGCCGCCGAAACCTTGATTCATGCTTTTATTACATCCAGAATTGATTATTGCAATAGCATCCTTTATGGTAATTCTTCTATTCACTCACAAAGCTCTTCATAATCAGGCCCCATCCTACCTCACCGACCTGCTCCATCAGCACATTCCCTCCCGTAGCCTTCGCTCTTCTGAGGCTAACCTACTGTCCATACCCTCTAGGACCAAGCACCGGACCTGGGGTGACAGGGCCTTTTCCATAGCTGCTCCATCTTTATGGAATGCTCTCCCCAAACACCTACGAGATTGTTCTGACCTGTCCAAATTCAAGTCACTTCTCAAAACTCATCTATTCAAAATGGCATTTAACTTGTAACAACACGAAATAAATGCTTTTATTTTTGCTATTCTTTTTAATAGTTTTTATACTTAGATCATGACAGAAATGTGAAGTCCTAGATCCTAAAACTTGTAAAGTTTTCAGTTTCCTGATTGCATGTGAATCTGTCCTGTTTCTGTCTAATTTTAAGAAATTGTTCTATATTTGTTGTTCTCTCTCATAATTTAGCTAATTTTTAATGAACTGTCTTATGCTGCTCTCTTTGTTTTTATCTTAATTATTCTTGATGTTTATGTACTATTTTGATTTTGTACTATGATTTGTATGGTGTATGTACGTATTTGTTTTGATTATTTGTCTTATGTAAAGCGTCTTTGAGTATCTTGAAAAGCGCTATATAAATAAAATGTATTATTATTATTAGTAGACCTTAACAGACCCTAGTTGAATTTACCAGATTTAACAAAACCCTATTAGTCCTTACTAAACCTTAGAAACCCTACCAGGCCCTATTAGACCTTAAGAGACCCTACTAGACCTAACTAGGGTTTAAAAGACCATACAAGACCCTATTAGATATTAACAGACCCTACTAGAACTTAACAGATCTTATTAGACCCTATAAGTTCTTAACAGACCCTACTAGACCTTAACAGACCATACTAGACCTCAACAGACCCTACAACACTAACAGACCCTACTAGCCCTTAAAAGACCCTATTACACCTTAACAGATCCTACTAGACCTTAACAGACCCTACTAGCCCTTAAAAAACCCTACTAGCCCTTAAAAGACCCTATTACACCTTAACAGATCCTATTAGACCTTAACAGACGCTACTAGACTTTACTAGACCTTAATAGACTTTACTAGACCTTAACATACCCTACTAGACCTTACTACACATTAAAAGACCCTACTAGACCTAACAAGACCTTAACAGACCCTTCTAGACCTTAACAGACCCTTCTAGACCTTAACAGACCCTTCTAGACCTTAACAGAACCAACAAGACCTTAACAGACCCTACTAGACCTTATTAGACTTTAACAGAAACTAATAGACATTACAAGACCTCAACAGAACAAAATTTACTTTACTAGACCTTACCAGACCCTTATAGACCTTACTAGACCCTAATATACTTTACTAGATCTAAAAAGAACAAACTAGACCCTAATAGACCTTAACAGACCCTACTAGACCTGACTAGCCCTTAACAGACCCTACTAGACCTCAACAGACCCTAATAGACGTTAACAGACCCTACTAGACCTAAATAGACCTTAACAGACCCTACACGACCCTACAAGACAATACAAGATCCTAATAGACCCTACTAGACTTTACTAGACCCTACTAATCCTTACTAGACCCTATTTGACGTTACTATACCCTACTAGATCTAACTAGAACTTACTAGAACTTTATAGACCTTAAAAGACCATACTAGACTTTAGTAGACATTAACAGGCCGAATTAGACTTTAACAGACCCCACTAGACTTTACTAGACCTTAAAAGACCCTAAGATATCTAACTAGACATTAAAAAACGTTAACAGACCCTACTAGGCCGTAAAAGACCTTAGTAGACTTAAACACACCATACTAGACCTTGGAAGACTTTAACAGACCCTACTAGTCCAAACTAGACCTTAAAAGACCCCAAAAGACCTTAGTAGACTTTAAAAAGCGATATTAGACTTAAACAGACCATATTGGACCTTAACAGACCCTACTGGACCTTAACACATCCTACTAGACCCTACAAGACCTTATCAGACCCTACTAGACCTCAGTAGACCCCACTAGACCTTAACAGACCCTACTAAACCTTTACAGACCCTACTAAACCTTTACAGACCCTACTACACCTTAATAGACCTTAACAGACCCAACTAGACCTCAGTAGACCATAAAAGACCCTAATTGATTTTATTAGACCTTAAAAGACCCTACTAGACCTTAAAAGACCCGACTAAACATTATCAGACACTACTAGACCTTAACAGACCCTACTAGACCTTAACAGACCCTACTCGAACTTACTAGACTTTAACAGACTCTACTAGACCTTAAAAGACCGTACTAAACCCTATTGGACATTAAAAGGCTCTACTAGACCTTAACAGACCCTATTAGACCTTAACAGACCCTATTAGACCTTAACAGAAGCTACTATACCTTAAAAGACCCTAATAGACCTTAAGAGACCCTACGAGACTTTACTAGAAACTACTACACTTTACTAGACCCTACTGAACCTTACTAGACCCTATTTGACGTTACTAGACACTACTTGACCTAATTAGGCAAAGAAGATCTTACTAGACCCTACTAGACCTTAACAGACCTTACTCGTTTTTAGTAAATCTTAAAAGACCTCAACAGACACTATTGGAACTTAACAGACCCTACAAAACCTTAAAAGACCCTACTAGACCCTGTTAGACCTTAACAGACCCTACTAGACACTACTAGACCATAATAAACCCAACTAGACTGTAACAGACCCTACTAGACCTTAACAGACCCTACTAGACCTTAAAAGAACCTACTAGACCCTATTGGACCTTAACAGACCCTACAAGACCTTAACAGACCCTAGTAGACCTCAACAGACCCTAAAAGACCCTATTAGACATTAAAAGACCCTAATAGGCTTTAGTAGACCTTAACAGACCCTTCTAGAACCTATAAGAACTTAACATACCCTACTAGACCTTAAAATATCTTAACAGACACTAATAGACGCCATTAAACCTTAAAGGACTTTCTAGACCTTAACAGACACTAATAGATCTTAAAAGACCTCACCAGACCCTACTAGACCTTAACAGACAATACTAGACCTTATAAGACCTTAACAGACCGGAATAGACCTTAACAGACCCTACTAGACCTTACTAGACCTTAACAAACCCTTTTAGACCTTAACACACCCTACAAGACCTTAACAGATCCTATCAGACTTTAATAGACCCTACAAGACCCTACAAGACCTTACTAAACCTTAACAGACTCTACTAGACCTTACTAGACATACAAAGACCCTACTAGACCTTAAAAGACCTGAATAGACCTTAACAGACCCTACTAGATCTTAACAGACCTTTTTAGACTTTAAGAGACCCTACAAGACCCAACTAGACCTCAAACAACTCTGGATGACCTTAGTAGACTTTATTAGACGTTGCAAGACCTTAACAGACCCTCTTAGACCTTAATGGACTTTATCAGACCTTACAAGACCCTACTAGACCTTAACATACCCTACTAGACCTTACTAGACCTTAAACCAGGGGTCTCAAACTCAATTTATCTGGGGGCCGCTGGAGGTAGAGTCTAGGAGCGGCTGGGCCGCATCAAGTATTCCATAAAAAAAGGGTAGACCCTATTGGACCTTAACAGACCCTACAAGACCTTAACAGACCCTAGTAGACCTCAACAGACCCTAAAAGACCCTATTAGACATTAAAAGACCCTAATAGGCTTTAGTAGACCTTAACAGACCCTTCTAGAACCTATAAGAACTTAACATACCCTACTAGACCTTAATATATCTTAACAGACACTAATAGACGCCATTAAACCTTAAAGGACTTTCTAGACCTTAACAGACACTAATAGATCTTAAAAGACCTCACCAGACCCTACTAGACCTTAACAGACAATACTAGACCTTATAAGACCTTAACAGACCGGAATAGACCTTAACAGACCCTACTAGACCTTACTAGACCTTAACAAACCCTTTTAGACCTTAACACACCCTACAAGACCTTAACAGATCCTATCAGACTTTAATAGACCCTACAAGACCCTACAAGACCTTACTAAACCTTAACAGACTCTACTAGACCTTACTAGACATACAAAGACCCTACTAGACCTTAAAAGACCTGAATAGACCTTAACAGACCCTACTAGATCTTAACAGACCTTTTTAGACTTTAAGAGACCCTACAAGACCCAACTAGACCTCAAACAACTCTGGATGACCTTAGTAGACTTTATTAGACGTTGCAAGACCTTAACAGACCCTCTTAGACCTTAATGGACTTTATCAGACCTTACAAGACCCTACTAGACCTTAACATACCCTACTAGACCTTACTAGACCTTAAACCAGGGGTCTCAAACTCAATTTATCTGGGGGCCGCTGGAGGTAGAGTCTAGGAGCGGCTGGGCCGCATCAAGTATTCCATAAAAAAAGGGTAGACCCTATTGGACCTTAACAGACCCTACAAGACCTTAACAGACCCTAGTAGACCTCAACAGACCCTAAAAGACCCTATTAGACATTAAAAGACCCTAATAGGCTTTAGTAGACCTTAACAGACCCTTCTAGAACCTATAAGAACTTAACATACCCTACTAGACCTTAATATATCTTAACAGACACTAATAGACGCCATTAAACCTTAAAGGACTTTCTAGACCTTAACAGACACTAATAGATCTTAAAAGACCTCACCAGACCCTACTAGACCTTAACAGACAATACTAGACCTTATAAGACCTTAACAGACCGGAATAGACCTTAACAGACCCTACTAGACCATACTAGACCTTAACAAACCCTTTTAGACCTTAACACACCCTACAAGACCTTAACAGATCCTATCAGACTTTAATAGACCCTACAAGACCCTACAAGACCTTACTAAACCTTAACAGACTCTACTAGACCTTACTAGACATACAAAGACCCTACTAGACCTTAAAAGACCTGAATAGACCTTAACAGACCCTACTAGATCTTAACAGACCTTTTTAGACTTTAAGAGACCCTACAAGACCCAACTAGACCTCAAACAACTCTGGATGACCTTAGTAGACTTTATTAGACGTTGCAAGACCTTAACAGACCCTCTTAGACCTTAATGGACTTTATCAGACCTTACAAGACCCTACTAGACCTTAACATACCCTACTAGACCTTACTAGACCTTAAACCAGGGGTCTCAAACTCAATTTATCTGGGGGCCGCTGGAGGTAGAGTCTAGGAGCGGCTGGGCCGCATCAAGTATTCCATAAAAAAAGGGTTTCAGGTATTCCAAACAAAAGTACAACTGATCCAAACTTCTCAATCTTTATTAATAACAGTTCAGAACATGAACAATTCTTCAGAACAGAGGCTTCTTTTACCTACTCTTTGCTGCCAGAAACCTAAAGATCCATTATTCCCAGAATTGTCTTACATCTCGAAGGTTTTCTTTGGGTCATTTAGTGAAAGTCACAACAGCTGTAACCGTGACTTGTGTTGAGTTCTGAGATCTGCAGTAGGATGTTGTTTGGTATTTGTTGGTGATGAAAAGAAGGCTGCTCTATAGAATCCACAATTAATGCCGACTTCAGTGCTTATACAGTTTGAAAATGTTTTATGGGATGTTCTGTACTAAAATAACACATTACATTCCTAAATGTTTTAAATGTTCTATCAACATGTTTTTTTCTATTATATTTCAATTAAAAACAACTATTGTGAGATATATCCACTTGTCCTGTTTGCATTACACAGGAGAGACTCCCCCCCCCCTGCTGTTAAGAATTTTTTTTTTACTAACACAAGTAACGAAGTAACGTTTACTCTGAGTACGTTTTAAATGAGTTACTTTTTTACTTGAGTAGGTTTTTAGACTAGTAATTTTACTCGTATTTCAGTAAAAAAAATTTATTTACAATATTTTAGTACTCTCTCCACCTCTGCCCAGTACCTGAGTGTTGGGGATATTACTCAGAAAGCCCTTTCTATATATTCTGAGAGGAATTTGAACATGTTATCATTGTTCTTCTTATCATTATTAAATTTATCTCTCAGGTGTTTATACATTTCACATTCATAAATAAAGTGATCTAGATTTTATTCTTTTTGTTTACATCCTACACATCCTTCTGCTCTACCAAATCTCTCCGCCACTGAGCTAACTCTGGTGTCCATGTTACTTCACCTCTCTTAATTCTTAATATCAAGTGCATTGTCTGTTTTATATATTTTAAATTCTTGCTCTTTTTGATTAAATTGTTCTTGGTAAATTTGTTTTCTTTAGCGATCGCACCTTTCTGTCCTCTGTATCTTGCACTGGCTGACAGGATGTATTTTCCTTCCACTTGGTGTCGCTCTGAATCACGTTTCAGCCCAGTGACGTTGCTAATACGTTGCTAAGTGAAAAAATAATGAGTTGCGCAAAGACTCGGCAAAACAGGTGCGAGTGAGAAAACCGCGCGGGCCGCAATAACAATGAACTTTGACGTTAAGTCGGGGGCCACAAAATATCGGCCTGCGGGCCGCAATTGGCCCGCGGGCCGCGAGTTTGAGACCCCTGCCTTAAACTCTACTAGACCCTATCAGACCTTACTTCACCTTAACAGACCCTACTAGACCTTACAAGACCTGAACAGACCCTTATAGACCTTAAAATACCCTATCAGACCTTAAAAGACCCTATTAGACCCTATAAGACCTTAAAAGACCTTACTAGTCCCTAAAAGACCTTAACAGACCCAACCAGACCCAACCAGAACTTACCAAACCTTAAAAGACCCTACTAGACCTAAATAGACCTTAATAGACCCTAATAAACCTTACCAGACACTAATAGACCTTAACAGACCCTATTAGACCTTAACAGACAGTAAGAGACGTTAACAAACCCCAAAGGGCTCTAAAAGACATTATCAGACCCTAAAAGACCTTACTAGCACATAACAAACCCTACTAGACCTTAAGGCAAGGCAAGTTTATTTGTATAGCACCTTTCATAAACAGTGGCAATTCAAAGTGCTTTACACATAAGGAAAAAAAATTAATTAAAAGCATTAAAACATTACTGAGATCTAGAATGTCAGAAAGACATCTTGCAAACATTTAGTTACAATTAAGAGAGCATGAAATTCAAACAAGAGAGATAAAAAATTAAAAACATGAAAAATTAAAAGAAAATATTGTAAAATATACCCTACAATTTGGGAAACACGAAATTAAAACAAGAGAGATAAGCAATTAAAACATGAAAACTTAAAGAAAATATAGTAAAATATACACTACAATTTAGAATGTACACTACTCGAGCTCAATCATAGGCACAAGAAAAAAGAAAAGTTTTTAACCTGGATTTAAACATTTCTACATTTGAGGAACATCTAATATCTCCTGGCAGTCTGTTCCAGTTATATGCAGCCCAACAGCTAAATGCTGCTTCACCATGTTTAGTTTGGACTCTGGGCTCAACTAGCTGACCTGAGTCCATGGATCTAAGAGATCTACTGGGTTTATATTCTCTAAACATTTCTGAGATGTATTCTGGGCCGAACCCATTCAGTGATTTATAGACCAGTAGCAGCACTTTAAATTCTATTCTGTAACTAACCGGAAGCCAGTGTAGAGATTTTAGAACTGGAGTGATGTGCTCAGTTCTCTTCGTCTTAGTTAAAACTCTAGCAGCAGCGTTCTGAATGAGCTGTAACTGTTTAATGGTTTTTTTGGGAAGTCCAGTTAAGAGACCATTACAATAGTCCACCCTACTGGAGATAAAAGCATGGATCAGCTTCTCTAGGTCTTGTTGGCACACTAGACCCTTGATTTAGGCTATATTTCTAAGATGGTAGAAGGCTGTTTTGGTGATGGTTTTTATATGGCTGGTGAATGTGAGATCTGAGTCTATTAGAACGCCAAGATTTCGGACTTGGTCTTTGGTTTTTAGAGCCCGGGAACTGAGGTGTTCACTGACACTGGTCCTCTTTTCTTTGCTGCCAAACACAACAATTTCTGTTTTGTCCTTATTTAACTGTAAAAAATTCTGGCTCATCCAGTTATTGATGTCCTCCAGACACTGACACAGTGAATCTATTGGGCTGTAATCATCTGGTGAGAGAGCCAGATATATCTGTGTGTCATCTGCATAACTATGGTAATCAATGTTGTTAGCCTGTAGCATTTGGCCTAATGGCAGCATATAAAGATTGAACAGAAGAGGTCCGAGAACTGATCCCTGGGGGATTCCACATGTCATAGCCACCCTGTCAGATTCACAGCTGCCAATAGTGACGAAGTAACTCCGGTCTTCTAAGTAAGACCCGAACCAATTAAGGACTGTTTCGGAAAGTCCAACTCAGTTTTCCAACCTATCCAGCAGTATCCTATGATCTACAGTGTCAAAGGCAGCACTAAGATCCAGTAAAACCAGAACCGATAATTTACCCGAGTCAGTATTCAGCCGTAGATCATTTAACACTTTTATGAGAGCCGTTTCAGTGCTGTGGTGAGGTCGAAATCCTGACTGAAATTTGTCAAAATAACCACTGGAATTCAAAAAACTGCTGACTTGATTGTAAACAACTTTCTCAATGATCTTAGCTATGAAAGGAAGATTTGAGACCGGCCTGTAGTTGTTTAACACAGACGCATCCAGAGTTCTCTTTTTCAGGAGTGGTTTAATGGCAGCTGTTATCAGTGACTGGGAAAACGCCTGATGCTAATGAGCCATTAACTATTTGTTGCAAATCAGTTTTTACAGAGTTAAAAATAGTTTTAAAAAATTCAGATGGCAGTATGTCGAGACATGTCGATGATTTAAGATGCTGAACTGTTTTCTCCAGAGTGTTCTGGTCTATTGTATTAAACTGTGACATAATAGTCATGTTATTTTTAGGTGTCTGTAGGGGCAGCATGGTTTCATCGTTTGACTGAGTGGCGTTGATGGTCAGTCTAATAGTTTTTATTTTTTTAACAGAAGAAATGAGCAAACTCATTACATTTCTCTTTGGACAGAAGTTCTGGCGTGATCTGTTTTGGAGGATTTGTAAGCTTGTCGACGACGTTGAATAGAGTGCGGGTGTTGTTGATGTTCCTGTTAATGATCTTAGAGAAGTGCAGCTGTCTAGCCCTGCATAACTCCGAGTTAAAACTACAAAGGCTTTGCTTATAGAGATCATAGTGGATTTGAAGTTTAGTTTTCCTCCACTTACGTTCAGCTCTCCTGCATTCTCTTTTCAGAGCTATTACCATCATTGTGTTACGCCATGGTGCTTTCTGTTTGCTCAACATTTTCATGACTTTTATAAGTTATAACCGAGAACTAGTACTTTCATTTATGTACCTTTTCTTAACAGAAACAGAGCTAGTTTGAGCATCTGGAGTGATCAGCATTTCAAAAAAGAAACAAAAATGATCAGAGAGGGCCAAGTCCTTGACCATAACAGAAGAAATGTTAAGACCTTTAGAAATAACTAGATGCAGAGTGTGCCCTCGAGTATGTGTAGGCCCTTTCACATGTTGCGATAGACCAAACGTGTCAAAGAGTCCAAAAAGTTATTTGGTGTTATTGTCCTTGTTATTATCTAAGTGGATGTTAAAATCCACAGTTATGATAAAAAAAAGCTGTACTCAGTGGAGATAACTGACAGTAATTCATCTATAAAATGTGCAGAGTATCTTGGAGGTTTATAAATGATTAAAAATAAAATTTTGGGAGTACCCTTCAAAATAAAACAAAGGTAAAAGACCCTACTCGACGTTAACAGACCCTACTAGACCTTAGTAGACCCTACTAGACCTTAACAGAACCTAATAGACCATATTAAACCTTACTAGACCTTAACAGACCGTACAAGACCTTACTAGACCATAATAGACCCTACTAGACATTAACAGACCTAAAAATAACCTACTAGACCTTACAAGACCTTAACAGACAGTAATAGACTTTAACAAACCCCAAAAGGCCTTACGAAACATTAACAGATTCTAATAGACCTTACTAGCACATAACAAACCCTACTAGACCTTAACAGACCCTACTCGACTCTATTAGACGTTAAAAGACCCTACTAGACCTTAACAGACCTTAATAGACCTTAAAAGACCCAACCAGACCTTAACAGACCAAAATAGACCTTAAAACACCTAAAAAAAACCTACAAGACCCTAAAAGACTTTAACAGAAACTACTAGACCTTACAAAACATTTACAGACCCTACAAGACCTTCCTAGCACATAAACTCTACTAGACCTTAACAGAAGATTTTAAGGGACCTTACTAGATCATAAGAGACCCTAATAGACCTTACCAGACCTTAACAGACCCTACAAGACCTTAAAAGACATCATTAAACCTTAACAGACCCTACTAGACATTAGCAGATCATACTAGACCTCAAAAGACCCTAGTGGACCTTATTAGACCTTAGCAGACCCTTCTAGACCTTTACAGACCAATTGACGTTAAAAGTTCCTACAAGACCTTATTAGACCTTAACAGACCCTAACTGACCTTACCAGACCCTACAAAACCTCAACAGACTCTAGTTGACCTTAAAAGACCTTAAAATACCCTATAAGACCTTACTAAACCTAAACAGACCTTATTAGACCCTAAAAGACACTACCAGACCTTAGGGGACACTAATATACCTTACTAGACCTAAATAGCCCTTAATAGACCCTACCAGACCCTATTAGACATTAAAAGACCCTGCTAAACCTCATAAGGCCCAACTAGACCCTATTAGACCTTAACAGACCCTACTAGACATTACTAGACCCTACTAGACTCTATTTCAAGATTTCAAGATTTCAAAGCTTTATTGTCATATGTACAGTAGGAAACGTGTTTCCCTGTACAATGAAATTCTTATTTTGCTGTCCACACATGATGTAACAAAGTACAAAGATAATAATAAAATAAAATAAAGAAATAAAAGTTAGATATAGTAAAAAAACACACGCTGAGTATAAGTTATGTACATTGTGCAAGAAGAGAGCAGATATATTGCAATCAGACAATATAGTTACATGTGCAAAATGTAAAGACAGTAGTGTAAACATACAGTGTATCACAAAAGTGAGTACACCCCTCACATTTCTGCAGATATTTAAGTATATCTTTTCATGGGACAACACTGACAAAATGACACTTTAACACAATGAAAAGTAGTCTGTGTGCAGCTTATATAACAGTGTAAATTTATTCTTCCCTCAAAATAACTCAATATACAGCCATTAATGTCTAAACCACCGGCAACAAAAGTGAGTACACCCCTTAGTGAAAGTTCCTGAAGTGTCCATATTTTGTGTGGCCACCATTATTTCCCAAAACTGCCTTAACTGTCCTGGGCATGGAGTTTACCAGAGCTTCACAGGTTGGCACTGGAATGCTTTTCCACTCCTCCATGACGACATCACTGAGCTGGCGGATATTCGAGACTTTGCGCTCCTCCACCTTCCGCTTGAGGATGCCCCAAAGATGTTCTATTGGGTTTAGGTCTGGAAACATGCTTGGCCAGTCCATCACCTTTACCCTCAGCCACTTCAATAAAGCAGTGGTCGTCTTAGAGGTGTGTTTGGGGTCATTATCATGCTGGAACACTGCCCTGCGACCCAGTTTCCGGAGGGAGGGGATCATGCTCTGCTTCAGTATTTCACAGTACATATTGGAGTTCATGTGTCCCTCAATGAAATGTAACTCCCCAACACCTGCTGCACTCATGCAGCCCCAGACCATGGCATTCCCACCACCATGCTTGACTGTAGGCATGACACACTTATCTTTGTACTCCTCACCTGATTGCCGCCACACATGCTTGAGACCGTCTGAACCAAACAAATTAATCTTGGTCTCATCAGACCATAGGACATGGTTCCAGTAATCCATGTCCTTTGTTTACATGTCTTCAGCAAACTGTTTGCGGGCTTTCTTGTGTAGAGACTTCAGAAAAGGCTTCCTTCTGGGGTGACAGCCATGCAGACCAATTTGATGTAGTGTGCGGCGTATGGTCCGAGCACTGACAGGCTGACCCCCCACCTTTTCAATCTCTGCAGCAATGCTGACAGCACTCCTGCGCCTATCTTTCAAAGACAGCATTTGGATGTGACGCTGAGCACGTGCACTCAGCTTCTTTGGACGACCAACGCGAGGTCTGTTCTGAGTGGACCCTGCTCTTTTAAAACGCTGGATGATCTTGGCCACTGTGCTGCAGCTCAGTTTCAGGGTGTTGGCAATCGTCTTGTAGCCTTGGCTATCTTCATGTAGCGCAACAATTCGTCTTTTAAGATCCTCAGAGAGTTCTTTGCCATGAGGTGCCATGTTGGAACTTTCAGTGACCAGTATGAGAGAGTGTGAGAGCTGTACTACTAAATTGAACACACCTGCTCCCTATGCACACCTGAGACCTAGTAACACTAACAAATCACATGACATTTTGGAGGGAAAATGACAAGCAGTGCTCAATTTGGACATTTAGGGGTGTAGTCTCTTAGGGGTGTACTCACTTTTGTTGCCGGTGGTTTAGACATTAATGGCTGTATATTGAGTTATTTTGAGGGAAGAATAAATTTACACTGTTATATAAGCTGCACACAGACTACTTTTCATTGTGTCAAAGTGTCATTTTGTCAGTGTTGTCCCATGAAAATATATACTTAAATATCTGCAGAAATGTGAGGGGTGTACTCACTTTTGTGATACACTGTACATGTGCAGCTGTATGTAGACCTGTAAACAGTCATATGTGGTATAGTGCAAGTATTGTGTGCAAGTGTGATAGTGTCTATGAATAATCAGCTCAGTTGTTTAAGAGTCTGATAGCTGTGGGAAAGAAAGAGATCTTTAGTCTTGTTGTCCGGCATTTCACACTTCTGTATCTCCGGCCTGAGGGTAGAAGTGTGAATAGTCCATGTTGGGGGTGGGTGGGGTCTTTGATGATGGACGCAGCTCTCCTGTGGACTCTGTGATGGTAGATGCTCTGGAGAGAGGGTTGTACCGTCCTGGTGATTTTCGTAGCAGTCTTTATCACTCTCTCCAGGCGTTTGCGATCCTTCACAGTAGAACTGCCGTACCACACGGTGATGCAATTGGTCAGGATGGACTCAATAATGCAGCGGTAGAAGTTGCTGAGTATTTTGGGTGACATGCCTATTAGACATTAACAGAATTAATTAATTAGACATTAACATTAATCTCTATTAGACATTAACAGACCCTACTAGACCTTACAAAACCTTTAAAGAAACTACTAGACCTCACCAGACATTAACAGACTGTAATAGACCTTACTAGACCTTAACAGACCCTACTAGACCTTAACAGACCCTAAAAGACATAAGTAGACCTTAACAGACCCTACAAGACCTTACTAAACCTAATCAGACTTTACTAGACTTTACTAGACAATAACAGACCCTACAAGACCCTACTAGACTGTAACAGACCCTAGTAAACCTTAACAGACCCTAAAAGAGCTTACTACACCTAAACAGAAATTACTAGACCTTATTAGACCTTAACAGAGAATACAAAACCTTAACAGACCCTACTATACCTTAACAGACCCTAAGACATAACTAGACCTTGAGAGACCATAAAAGACCTTACTAAACCTTAACAGAACCAAGAAGACATAACTACACCCTAACATAACCCTACAAGACCTTAATAGACCTAATCAGACTTTACTAGACTTTATTAGACCTTAACAGACACTACTAGACCTTAAAAGACCCTACTAGACCTTAACAGAACCTAAAAGACTGTACAAGACCTCACTAGACCTTAAGACACTACTAGACTTTAACAGACCCTACTAGACCTTATTAAACCTTAAAAGAAACTACTAGACATTAACAGACCCTACAAGACCCTAATAGACCTTAACAGACCCTACTAGACCTTAACAGAACCTAAAAGAGCTTACTAGACCTTATTAGACCTAAACAGAGACTACAAAACCTTAACAGAACCTACTAGACCTTAACAAACCTTAAAATACTTTACTAGACCTTAAGAGACCCTAATAGACCTTAAAAAACTTAAACAGACCCTAGAAGACCTAACTACACCTTAACAGACCCTACTAGACCCTATTAGACTTTAAAAGACCCTACTAGACCATAATAGACTTTACCAGACCCTACTAGACCTTAAAAGACCCTAAAAAAGCTTACTAGACCTTATTAGACCTTACCAGAAACTACAAAAACTTAACAGACTCTACTAGACCTTAACAAACCCTACTAGACCTTAACAGACCTTACTAGACCTTAGCAGACACTAATAGACCATATTAAACCTTAAAAGAAACTACTAGACCTTACAAGACATGAACAGACCATACTAGACCTTACTAGGACATAAACCCAAAAAGACCTTAACAGAACCTACTAGACCCCATTGGACCTTAACAGTCCCTATTAGTCCTTAACAGACCCTAATAGACCTTAACAGACTCTAATAGACCTTACAAGATCTTAAAAGACCTTACTAGGACATAAACCCAAAAAGACCTTAACAGAACCTACTAGACCCTACTAGACTTTAAGAGACCCTACTAGATCTTAACAGACCCTATTAGACCTTATTAAACCTTAAAAGAAACTACTAGACATTAACAGACCCTACAAGACCCTAATAGACCTTAACAGACCCTACTAGACCTTAACAGAACCTAAAAGAGCTTACTAGACCTTATTAGACCTAAACAGAGACTACAAAACCTTAACAGAACCTACTAGACCTTAACAAACCTTAAAATACTTTACTAGACCTTAAGAGACCCTAATAGACCTTAAAAAACTTAAACAGACCCTAGAAGACCTAACTACACCTTAACAGACCCTACTAGACCCTATTAGACTTTAAAAGACCCTACTAGACCATAATAGACTTTACCAGACCCTACTAGACCTTAAAAGACCCTAAAAAAGCTTACTAGACCTTATTAGACCTTACCAGAAACTACAAAAACTTAACAGACTCTACTAGACCTTAACAAACCCTACTAGACCTTAACAGACCTTACTAGACCTTAGCAGACACTAATAGACCATATTAAACCTTAAAAGAAACTACTAGACCTTACAAGACATGAACAGACCATACTAGACCTTACTAGGACATAAACCCAAAAAGACCTTAACAGAACCTACTAGACCCCATTGGACCTTAACAGTCCCTATTAGTCCTTAACAGACCCTAATAGACCTTAACAGACTCTAATAGACCTTACAAGATCTTAAAAGACCTTACTAGGACATAAACCCAAAAAGACCTTAACAGAACCTACTAGACCCTACTAGACTTTAAGAGACCCTACTAGATCTTAACAGACCCTATTAGACCTTAACAGACCCTAATAGACCTTACAAGATCTTAAAAGACCTTACTAGGCGTTACTGGAACTTAACAGACCTTATCCACGGTATCCAGGGTAATGTCAGCATACCACCAAGAAGGACAAACCACATCCAACAGGATTAACTGTGGACGCAAGAGGAAGCTGTCTGAAAGGGATGTTCGGGTGCTAACCCGGATTGTATCCAAAAAACATAAAACCACGGCTGCCCAAATCACGGCAGAATTAAATGTGCACCTCAACTCTCCTGTTTCCACCAGAACTGTCCGTCGGGAGCTCCACAGGGTCAATATACACGGCCAGGCTGCTATAGCCAAATCTTTGGTCACTCGTGCCGATGCCAAATGTCGGTTTCAATGGTGCAAGGAGCGCAAATCTTGGGCTGTGGACAATGTGAAACATGTATTGTTCTCTGATGAGTCCACCTTTACTGTTTTCCCCACATCCGGGAGAGTTACGGTGTGGAGAAGCCCCAAAGAAGCGTACCACCCAGACTGTTGCATGCCCAGAGTGAAGCATGGGGGTGGATCAGTGATGGTTTGGGCTGCCATATCATGGCATTCCCTTGGCCCAATACTTGTGCTAGATGGGCGCGTCACTGCCAAGGACTACCGAACCATTCTGGAGGACCATGTGCATCCAATGGCGGTGCCGTGTATCAGGATGACAATGCACCAATACACACAGCAAGACTGGTGAAAGATTGGTTTGATGAACATGAAAGTGAAGTTGAACATCTCCCATGGCCTGCACAGTCACCAGATCTAAATATTATTGAGCCACTTTGGGGTGTTTTGGAGAAGCGAGTCAGGAAACGTTTTCCTCCACCAGCATCACGTAGTGACCTGGCCACTATCCTGCAAGAAGAATGGCTTAAAATCCCTCTGACCACTGTGCAGGACTTGTATATGTCATTTCCAAGACAAATTGACGCTGTATTGGCCGCAAAAGGAGGCCCTACACCATACTAATAAATTATTGTGGTCTAAAACCAGGTGTTTCAGTTATTTTGTCCAACCCCTGTACATGTATGTATATATGAATACTATTTGAAAACTACTATATATGAAACTTTTTGAAGAGCAAGAGAAAGAATCATAAATTAGTTGGAGGTGGGTTGAACAGTGTGTTATCTGCAAGCATATGCATGACAAAAGAGGACTAATAGTGCTCTAATGGTTATGTAGAAGGAGGGGATATGTCCTCAGGATCTCAGATTTTCAGTCAAGCTAGTGTTAATAGACAATAAAATACCTAAACACACCCTAGTGAACTCTAAAAGACCTTAACAGACCCTACTAGATGTTAACAGACCTTACAAGACCTTAACAGGACCTTAACAGACCCTACTAGACCTTCCTAGCACATAAACCCTACTAGACCTTAACAGAACCTACTAGACCCTATTAGACCTTACCAGACCCTACCAGTCCTTAAAAGACCATATTAGACCCTAACAGACCCTACTAGATTTTAAAGGACCCTACTAGACCATAAGAGACCCTAATAGACCTTACAAGACCTTAACAGAAACTATTAGACCTCAATAGACATTAACAGACCCTATTAGACCATAACAGCCCCTTTTAGACCTTAACAGACCTTACTAGACCTTAACAGACCTTACTAGACCTTAACAAACCCAACTAGACCTTAACAGACCCAATTAGAATTTACTAGACCTGAACAGACTCTACTAGAACTTAAAAGACCCAACTAGACCCTACGAGACCTAAATAGACCCTACTAGACCTTAACAGACACTACTAGACCTTAGTAGACCTTAACAGACAAAACTAGACCCTATTAGACCTTAACAGACCCTAGCAGACCTTAGTAGACTTTAACAGAAACTACTAGACCTTAACAGAACCTACTAGACCTTAACAGACCCTACAAGACCTTAACAGACATTATTAAACCTTAACAGACCCTACTAGACATTACCAGACCATAATAGACCTCAACAGACCCTATTGGACCTTATTACACCTTAAAAGACCTAACTAGACCTTAAAGAAACCTACTAGACCTAAACAAAACCTGCTAGACCTTAAGACATTACTAGACCTTAAAAGAACCAACTAGATTTTAACAGACCCTAATAGACCTTAAAAAAACTTATTAGACCTTAACAGACCCTAGTTGACCTTACCAGACCCTACTAGACCCTATTAGACCTCAAAAGACCCTACTAGAACCTACCATAACCTATTAGACATTAACAGACCCTATAAAACCTTAACAGACCCAACTAGACCCTATTAAACCTTAATAGACCCTACTAGACCCTACTAGACCTTACTAGACCCTATTAGACCTTAAAAGACCCTATTAAACCTTAACAGACCCTACTAGACCTTACTAGATCTTAGCAGACCCTACCAGAACCTATTAGACATTAACAGACCCTACTAGACCTTATAAGAGCTTAAGACCCTACAAGACCATACTAGACTTACACAGACTTTAATAGAACTTGTTTGACCTTAACAGACCCTACTAGAAATTAACAGACCCTACTAGACCTTTACAGACCCTACTAGACCCTACTAGACCTTAATAGACCGTAGTAGACCTTAAAGAAACCTACTAGACCTAAACAAAACCTGCTAGACCTTAAGACATTACTAGACCTTAAAAGAACCAACTAGATTTTAACAGACCCTAATAGACCTTAAAAAAACTTATTAGACCTTAACAGACCCTAGTTGACCTTACCAGACCCTACCAGACCCTATTAGACCTCAAAAGACCCTACTAGACCCTACCAGACACTATTAGAAATTAACAGACCCTACTAGACCTTAACAGACTGACCCTATTAAACCTTAACAGACCCTAATAGACCTTACTAGATCTTAGCAGACCCTACCATAACCTATTAGACATTAACAGACCCTATAAAACCTTAACAGACCCAACTAGACCCTATTAAACCTTAATATACCCTACTAGACCTTACTAGACCTTAACAGACCTTACTAGACCCTATTAGACCTTAATAGACCCTATTAAACCTTAACAGACCCTACTAGACCTTACTAGATCTTAGCAGACCCTACCAGAACCTATTAGACATTAACAGACCCTACTAGACCTTAACAGACCCAACTAGACCCTATTAGACCTTAACAGACCCTACTAGACCTTAACAGACCCAACGAGACCTTATTAGACCTTAACAGACCCTATAAGAACTTAACAAACCCAATTAGACCTTATAAGAGCTTAAGACCCTACAAGACCATACTAGACTTACACAGACTTTACTAGAACTTGTTTGACCTTAACAGACCCTACTAGAAATTAACAGACCCTATTAGACCTTTACAGACCCTACTAGACCTTACTAGACCTTAATAGACCGTAGTAGACCTTATTAGACATTAACAGAAACTACTTGACCTTACAAGAAATTAACAGACCCTATTAGACATTACTAGCACATAAAGCCAACTAGACCTTAACAGAGCCTAACAGACCTTACTAGACCGTACTAGACCTTATTAAAACTTAAAAGAAACTTTTAGACATTACAAAACATTAACAGACCCTACTAGCACAAAACCCTACTAGACCTTAACAGAACCTACTAGACTTTTTTTAAACCTTAAAAGACCCTACTAGACCTTAAAAGACACTAATAGACCTTACTAGACCTTAACAGACCCTGCAAGGCCTTAATAGACCCTAAAAGACCTCAAAAGACCATAGTGGACCTTAATAGACCTTAACAGACACTAATTGACCTAATTAGACCTTACCAGACCCTACTACACGATAACAGACACTAAGAGAACTTAACAAAACCTACTAGAACTTAAAAGACCCTGTAAGACCTTAACAGACCTTACAAGACCTTAACAGAACCTACTAGATTTTAACAGACCCTACTAGACCCGATTAGACCTTAACAAACCCTACTAGAAGCTACTAGACCTTAACAGACCACACTAGACCTTAACAGACCCTACATGACCTTAATAGACATCACCAAACCCTACAAGACCTAAACAGAATCTACTAGACCCTATTAGACCTTAACAAACCCAACCAGTCCTTAAAAGACCTTATTAGACCTTAACAGACACTACTAGATTTTAAGGGACACTACTAGATTTTAAGGGACCCTACTAGACTATAAGAGACCCTAATAGACCTTACAATACCCTAACAGAAACTACTAAACCTCAGTAGACATTAACAGACCCTATTAGACCGTAAAAGACCTTACTAGACCTTAACAGACCCTACTAGACCTTAACAGACCCTACTAGACCTCACGACACCTTAAAAGACCCTAATAGACCTTACTAGATCTTCAGACACTACTAGACCTTAACAGACCCTACTAGACCTTAACAGACCCTACTAGACATTAAAAGACCCTACTAGTCCTTACTAAACCTTAACACACACTTCTAGACCTTAGTAGACCTTAACAGACCCTACTAGACCTTAACAGACCCTACTAGACCTTAACAGACCCTACTAGACCTTAACAGACCCTACTAGACCTTACAAGACATTAAAAGACCCTACTAGTCCTTACTAGACCTTAACAGACCCTACTAGACCCTATTACACCTTACTAAACCTTAACACACACTTCTAGACCTTAGTAGACCTTAACAGACCTTACTAGACCTTAACAGACCCTACCAAAGCTTACAAGACCTTCACCAAACCTACTAGACATTAACAGACCCTACTAGACCTTAACAGACCCTACTAGACCTTACGACATTTAAAAAGACCCTACTAGACCTTACAAGACCTTCACAAACCCTACTAAACCTTAAGAGACCCTAATAGACCTTACTACACCTTAACAGACCATACTAGACCCAAACAGACCCTACTAGACCTGAAAAAACCCTACTAGACCTTAACAGACCATATTAGACTTTGGCAAATCCTACTACACACTATTAGATTTTTACAGACCCTAATAGACCTTAACAGACCCTACTAGACACTATAAGACCTTAAAAGACCCAACAAAAACCTTAACAGACCCAATTAGACCGTAAAAGACCTCACTAGACCCTACAAGACCCTATAAGAACTTAACAAACCCTAGTAGATCTTAACAGACCCTACTCGGCCCTATTTGACCTTAAAAGACCCTACTATATGTTACTAGACCTTACCAGAACCTACTAGACTTTATTAGAACTTAACAGACCCTACTAGACCCTACTAGACCTTACTAGACCTTAAAAGACCCTACTACACCTTACTAGACCTTAACGGACCCCTACAAGACCTTAACAGAACCTACTAGACCTTAACAGACCTTACTAGACTTTAAGAGACCATACTAGACCATACTAGACCTTAACAGACCTTAACAGACCTTACTAGACCTTACTAAAACGTAACAAACCCTAGTAGACCTAGGGTTCTATAGGTGTGTTTACATGGATAAGGGGTTCTATAGGTGTGTTTACATGAGTAAGTGGTTCTATAGGTGTGTTTACATGAGAAAGTTGTTCTATAGGTGTGTTTACATGGGGAAATGGTTCTATAGGTGTGTTTACATGAGAAAGTTGTTCTATAGGTGTGTTTACATGGGAAAATGGTTCTATAGGTGTGTTTACATGGATAAGTGGTTTTATAGGTGTGACTACATGGGTTACTGGTTCTATAGGTGTGGTTAAATGGGAAAGAGGTTCTATAGGTGTGTTTACATGGGAAAGTTGTTCTTTAGGTGTGTTTACATGGATAAGTGGTTTTATAGGTGTGATTACATGGGTTACTGGTTCTATAGGTGTGGTTACATGGGAAAGTGGTTCTATAGGTGTGTTTACATGGAAAAGTGGTTCTATAGGTGTGAAAAGATGGCTAAGTGGTTCTAAAAATGTGTTTACATGGGTTACTGGTTCAATAAGTGAGGTTACATGGGTTACTGTTTCTAGAGGTGTGTTTACATTAGAAAGTGTATGTATAGGTGTGTTTACATAGGTAAGTGGTTCTATAGGTGCTTACATAGGTAAGTTGTTCTATAGGTGCGGTTACATGGGTTACTGGTTCTATACATGTAGTTGCATGGGAAAGTGGTTCCATAGGCATGTTTAAAAAGGAAAAGGGTTCTATGGGTGTGTTTACATGGGGAAGTGATTTTATAGGTGCTTACATAGGTAAATTGTTCTATAGGTGTGGTTACATGGGTTACTGGTTCTATAGGTGTGGTAACATAAGATACCAGTTCTATAGATGTGGTTGCATGGGAAAGTGGTTCTCTAGGTGTGCTTAAAAGGGAAAAGGGTTCTATGGGTGTGTTTCCATGTATAAGTGGTTCTATAGGTATGTTTACATGGGAAAGTGGTGGTTATATATGTGTGTTTACATGGGTTAGTGGTTCTATAGGTGTATTTACATGGGAAAGTGGTTGCACAGGTGTGTTTACCTGGGCAAGGCAAGGCAAGTTTATTTGTATAGCACCTTTCATACACAGTGGCAATTCAAAGTGCTTTACATAAGGAAAAAAAAAATTTATTAAAAGCATTAAAACATTCCTGAGATCTAAAACCTCAGAAAGACTTCTTGCAAACATTTAGTTACAATTAAGAACATGAAATTCAAACAAGAGATAAAAAAATAAAAATAAAATTAAGGACATGAAAAATTAAAAGAAAATATTGTAAAGTATGACCTACAATTTAGAGAATATGAAATTAAAACAAGAGAGATAAAAAATTAGGAACATGAAAACTAAAAGAAAATATAGTAAAATATACACTACAATTTAGAAGAGCATGAAAAATTTAAAGAAATATGGTAAAATGAGGATAATAGCAAAAATTTCGAGTTCAATCATAGGCACAAGAAAAAAGAAAAGTTTTTAACCTGGATTTAAAGATTTCTACATTTGAGGAACATCTAATATCTCCTGGCAGTCTGTTCCAGTTATATGCAGCCCAACAGCTAAATGCTGCTTCACCATGTTTAGTTTGGACTCTGGGCTCAACTAGCTGACCTGAGTCCATGGATCTAAGAGATCTACTGGGTTTATATTCTCTAAACATTTCTGAGATGTATTCAGGGCCGAACCCATTCAGTGATTTATAGACCAGTAGCAGCACTTTAAATTCTATTCTGTAACTAACTGGAAGCCAGTGTAGAGATTTTAGAACTGGAGTGATGTGCTCAGTTCTCTTCGTCTTAGTTAAAACTCTAACAGCAGCGTTCTGAATGAGCTGTAACTAAATGAGCTGTAACTGTTTATAGGTGTGTAACTGGTTCTATAGATGTGTTTACATGGGTTACTGGTTCTATAAATGTGATTGCATGGGAAAGTAGTTCTATAGGTGTGTTTACATGGGAAAGTAGTTCTATAGGTGTGTAGAACTACTGAACAAAACTGAACAAATGAACTCATATAAACACAATAAACTCAATATTTACAAATGCCCTCTTCCCAATGTGATTTAAAAATAAGTCCAGAAGGTTGACTACAGTAGGCTTGGTAGAGTTCAAAGCTTATAAGCCTTACCAGGAGTCAACAAAAATGTAATCCTGAGTTATCTGTATAATGAAGCCTTGTCCAAACCTTCAGTTCGTCCTTATTGAAGTTAGATGTCCTTTTCCAAAATCCAGCAGTTAATAATGGGTAGTGGATTTCCAAAATAAACTCCTTTTGTACACAAGTAGGAATATACATACATTACCAATGTGAATTTACAATGCAGGTTAGCATAAAGCATTACTACCTTCCATAATATTTCCAAAATATAAATTATACCAAAAAGCTTTTAAATCCTCAAAATGATCAGCACACATGCAAAGCAGCAAACAAACAGGCTAGCAAACCGCTTTAGCTTCCATCAGGCAATGCTGTGACTACTTCCTTTCACAGAAGAAAGATATAGGTAATTCCCTCTCTGTTGCCCCCTAAAGGAGATCAGGAGAACTGACCAAAAGTAACTTTATGGTGTTGGCCACAATGCCTGTTAAAAAGTGGTTCTATAGGTGTGGTTACATTGAAAAGTGTTTCTGTAGGTGTGTTTATATAGGTAAATGGTTCTATAGGTGTGTTTAAATGGGTTACTGTGTCTGTAGATTTGTTTACATGGGTTAGTGGATCTATAGGTATGTATAAATGGGAAAGTGGTTTCAATGAGTAAGAGGTTCGATAGGTATGTTAACATGGAGAAGTGGTTCTATAAGTTTGTTTTTATAGGTAAGTGGTTACATAGTTGTGTTTACATGGGTTACTGGATCTATATGTGTGGTTACATGGGTTACTGGTTCTATAGGTGTGTTTACATGGGGAAGAGGTTCTATAGGTGTGTTTGCATGGGTTACTGGTTCTATAGGTGTGGTTACATGGGATACTGGTTCTATAGGTGTGGTTACATGGGTTACAGGTTCTATACTATAGAACATTTTACCCATATGAATTTACCTATAGTACCAGTAACTTATGTAACCACACCTATTGCACCAGTAACCAATGTAAACACACCTATGGAACCACTTTCCCATGTAAACACACCTATAGTTACACTTACCCATGTAAAAACAGCTTTAGAACCAGTAACCCATGTCGACACACCTGTAGAACCACTGTTCCATGCAACCACACTTATAGAACCTGTAACCCATGTAACCACACCTATAGAACCAGTATCCCATGTAACCACACCTATAGAACCAGTAACCCATGTAACCACACCTATAGAACCAGTAACCCATGTAACCACACATATAGATCCAGTAACCCATGTAACCACACCGATAGAACCAGTACCCCATGTAAAAACACCTATAGAACCAGTAACCCATGTAAACACATCTATAAGAACCACTTACCCATGTAAACACACCTATAAAACCACTATCCCATGTAAACACAACTTTAGAACATTTTACCCATATGAATTTACCTAAAGTTGTGTTTACATGGGATAGTGCTTTTTTATGGGTGTGTTTACATGGGTAAGTGGTTCTTATAGATGTGTTTACATGGGTTACTGGTTCTATAGGTGTTTTTACATGGGGTACTGGTTCTATCGGTGTGGTTACATGGGTTAGTTGTTCGATAGGTGTGTTTACATGAGCAAGCGGTTGTAACGGTGTTTTTACATGGATTAGTGGTTCTATAAATGTGGTTACATGGGAAAGTGGTTCTAAAGCTGTTTTTACATGGGTTAGTGGTTCTATAGGTGTATTTACATGAGAAGGTGTCTCTATAGGTGTGATTACATGGGTAAGTGGTTATATTGGTGTGTTTACATGGGTAGTTGGTTCAATAGGTGTGTCTTCATGGGTAAGTGGTTCTATATGTTTTTACATGGGTAAGTGGTTCTATATGTTTTTACATGGGGAAAGTGGTTCAATAAGTGTGTTAACATATGAAAGTGGTTCTATAGGTGTGTTTACATGTGAAAGTGGTATAATAGGTGTGTTTACATGGGAAAGTGGTTCTATAGGTTTGATAACATGGGTAACTGGTTTAAAAGGTCTTGTTACATGGGTTACTGGTTCTATAGGTGTTTACAAGGGTAACCGGTTCTATAGGTGTGTTTACATAGGTTAGTGGTTCAAAAGCTGTTTTTACATGGGTTAGTGGTTCTATAGGTGTGTTTACATGGGTAAGTGGTTCTATAAATGTGGTTACATGGGAAAGTGGTTCTAAAGCTGTTTTTACATGGGTTAGTGGTTCTATAGGTGTATTTACATGAGAAGGTGTTTCTATAGGTGTGGTTACATGGGAAAGTGGTTTTATAAATGTGTTTATATGGGTAAGTTGTTCTATAGGTGTGTTTACATGGGTTACTGGTTCTAGAGGTGTGTTTACATGGGTAAGGGGTTCTATATATGTGATCACATGGGTTACTGGTTCTATATACAGTGTATCACAAAAGTGAGTACACCCCTCACATTTCTGCAGATATTTAAGTATATCTTTTCATGGGACAACACTGACAAAATGACACTTTGACACAATGAAAAGTAGTCTGTGTGCAGCTTATATAACAGTGTAAATTTATTCTTCCCTCAAAATAACTCAATATACAGCCATTAATGTCTAAACCACCGGCAACAAAAGTGAGTGCACCGCTCACTGAAAGTTCCTGAAGTGTCAATATTTTGTGTGGCCACCATTATTTCCCAGAACTAGGTTTGATAACATGGGTAACTGGTTCAAAAGGTCTGGTTACATGGGTTACTGGTTCTATAGGTGTGTTTACAAGGGTAACCGGTTCTATAAGTGTGTTTACATAGGTTAGTGGTTCAAAAGCTGTTTTTACATGGGTAAGTGTTACAATAGGTGTGGTTACATGGATTAGTGGTTCTATAGGTGTTTCTACAAAGGTAAGTGGTTCTATAGGTGTGTCTACATGGGTTACTGGTTCTATAGCTGTGTTTACATGGGAAACTGGTTCTATAGGTGTGTTTCAATGAGTAAGTAGTTCTATAGATGTGTTTACATGGGTAAGTGGTTATATAGTTGTGTTTACATGGGTTACTGGTTCTATAGGTGTTGTTACATGGGTTACTGGTTCTATAGGTGTGGTTACATGGGTTACTGGTTCTATAGGTGCGGTTACATGGGTTACTGGTTCTATATGTGTGGTTACATGGGTTACTGGTTCTATAGGTGTGTTTACATGGGAAAGAGTTACTATAAGAGTGTTTACATGGGTAAGAGGTTCAATAGGTGTGTTTACATGGTTAAGTGGTTCGATAGGTGTGTTTACATGGGTAAGTAGTTCTATAGGTGTTGTTACATGGGTTACTGGTTCTATAGGTGTGGTTACATGGGTAACTGGTTCTATATGTGTGGTTACATGGGTTACTGGTTCTATAGGTGTGTTTACATGGGAAAGAGTTACTATAAGAGTGTTTACATGGGTAAGAGGTTCAATAGGTGTGTTTACATGGGTAAGTGGTTCTATAGGTGTGTTAACATGGATTACTGGTTCTATAGGTGTGGTTACATGAGTAAGTGGTTCGATAGGTGTGTTTACATGGGAAAGTGGTTCTACAGGTTTGATAACATGGGCAACTGGTTCAATAGGTGTGGTTACATGGGTTACTGGTTCTATAGGTGTGGTTACATGGAAAAAGTGGTTCTATAAGTGTGTTTACAAGGGTAACCGGTTCTATAGGTGTTTACATAGGTTAGTGGTTAAAAAGCTGTTTTTACATGGGTAAGTGTTACAATAGGTGTGGTTACATGGGTTAGTGGTTCTATACGTGTGTTGGGCAAGTGGTATTATAGGTGTGTTTACATGGGTAAGTGGTTTTATAGGTGTGTTTACATGGGCTACTGGATCTATAGGCGTGGTTATATGGGTTACTGGTTCTATAGGTGTGGTTACATGGTAAAGTGGTTCTATAGGTGTGGTTACATGAACAAGTGTTTCTATAGGTGTGTTTACATAGGTAAATGGTTCTATAGGTGTGTATAAATGGGAAAGTGGTTCTATAGGTGTGTTTACATGGGCAAGTGGTTGTATAAGTGTGTTTACATGGGTTAGTGGTTCTATAGGTGTGTTTCCATGGGTAAGTGGCTCTATATATGTGATTACATGGGTTACTGGTTCTATAAGTCTGGTTACGTGGGTTACTGGTTCTATAGCTGTGGTTACATGGTAAAGTGGTTCTATAGGTCTGTTTACATGGGTAGAGGTTCTATAAGTGTGTGCACATGGAAAAGTGGTTCTATAGATGTTTTACATAGATCAGTGGTTCTGTAGGTGTGATTACATGGGTAAGTGGTTATATTGGTGTGTTTACATGGGTAGTTGGTTCTATAGGTGTGATTACATGGGTAAGTGGTTATATTGGTGTGTTTACATGGGTTAGTGGTTCAATAGGTGTGTCTTCATGGGTTAGTGGTTCTATATGTTTTTACATGGGTAAGTGGTTCTATAGGTGTGTTTACATGGGGAAAGTGGTTCAATAAGTGTGTTAACATATGAAAGTGGTTCTATAGGTGTGTTTACATGTGAAAGTGGTATAATAGGTGTGTTTACATGGGAAAGTGGTTCTATAGGTTTGATAACATGGGTAACTGGTTCAAAAGGTCTGGTTACACGGGTTACTGGTTCTATAGGTGTGTTTACAAGCGTAACCGGTTCTATAGGTGTGTTTACATAGGTTAGTGGTTCAAAATCTGTTTTTACATGGGTAAGTGTTACAATAGGTGTGGTTACATGGGTTAGTGGTTCTATGGGTGTGGAAAGTGGTTATATAGGTGTTTCTACAAAGAAAAGTGGTTCTATAGGTGTGTCTACATGGGAAACTGGTTCTATAGGTGTGTTTCAATGAGTAAGTGGTTCTATAGGTGTGTTTCAATGAGTAAGTGGTTCTATAGATGTGTTTACATGGGTAAGTGGTTATATAGTTGTGTTTACATGGGTTCCTGGTTCTATAGGTGTTGTTACATGGGTTACTGGTTCTATAGGTGTGGTTACATGGGTTACTGGTTTTATAGGTGTGTTTACATGGGAAAGAGTTACTATTAGAGTGTTTACATGGGTAAGAGGTTCAATAGGTGTTTTTGCATGGGTAAGTGGTTCGATAGGTGTGTTTACATGGGTAAGTGGTTCGATAGGTGTGTTTACATGGGTAAGTGGTTCTATAGGTGTGTTAACATGGATTACTGGTTCTATAGGTGTGGTTACATGAGTAAGTGGTTCGATAGGTGTGTTTATATGGGAAAGTTGTTCTACAGGTTTGATAACATGGGCAACTGGTTCAATAGGTGTGGTTACATGGGTTACTGGTTCTATAGGTGTGGTTACATGGAAAAAGTGGTTCTATAGGTGCGTTTACAATGATAACCGGTTCTATAGGTGTTTACATGGGTTAGTGGTTAAAAAGCTGTTTTTACATGGGTAAGTGTTACAATAGGTGTGGTTACATGGGTTAGTGGTTCTATAGGTGTATTGGGTAAGTGGTTTTATAGGTGTGTTTACATGGGCTACTGGATCTAGGCGTGGTTATATGGGTTACTGGTTCTATAGGTGTGGTTACATGGTAAAGTGGTTCTATAGGTGTGGTTACATGGAAAAGTGTTTCTATAGGTGTGTTTATATAGGTAAATGGTTCTAAAGGTGTGTATAAATTGGAAAGTGGTTCTATAGGTGTGTTTACATGGGCAAGTGGTTCTATAAGTGTGTTTACATGGGTTAGTGGTTCTATAGGTGTGGTTACATGGGAAACTGGTTCTGTAGGTCTGTTTCAATGAGTAAAAGGTTCTCTAGGTGTGTTTACATGGGAAAGTGGTTTTCTAAGTGTGCTTAAAAAAGAAAAAGGTTATTTAGGTGTGTATACATGGATAAGTGGTTCTATAAATGCGTTTATATGGAAAAGTGGTTTTATAGGTGTGTTCACATGGGTATTAGGTTATATAGGTGTGTTTACATGGGTTACTGGTTCTAAAGGTGTGGTTACATGGGTTACTGTTTCTATAGGTTTGGTTACATGGGTTACTGGTTCTACAAGTGTGGTTACATGGGTTACTGTTTCTATAAGTGTGGTTACATGGGAAAGTGGTTCTATAGGTGTGGTTGCATGGGAAAGTGGTTTTATAAATGTGTTTATATGGGTAAGTTGTTCTATAGGTGTGTTTACATGGGTTACTGGTTCTATAGGTGTGTTTACATGGGTAAGTGGTTCTATATATGCGATTACATGGGTTACTGGTTCTATAAGTGTGGTTACGTGGGTTAGTGGTTCTATAGCTGTGGTTACATGGAAAAGTGGTTCTATAGGTGTTTTACATAGATCAGTGGTTCTGTAGGTGTTTTACATAGATCAGTGGTTCTGTAGGTGTGATTACATGGGTAAGTGGTTATATTGGTGTGTTTACATGGGTAGTTGGTTCAATAGGTGTGTCTTCATGGGTAAGTGGTTCTATATGTTTTTACATGGGTAAGTGGTTTTATATGTTTTTACATGGGGAAAGTGGTTCAATAAGTGTGTTAACATATGAAAGTGGTTCTATAGGTGTGTTTACATGTGAAAGTGGTATAATAGGTGTGTTTACATGGGAAAGTGGTTCTATAGGTTTGATAACATGGGTAACTGGTTTAAAAGGTCTTGTTACATGGGTTACTGGTTCTATAGGTGTTTACAAGGGTAACCGGTTCTATAGGTGTGTTTACATAGGTTAGTGGTTCAAAAGCTGTTTTTACATGGGTTAGTGGTTCTATAGGTGTGTTTACATGGGTAAGTGGTTCTATAAATGTGGTTACATGGGAAAGTGGTTCTAAAGCTGTTTTTACATGGGTTAGTGGTTCTATAGGTGTATTTACATGAGAAGGTGTTTCTATAGGTGTGGTTACATGGGAAAGTGGTTTTATAAATGTGTTTATATGGGTAAGTTGTTCTATAGGTGTGTTTACATGGGTTACTGGTTCTAGAGGTGTGTTTACATGGGTAAGGGGTTCTATATATGTGATCACATGGGTTACTGGTTCTATATACAGTGTATCACAAAAGTGAGTACACCCCTCACATTTCTGCAGATATTTAAGTATATCTTTTCATGGGACAACACTGACAAAATGACACTTTGACACAATGAAAAGTAGTCTGTGTGCAGCTTATATAACAGTGTAAATTTATTCTTCCCTCAAAATAACTCAATATACAGCCATTAATGTCTAAACCACCGGCAACAAAAGTGAGTGCACCCCTCACTGAAAGTTCCTGAAGTGTCAATATTTTGTGTGGCCACCATTATTTCCCAGAACTAGGTTTGATAACATGGGTAACTGGTTCAAAAGGTCTGGTTACATGGGTTACTGGTTCTATAGGTGTGTTTACAAGGGTAACCGGTTCTATAAGTGTGTTTACATAGGTTAGTGGTTCAAAAGCTGTTTTTACATGGGTAAGTGTTACAATAGGTGTGGTTACATGGATTAGTGGTTCTATAGGTGTTTCTACAAAGGTAAGTGGTTCTATAGGTGTGTCTACATGGGTTACTGGTTCTATAGCTGTGTTTACATGGGAAACTGGTTCTATAGGTGTGTTTCAATGAGTAAGTAGTTCTATAGATGTGTTTACATGGGTAAGTGGTTATATAGTTGTGTTTACATGGGTTACTGGTTCTATAGGTGTGGTTACATGGGAAAGTGGTTCTATAGGTGTGTTTACATGGGAAAGTGGTTCTATAGGTGTGAAAAGATGGCTAAGTGGTTCTAAAAATGTGTTTACATGGGTTACTGGTTCAATAAGTGAGGTTACATGGGTTACTGTTTCTAGAGGTGTGTTTACATTAGAAAGTGTATGTATAGGTGTGTTTACATAGG
Source organism: Trichomycterus rosablanca (assembly GCF_030014385.1). NCBI lineage: Eukaryota > Metazoa > Chordata > Actinopteri > Siluriformes > Trichomycteridae > Trichomycterus > Trichomycterus rosablanca. Next base: position 11,192,505 of record NC_085989.1, read on the forward strand.
TAAGTGGTTCTATAGGTGCTTACATAGGTAAGTTGTTCTATAGGTGCGGTTACATGGGTTACTGGTTCTATACATGTAGTTGCATGGGAAAGTGGTTCCATAGGCATGTTTAAAAAGGAAAAGGGTTCTATGGGTGTGTTTACATGGGGAAGTGATTTTATAGGTGCTTACATAGGTAAATTGTTCTATAGGTGTGGTTACATGGGTTACTGGTTCTATAGGTGTGGTAACATAAGATACCAGTTCTATAGATGTGGTTGCATGGGAAAGTGGTTCTCTAGGTGTGCTTAAAAGGGAAAAGGGTTCTATGGGTGTGTTTCCATGTATAAGTGGTTCTATAGGTATGTTTACATGGGAAAGTGGTGGTTATATATGTGTGTTTACATGGGTTAGTGGTTCTATAGGTGTATTTACATGGGAAAGTGGTTGCACAGGTGTGTTTACCTGGGCAAGGCAAGGCAAGTTTATTTGTATAGCACCTTTCATACACAGTGGCAATTCAAAGTGCTTTACATAAGGAAAAAAAAAATTTATTAAAAGCATTAAAACATTCCTGAGATCTAAAACCTCAGAAAGACTTCTTGCAAACATTTAGTTACAATTAAGAACATGAAATTCAAACAAGAGATAAAAAAATAAAAATAAAATTAAGGACATGAAAAATTAAAAGAAAATATTGTAAAGTATGACCTACAATTTAGAGAATATGAAATTAAAACAAGAGAGATAAAAAATTAGGAACATGAAAACTAAAAGAAAATATAGTAAAATATACACTACAATTTAGAAGAGCATGAAAAATTAAAAGAAATATGGTAAAATGAGGATAATAGCAAAAATTTCGAGTTCAATCATAGGCACAAGAAAAAAGAAAAGTTTTTAACCTGGATTTAAAGATTTCTACATTTGAGGAACATCTAATATCTCCTGGCAGTCTGTTCCAGTTATATGCAGCCCAACAGCTAAATGCTGCTTCACCATGTTTAGTTTGGACTCTGGGCTCAACTAGCTGACCTGAGTCCATGGATCTAAGAGATCTACTGGGTTTATATTCTCTAAACATTTCTGAGATGTATTCTGGGCCGAACCCATTCAGTGATTTATAGACCAGTAGCAGCACTTTAAATTCTATTCTGTAACTAACTGGAAGCCAGTGTAGAGATTTTAGAACTGGAGTGATGTGCTCAGTTCTCTTCGTCTTAGTTAAAACTCTAACAGCAGCGTTCTGAATGAGCTGTAACTGAATGAGCTGTAACTGTTTATAGGTGTGTAACTGGTTCTATAGATGTGTTTACATGGGTTACTGGTTCTATAAATGTGATTGCATGGGAAAGTAGTTCTATAGGTGTGTTTACATGGGAAAGTAGTTCTATAGGTGTGTAGAACTACTGAACAAAACTGAACAAATGAACTCATATAAACAATAAACTCAATATTTACAAATGCCCTCTTCCCAATGTGATTTAAAATAAGTCCAGAAGGTTGACTACAGTAGGCTTGGTAGAGTTCAAAGCTTATAAGCCTTACCAGGAGTCAACAAAAATGTAATCCTGAGTTATCTGTATAATGAAGCCTTGTCCAAACCTTCAGTTCGTCCTTATTGAAGTTAGATGTCCTTTTCCAAAATCCAGCAGTTAATAATGGGTAGTGGATTTCCAAAATAAACTCCTTTTGTACACAAGTAGGAATATACATACATTACCAATGTGAATTTACAATGCAGGTTAGCATAAAGCATTACTACCTTCCATAATATTTCCAAAATATAAATTATACCAAAAAGCTTTTAAATCCTCAAAATGATCAGCACACATGCAAAGCAGCAAACAAACAGGCTAGCAAACCGCTTTAGCTTCCATCAGGCAATGCTGTGACTACTTCCTTTCACAGAAGAAAGATATAGGTCATTCCCTCTCTGTTGCCCCCTAAAGGAGATCAGGAGAACTGACCAAAAGTAACTTTATGGTGTTGGCCACAATGCCTGTTAAAAAGTGGTTCTATAGGTGTGGTTACATTGAAAAGTGTTTCTGTAGGTGTGTTTATATAGGTAAATGGTTCTATAGGTGTGTTTAAATGGGTTACTGTGTCTGTAGATTTGTTTACATGGGTTAGTGGATCTATAGGTATGTATAAATGGGAAAGTGGTTTCAATGAGTAAGAGGTTCGATAGGTATGTTAACATGGAGAAGTGGTTCTATAAGTTTGTTTTTATAGGTAAGTGGTTACATAGTTGTGTTTACATGGGTTACTGGATCTATATGTGTGGTTACATGGGTTACTGGTTCTATAGGTGTGTTTACATGGGGAAGAGGTTCTATAGGTGTGCTTGCATGGGTTACTGGTTCTATAGGTGTGGTTACATGGGATACTGGTTCTATAGGTGTGGTTACATGGGTTACAGGTTCTATACTATAGAACATTTTACCCATATGAATTTACCTATAGTACCAGTAACTTATGTAACCACACCTATTGCACCAGTAACCAATGTAAACACACCTATGGAACCACTTTCCCATGTAAACACACCTATAGTTACACTTACCCATGTAAAAACAGCTTTAGAACCAGTAACCCATGTCGACACACCTGTAGAACCACTGTTCCATGCAACCACACCTATAGAACCAGTAACCCATGTAACCACACCTATAGAACCAGTAACCCATGTAACCACACATATAGATCCAGTAACCCATGTAACCACACCGATAGAACCAGTACCCCATGTAAAAACACCTATAGAACCAGTAACCCATGTAAACACATCTATAAGAACCACTTACCCATGTAAACACACCTATAAAACCACTATCCCATGTAAACACAACTTTAGAACATTTTACCCATATGAATTTACCTAAAGTTGTGTTTACATGGGATAGTGCTTTTTTATGGGTGTGTTTACATGGGTAAGTGGTTCTTATAGATGTGTTTACATGGGTTACTGGTTCTATAGGTGTTTTTACATGGGGTACTGGTTCTATCGGTGTGGTTACATGGGTTAGTGGTTCGATAGGTGTGTTTACATGAGCAAGCGGTTGTAACGGTGTTTTTACATGGATTAGTGGTTCTATAAATGTGGTTACATGGGAAAGTGGTTCTAAAGCTGTTTTTACATGGGTTAGTGGTTCTATAGGTGTATTTACATGAGAAGGTGTCTCTATAGGTGTGATTACATGGGTAAGTGGTTATATTGGTGTGTTTACATGGGTAGTTGGTTCAATAGGTGTGTCTTCATGGGTAAGTGGTTCTATATGTTTTTACATGGGTAAGTGGTTCTATATGTTTTTACATGGGGAAAGTGGTTCAATAAGTGTGTTAACATATGAAAGTGGTTCTATAGGTGTGTTTACATGTGAAAGTGGTATAATAGGTGTGTTTACATGGGAAAGTGGTTCTATAGGTTTGATAACATGGGTAACTGGTTTAAAAGGTCTTGTTACATGGGTTACTGGTTCTATAGGTGTTTACAAGGGTAACCGGTTCTATAGGTGTGTTTACATAGGTTAGTGGTTCAAAAGCTGTTTTTACATGGGTTAGTGGTTCTATAGGTGTGTTTACATGGGTAAGTGGTTCTATAAATGTGGTTACATGGGAAAGTGGTTCTAAAGCTGTTTTTACATGGGTTAGTGGTTCTATAGGTGTATTTACATGAGAAGGTGTTTCTATAGGTGTGGTTACATGGGAAAGTGGTTTTATAAATGTGTTTATATGGGTAAGTTGTTCTATAGGTGTGTTTACATGGGTTACTGGTTCTAGAGGTGTGTTTACATGGGTAAGGGGTTCTATATATGTGATCACATGGGTTACTGGTTCTATATACAGTGTATCACAAAAGTGAGTACACCCCTCACATTTCTGCAGATATTTAAGTATATCTTTTCATGGGACAACACTGACAAAATGACACTTTGACACAATGAAAAGTAGTCTGTGTGCAGCTTATATAACAGTGTAAATTTATTCTTCCCTCAAAATAACTCAATATACAGCCATTAATGTCTAAACCACCGGCAACAAAAGTGAGTGCACCCCTCACTGAAAGTTCCTGAAGTGTCAATATTTTGTGTGGCCACCATTATTTCCCAGAACTAGGTTTGATAACATGGGTAACTGGTTCAAAAGGTCTGGTTACATGGGTTACTGGTTCTATAGGTGTGTTTACAAGGGTAACCGGTTCTATAAGTGTGTTTACATAGGTTAGTGGTTCAAAAGCTGTTTTTACATGGGTAAGTGTTACAATAGGTGTGGTTACATGGATTAGTGGTTCTATAGGTGTTTCTACAAAGGTAAGTGGTTCTATAGGTGTGTCTACATGGGTTACTGGTTCTATAGCTGTGTTTACATGGGAAACTGGTTCTATAGGTGTGTTTCAATGAGTAAGTAGTTCTATAGATGTGTTTACATGGGTAAGTGGTTATATAGTTGTGTTTACATGGGTTACTGGTTCTATAGGTGTTGTTACATGGGTTACTGGTTCTATAGGTGTGGTTACATGGGTTACTGGTTCTATAGGTGCGGTTACATGGGTTACTGGTTCTATATGTGTGGTTACATGGGTTACTGGTTCTATAGGTGTGTTTACATGGGAAAGAGTTACTATAAGAGTGTTTACATGGGTAAGAGGTTCAATAGGTGTGTTTACATGGTTAAGTGGTTCGATAGGTGTGTTTACATGGGTAAGTAGTTCTATAGGTGTTGTTACATGGGTTACTGGTTCTATAGGTGTGGTTACATGGGTAACTGGTTCTATATGTGTGGTTACATGGGTTACTGGTTCTATAGGTGTGTTTACATGGGAAAGAGTTACTATAAGAGTGTTTACATGGGTAAGAGGTTCAATAGGTGTGTTTACATGGGTAAGTGGTTCTATAGGTGTGTTAACATGGATTACTGGTTCTATAGGTGTGGTTACATGAGTAAGTGGTTCGATAGGTGTGTTTACATGGGAAAGTGGTTCTACAGGTTTGATAACATGGGCAACTGGTTCAATAGGTGTGGTTACATGGGTTACTGGTTCTATAGGTGTGGTTACATGGAAAAAGTGGTTCTATAAGTGTGTTTACAAGGGTAACCGGTTCTATAGGTGTTTACATGGGTAACTGGTTCTATAGGTGTGTTTACATAGGTTAGTGGTTAAAAAGCTGTTTTTACATGGGTAAGTGTTACAATAGGTGTGGTTACATGGGTTAGTGGTTCTATACGTGTGTTGGGCAAGTGGTATTATAGGTGTGTTTACATGGGTAAGTGGTTTTATAGGTGTGTTTACATGGGCTACTGGATCTATAGGCGTGGTTATATGGGTTACTGGTTCTATAGGTGTGGTTACATGGTAAAGTGGTTCTATAGGTGTGGTTACATGAACAAGTGTTTCTATAGGTGTGTTTACATAGGTAAATGGTTCTATAGGTGTGTATAAATGGGAAAGTGGTTCTATAGGTGTGTTTACATGGGCAAGTGGTTGTATAAGTGTGTTTACATGGGTTAGTGGTTCTATAGGTGTGTTTCCATGGGTAAGTGGCTCTATATATGTGATTACATGGGTTACTGGTTCTATAAGTCTGGTTACGTGGGTTACTGGTTCTATAGCTGTGGTTACATGGTAAAGTGGTTCTATAGGTCTGTTTACATGGGTAGAGGTTATATAAGTGTGTGCACATGGAAAAGTGGTTCTATAGATGTTTTACATAGATCAGTGGTTCTGTAGGTGTGATTACATGGGTAAGTGGTTATATTGGTGTGTTTACATGGGTAGTTGGTTCTATAGGTGTGATTACATGGGTAAGTGGTTATATTGGTGTGTTTACATGGGTTAGTGGTTCAATAGGTGTGTCTTCATGGGTTAGTGGTTCTATATGTTTTTACATGGGTAAGTGGTTCTATAGGTGTGTTTACATGGGGAAAGTGGTTCAATAAGTGTGTTAACATATGAAAGTGGTTCTATAGGTGTGTTTACATGTGAAAGTGGTATAATAGGTGTGTTTACATGGGAAAGTGGTTCTATAGGTTTGATAACATGGGTAACTGGTTCAAAAGGTCTGGTTACACGGGTTACTGGTTCTATAGGTGTGTTTACAAGCGTAACCGGTTCTATAGGTGTGTTTACATAGGTTAGTGGTTCAAAATCTGTTTTTACATGGGTAAGTGTTACAATAGGTGTGGTTACATGGGTTAGTGGTTCTATGGGTGTGTTTAAATGGGAAAGTGGTTATATAGGTGTTTCTACAAAGAAAAGTGGTTCTATAGGTGTGTCTACATGGGAAACTGGTTCTATAGGTGTGTTTCAATGAGTAAGTGGTTCTATAGGTGTGTTTCAATGAGTAAGTGGTTCTATAGATGTGTTTACATGGGTAAGTGGTTATATAGTTGTGTTTACATGGGTTCCTGGTTCTATAGGTGTTGTTACATGGGTTACTGGTTCTATAGGTGTGGTTACATGGGTTACTGGTTTTATAGGTGTGTTTACATGGGAAAGAGTTACTATTAGAGTGTTTACATGGGTAAGAGGTTCAATAGGTGTGTTTGCATGGGTAAGTGGTTCGATAGGTGTGTTTACATGGGTAAGTGGTTCGATAGGTGTGTTTACATGGGTAAGTGGTTCTATAGGTGTGGTTACATGGATTACTGGTTCTATAGGTGTGGTTACATGAGTAAGTGGTTCGATAGGTGTGTTTATATGGGAAAGTTGTTCTACAGGTTTGATAACATGGGCAACTGGTTCAATAGGTGTGGTTACATGGGTTACTGGTTCTATAGGTGTGGTTACATGGAAAAAGTGGTTCTATAGGTGCGTTTACAATGATAACCGGTTCTATAGGTGTTTACATGGGTTAGTGGTTAAAAAGCTGTTTTTACATGGGTAAGTGTTACAATAGGTGTGGTTACATGGGTTAGTGGTTCTATAGGTGTATTGGGTAAGTGGTTTTATAGGTGTGTTTACATGGGCTACTGGATCTAGGCGTGGTTATATGGGTTACTGGTTCTATAGGTGTGGTTACATGGTAAAGTGGTTCTATAGGTGTGGTTACATGGAAAAGTGTTTATATAGGTGTGTTTATATAGGTAAATGGTTCTAAAGGTGTGTATAAATTGGAAAGTGGTTCTATAGGTGTGTTTACATGGGCAAGTGGTTCTATAAGTGTGTTTACATGGGTTAGTGGTTCTATAGGTGTGGTTACATGGGAAACTGGTTCTGTAGGTCTGTTTCAATGAGTAAAAGGTTCTCTAGGTGTGTTTACATGGGAAAGTGGTTTTCTAGGTGTGCTTAAAAAAGAAAAAGGTTCTTTAGGTGTGTATACATGGATAAGTGGTTCTATAAATGCGTTTATATGGAAAAGTGGTTTTATAGGTGTGTTCACATGGGTATTAGGTTATATAGGTGTGTTTACATGGGTTACTGGTTCTAAAGGTGTGGTTACATGGGTTACTGTTTCTATAGGTTTGGTTACATGGGTTACTGGTTCTACAAGTGTGGTTACATGGGTTACTGTTTCTATAAGTGTGGTTACATGGGAAAGTGGTTCTATAGGTGTGGTTGCATGGGGAAGTGGTCCTATAGGTGTGGTTACAAAGGTAAGTGGTTCTAAAGCTGATTTTGCATGGGTAAGAGTTAGTAAAGGTGTGTTTGCATGGGTTACTGTTTCTATAGGTGTTTACATGACTTACTGGTTCTATAGGTGTGTTTACATGGGTTACTGGTTCTAAAAGTTTGTTTACATGGGTTACTGGTTCTATAAATGTGGTAACATGGGTTACCGGCACTATAGATGAGGTTGCATGGAAAAGTGGTTCAATAGATGTGTTTACATGGGTAAGTGGTTCTATAGGTGTGTATACATGGGTAAGTGGTTCTATATGTGTGGTTACATGGTTTACTGGCTCTATAGGTGTGGTTACATGGGAAAAAGGTTCCATATGCGTGTTTACATGAGTAAGAGGCTCTATAGGTGTGTTTACATGGGAAAGATGTTCTTATAGGTGTGTTTACACGGGACAGTGGTTCTATAGGTATGGTGACATGGATTACTGGTTCTAAAGATGTGTTTACATGAGTTAGTGGTTCTATGGGTGTGTTTACATGCGAAAGTGGTTCTATGGATGTGTTTACGTAAGTTACTGGTTCTATAGGTGTGTTTACAAGGGTAAGAGGTTCTATAGGTGTGGTTAAATGGGAAAGTGGTTCTACAAGTGTGTTTACACGAAAAAGTGGTTCTATGGGTGTGCTTACATGAGTTGCTGGTTACATGGGTAAGTGATTCTATGGGTGTGTTGACCTAGGCAAATGGTTCTATAGCTGTGTTTACATGGGTAAGTGATTCTATAGGTGTATTTAAAAAGGTAAGAGGTTCTATAAGTGTGTTCACATGGGAAAGTGGTTCGATAGGAGTGTGTAAAAAGGTCAGTGGTTGTATAGGGGTGTTTACATAGGAAAGTGGTTGTATAGGTGTGTTTACATGGATTACTGGTTCTATAGGTGTGGTTACATGAGTTAGTGGTTCTATAGGTGTGGTTACATGGAAAAGTGGTTCAATAGGTGCATTTACATGGGAAAATTATTCTATAGGTGTGTTTACATGGGTTACTGGTTCTAAAAATATGGTTTTACATGGGTTACTGGTTCTATAGGTGTGATTACATGGGTCACTGGTTCTATAGGTGTGTTTGCATGGGAAAATGGTTCTATAGATGTGTTCACATGGGTAAGTGGTTATACAAATGTGTTTACATGGGTTAGTGGCTCTATAGGTGTGTTTACATGGAAATGTGGTTCAATAGGGGTGTTTACATGGGTAACTGGTTCAATAGGTGTGGTAACATGGGTAGATGGTTCTACGGTATAGGTGTGTTTACATTGCAAAGTGAATCTATAGATATTTTTTCATGGGTAAGTGGTTCTATAAGTGTGTTTACGTGGGAAAGTGGATCTATAAATGTTTTTACATGGGAAAGTGGTTCTATAGGTGTGTTTACATGGGTTGGTGGTTCTATAAGTCTGTTTACATGGGAAAGATGGTTCAAAAGATGTGTTTACATGGGTTAGAGGTTCAATAGGTTTGTTTATATGGTTAAAAATTTCTATAGGTGTGTCTACATGGGAAGTGATTCTATAGGTGTGTCTACATGGGTTAGTGATTCTATAGGTGTGTTCACATGGGTTACTTGTTCTATAGGTGTGGTTGCATGGGTTACTGGTTCTATAAGTGTGGTTACATGGGTAAGTGATTCTATGGGTGTGTTGACCTAGGCAAATGGTTCTATAGCTGTGTTTACATGGGTAAGTGATTCTATAGGTGTATTTAAAAAGGTAAGAGGTTCTATAAGTGTGTTCACATGGGAAAGTGGTTCGATAGGAGTGTGTACATGGGTAAGTGGTTCTATAGGTGTGTTTACATGGGAAAGTGGTTCGATAGGAGTGTGTAAAAAGGAAAGTGGTTGTATAGGTGTGTTTACATGGGTAATTGGTTCTATAGGTGTGGTTACATGGATTACTGGTTCTATAGGTGTGTTTACGTGAGTTAGTGGTTCTATGGGTGTGTTTACATGCGAAAGTGCTTCTATACGTGTGTTTACATGTGAAAGTGGTTCTATAAGTGTGTTTACATGGAAAAGTAGTTCTTTAGGTGTGTTTACATTGGTTATTGGGTCTATAGGTATGTTTACATGGAAAAGTGGTTTAAAACGTGTGTTTACATGGAAAAGTTGTTCTTTAGGTGTGTTTACATGGGTAAGTGGTTCTATAGGTGTGGTTACATGGATTACTGGTTCTATAGGTGTGTTTACATGAGTTAGTGGTTCTATGGGTGTGTTTACATGCGAAAGTGGTTCTATAGATGTTTACATGGATTACTGGTTCTATAGGTGTGGTTACATGAGTTAGTGGTTCTATAGGTGTGGTTACATGGAAAAGTGGTTCAATAGGTGCATTTACATGGGAAAATGGTTCTATAGGTGTGTTTACATGGGTTACTGGTTCTAAAAATATGGTTTTACATGGGTTACTGGTTCTATAGGTGTGATTACATGGGTCACTGGTTCTATAGGTGTGTTTGCATGGGAAAATGGTTCTATAGATGTGTTCACATGGGTAAGTGGTTATACAAATGTGGTTACATGGATTACTGGTTCTATAGGTGTGTTTACATGGGTTAGTGGCTCTATAGGTGTGTTTACATGGAAATGTGGTTCAAAAGGGGTGTTTACATGGGTAACTGGTTCAATAGGTGTGGTAACATGGGTAGATGGTTCTACGGTATAGGTGTATTTACATTGCAAAGTGAATCTATAGATATTTTTTTATGGGAAAGTGGTTCTATAAGTGTCTTTACGTGGGAAAGTGGATCTATAAATGTTTTTACATGGGAAAGTGGTTCTATAGGTGTGTTTACATGGGTTGGTGGTTCTATAAGTCTGTTTACATGGGAAAGATGGTTCAAAAGATGTGTTTACATGGGTTAGAGGTTCAATAGGTTTGTTTATATGGTTAAAAATTTCTATAGGTGTGTCTACATGGGAAGTGATTCTATAGGTGTGTCTACATGGGTTAGTGATTCTATAGGTGTGTTCACATGGGTTAACTTGTTCTATAGGTGTGGTTGCATGGGTTACTGGTTCTATAAGTGTGGTTGCATGGGTTACTGGTTCAATAGGTGTGGTTACATGGGTTACTAATTCAATAGGTGTGGTTACATGGGTAAGTGTTACTATAGGTATGTTTACATGGGTAAGTGGTTCTAAAGCTGTTTTTACATGGGTAAGTGTTAATATAGGTGTGTTTACATGGGTAAGTATTAACATAGGTGTGTTTACATGGGTAAGTGGTTCTATAGGTGTGGTTACATGGGTTACTGGTTCAATAGGTGTTTACATGGGAAAGTGGTTCTAAAGCTGTTTTTACATGAGAAAGTGGTTCTATAGGTGTGGTTACATGGAAAAGTGGTTCAATAGGTGTGTTTACATGGGTAAGTGGTTCTATAGCTGTGTTTACATGGGTTACTGGTTCAATAAATGTGCCTACATGGAAAGTGGTTCTATAAGTGTGTTTACATGGGAAAGTGGTTCTATAGGTGTGTTTACATGAGTCAGTGGTTGTATAGGTGTGTTTACATGAGTCAGTGGTTCAATAGGTGTGAATACATGGGTTAGTGGTTCTATAGGTGTGTTTACATGGGTAAGTGGTTGTATAGGTGAGTTTACATAGAAAAGAGGTTATATAAATGTGTTAATATGGGTAAGTGGTTCAATTGATGTGTTTACATGGGAAAGTGGTTTAATGGGTGCGTTTACATGGGTAAGTGGTTTTATAGGTGTGTTACCATGGGAAAGTAATTATACAGGTGTGTTAACACGGGCCAGTGGTTCTAAAAGTGTGTTTACATGGGTAAGTGGTTCTATAGGTGTGTTTACATGGGTAAGTGGTTCTATAGGTGTGTCTACATGAGCAAGTGGTTCTATAGGTGTGTTCACATGGGTACGTGGTTCTATAGGTGTGTTTGCATGGGTAAGTGGTTCTATAGGTTTGTCTACATGGGTAAGTGGTTCTATAGGTGTGTCTACATGGGTAAGTGGTTCAATAGGTGTGTTTACATAGGTTAGTGGTTCTATAGGTGTGTTTACATAGGTTAGTGGTTCTATAGGTGTGGTCACATGGGAAAGTGGTTCTATAGGTGTGTTTACATGGGTAAGTGGTTCTATAGGTGTGTTTACATGGGAAAGTTGTTCTAAAGATGTGTTTACATAGGTTAGTGGTTCTATGGGTGTGTTTACATGGAAAAGTAGTAACCCTTCCTCCATTCGAGGTGTACACAGAAAATAAACTGAGAGGTTCCCTGCACTTCTCATCCTGTGTTTTTTAAATAAACACTCCTTCCTAGAAAACATTTGTTGAACAAAAAACTGTATTAGTGTATTTACAACAAAACAAAACAAATTATTTACAAATGCCCTCTTCCCAATTTTTTTCAAAATAAATCCAGAAGGTTGACCACAGTAGACTTGGTAGAGTTCAAAGCTTCTTACTAGGAGTCCACATCAATGTAATCCTGAGTTATCAGTATAATGCAGCCTTGTCCAAACCTTCAGTTCGTCCTTATTGAAATTAGATGTCTTTTTCCAAAATCCAGCAGTTAATAATGGGTAGTAGATTTCCAAAATAAACTCGTAGGAATATACATACAGTGTATCACAAAAGTAAGTACACCCCTCACATTTCTGCAAATATTTCATTATATCTTTTCATGGGACAACACTATAGACATGAAACTTGGATATAACTTAGAGTAGTCAGTGTACAGCTTGTATAGCAGTGTAGATTTACTGTCTTCTGAAAATAACTCAACACACAGCCATTAATGTCTAAATAGCTGCAACATAAGTGAGTACACCCCACAGTGAACATGTCCAAATTGTGCCCAAAGTGTCAATATTTTGTGTGAGCACCATTATTATCCAGCACTGCCTTAACCCTCCTGGGCATGGAATTCACCAGAGCTGCACAGGTTGCTACTGGAATCCTCTTCCACTCCTCCATGATGACATCACGGAGCTGGTGGATGTTAGACACCTTGAACTCCTCCACCTTCCACTTGAGGATGCGCCACAGGTGCTCAATTGGGTTTAGTCCATCACCTTTACCTTCAGCTTCCTCAGCAAGGCAATTGTCATCTTGGAGGTTGTGTTTGGGGTCGTTATCCTGTTGGAAAACTGCCATGAGGCCCAGTTTTCGAAGGGAGGGGATCATGCTCTGTTTCAGAATGTCACAGTACATGTTGGAATTCATGTTTCCCTCAATGAACTGCAGCTCCCCAGTGCCAGCAACACTCATGCAGCCCAAGACCATGATGCTACCACCACCATGCTCGACTGTAGGCAAGATACAGTTGTCTTGGTACTTCTCACCAGGGCGCCGCCACACATGCTGGACACCATCTGAGCCAAACGAGTTTATCTTGGTCTCGTCAGACCACAGGGCATTCCAGTAATCCATGTTCTTGGACTGCTTGTCTTCAGCAAACTGTTTGCGGGCTTTCTTGTGCGTCAGCTTCCTTCTGGGATGACGACCATGCAGACCGAGTTGATGCAGTGTGCGGCGTATGGTCTGAGCACTGACAGGCTGACCTCCCACGTCTTCAACCTCTGCAGCAATGCTGGCAGCACTCATGTGTCTATTTTTTAAAGCCGACCTCTGGATACGACGCCGAACACGTGGACTCGACTTCTTCGGTCGACCCTGGCGAAGCCTGTTCCGAGTGGAACCTGTCCTAGAAAACCGCTGTATGACCTTGGCCACCATGCTGTAGCTCAGTTTCAGGGTGTTAGCAATCTTCTTATAGCCCAGGCCATCTTTGTGGAGAGCAACAATTCTATTTCTCACATCCTCAGAGAGTTTTTTGCCATGAGGTGCCATGTTGAATATCCAGTGGCCAGTATGAGAGAATTGTACCCAAAACACCAAATTTAACAGCCCTGCTCCCCATTTACACCTGGGACCTTGACACATGACACCAGGGAGGGACAACGACACATTTGGGCACAATTTGGACATGTTCACTGTGGGGTGTACTCACTTATGTTGCAGCTATTTAGACATTAATGGCTGTGTGTTGAGTTATTTTCAGAAGACAGTAAATCTACACTGCTATACAAGTTGTACACTGACTACTCTAAGTTATATCCAAGTTTCATGTCTATAGTGTTGTCCCATGAAAAGATATAATGAAATATTTGCAGAAATGTGAGGGGTGTACTTACTTTTGTGATACACTGTACATTACCAATGTGAATTTACAATGCAGGTTTAACATAAAGCATTAGCATTACTACCTTCCATAAAATTTCCAAAATATAAATTATACCAAAAATAATGATAATCATTTTCTTAATAAACATGGTTCAGAGTACTTACATCTAGAAGTCAAACATTTAAGTTTACTAGGAAAGAAGCTTTTAAATCCTCAAAATGATCAGCACACATGCAAAGCAGCAAACAAACAGACTAGCAAACCGCTTTAGCCTCCATCAGGAAATGCTGTGACTACTTCCTTGCACAGAAGAAAAATATAGGTCATTCCCTCTCTGTTGCCCCCTAAAGGAGATCAGGAGAACTGACCAAAAGTAACTTTATGGTGTTGGCCACAATGCCTGTTACAAAGTAGTTCAAAAGGTGTAGTTACATGGGTAAGTGGTTCTATAAGTGTGTTTACATGGAAAAGTGGTTCAATAGGTGTGTTTACATGGGTAGTGGTTCAATAGGTGTGTTTACATGGGTAAGTGGTTCTATAGGTGTGTTTACATGGGAAAGTGGTTCTGTGGGAGTGTTTACATAGTTTACTGTTTCTATAGGTGTCTTTACATGAGAAAGTGGTTCTAGAGGTGTGTTTACATGGGAAAGTAGTTCTATAGGTGTATTTACATGAGACAGTGTTTCTATAGGTGTGTTTACAGGGGAAAGTGGTTCTATAGGTGTGTTTACTTGGGTAAAAGGTTCTATAAAAGTGTTTACATGAGTAAGTGGTTCTATAGGTGTGGTTACCTGGGTTACTGGTTCCATAAGTGTGTTTACATAAGAAAGTGGTTCAATAGGTGTGTTTACATGGGTAAGTAGTGTTAGGATTTTTGGAACATAACATCATTATTAAACATCATTATTAAACATAAATTCAATATGGGAAGTGTTCCGGCATTCACCCACGTGCTCCCTTTGTTCAAAATGGCGCCGGCCATGCTCCCTTTGTTCAAAATGGCGCCGGCCAGGCTCCCCTGACCAAGGGGGGGGGGAGGCGGAGTTCTGGGTTTTTTAGCACATTTTATTGGCTCCAACAGCAGCGGCGGAGGAGGAGCCTAGACTAGTTTAAAAGAAGGGCGCGCTCAGACGCCGGCTCTCTTTCTTTGGTGGTTGTGTTTCTAGACTGCAGGAGAAAGGAGCGCCGATTGGCTTAGCTCTGACATATATTCACAGATCATTTTTACACTTAATAAAGTGTTTTAAAGAGTACTTTCTGGACTTCCCGACTGCTTTTTTCAGGGCCTCTTGAACTAAAAGATTTGTCCTGACAAATGGTAGCAGAGGATATGGTTCATGAGGTCTGAGGTGGCATCGAATCGATTCAGCTGATCAAGGTAGGACCTGGAATTCTGAGGATCTTTTGTACTCAGTACAAGGCGCGCGCCTACTTAAGGTAAACAGATGTTCTCTGTATATATTAGCTGCATTTATTATTTAGCGTATTGAGTATGAAATTGAATCTCAGAGTCCGTAAGTGTCTGATTAAATTACTAAAGTATTGTTAGATAGTTTAAAACTGTGAATATATGCTGGAGCTAAAATGTATGTTTCCTGATTGCTGAGTTTGAACCAGACCGGTCAAAATAAACAGTAGAGGGTGCCATGTGTTCGGCAGGGCAGGGTCCGGAGCACCATTGGAGTGAAAAGCAAGCCTGTCTGTTATGGAAGCGGGGCGAAGCTAATTTGATAGTTCTAAATTTTATCAAGCCTGTCTGTTATGGTAGCGGGGCTTGATCAATTTGATCGTTCTACATTTTAACAAGTCTGTCTGTTATGGTAGCGGGGCTTGATTAATTTGATAGTTCCAAATTTTCGCGAGCCTGTCTGTTATGGTAGCGGGGCTCAAGAAAAATTGGATTGATCTAAATCAGACCTGGGCATTGTACGGCCCGCGGGCCACATCCGGCCCGCGAGACATCCCCATCCAGCCCGCATGAGGTTCGTGGCAATTAAAAATTAGACGTAAATAAATGTACATCAAACATGCACTATAACAGGATTGATTTTGACGGGAGCGCTGTGTCTTTAAATACCCGCAAGTTTCGATTTGCGTATGCGCGCGTGTGCGCGAGTGTATCAGCTTCACTGTAATGTGAACAGAACTGAGTGTGATTGACGGTGGATTTTTTTAACAAGACACGAACTTCTGAATTGTTTATTTACTAAAGTCAGATGTAACGCTGGTTTAGGATCAGAATTTAGGCTCTAAATCTCTGTTGCGGTACTAAACAGAAATACAAGCATATGAACGATGTGGAGCGTCACACCTGAAGCTTCACTAACTAAACTGCAAAAGCAACAAAGACTGTTTATAAAGTTTAACACGTCCAGAACTGAAGCAGTCAGGACCAGCTCTGTGATTTTAAACATAATATTAAACAATAACAAAGGACTGAAAAACAAATGAGGTGATTCGACTCAAAACAAAATAGTGTAAAGTTTAAAAACCTGCACATTTTGTTCACATTTGTTTTTGCATTTGTTTGTTTAAATAGTGAAATAATGTTGATGTTTTTACTCTGCATACTTCTAACTTTCTAAATGTAACATCAAATTATTAACAGCTTATTAGAACTGTACAATTCACTGCTTTTTATAAAGAGTGGACAGTTGTAGCCTAGAGGTTAAGGTACTGGACTAGTAATCAGAAGGTTGCTGGTTCAAGCCCCACCACTGCCAGGTTGCTGCTGTTGGGCTCTTGAGCAAGGCCCTTAACCCTCAATTGCTCAGACTGTATACTGTAACTGTATTGTAAATCGCTTTGGATAAAGGCGTCTGCTAAATGCTGAAAATGTAAATAAAAAGATAAAATTAATGAATATTGAGCAGAATTAAGTTCACCTTATTGGTCCGGCCCTCCACAACAGTCCGAGTTTCTTATGTGGCCCCTTGGAAAATTTAATTGCCCACCCCTGATCTAAATTAACGAGCCTGTCTGTTATGGTAGCGGGGCTCGATTAATTTGATCTAAATTCACGAGTCTGTCTGTTTTGGTAGCGGGGCTCGAGTAGTTTGATTGCTCTAAATTCTAAATTCGGTTTGATAAATAGTACATCAGGAGTTTGTTTGTCAGTGTTTCTGTGTGTATTTGTCTGTAACTTTTCTGTCTGTCCGCCATTTTGGCTTTGTCTATCCGCCATTTTGGCTCTGGGAGCGCTGCGCGTGTTTTCTGTCTGTCCGCCATTTTGGCTCTGTCTGTCCGCCATTTTGGCTCTGGGAGCGCTGCGCGTGTTTTCTGTCTGTCCGCCATTTTGGCTCTGCCTGTCCACCATTTTGGCTTTGGGAGAGCTGCGCGTGTTTTCTGTCTATCCACCATTTTGGTCTTGGGAACGCAGCGTGCTATTCTGTCTATCCGCCATTTTGGCTCTGGGTTGCGCAGCGTGGTTTCTTTTGTTCGGCGGCCATATTGGCTCCGGGCGCACAGCGTGATATCTTGCTGTATGTCGGCCATTTCGGCTCTTTATGCGCAGCGCATTTCTGTCGGATATCTTTGCCTTTGTATGCCTGGATTGGGTAAGTGCTGCAGTTAATTTTATAATTTAATTTAATTTTATAATCTTAAGATAACTGAGTTAAGATGAAGTATTTGTTATGGTACCTTATTAAGGGTGTTTTAATGTGGGTGGCGTCTGAAAGAATCCAGTGAGTTTTGCGACGGGGAGTCGAGTCTTTTGTCTTGGTTCCTTTTGAAGAGCCGCGTATTTACATGGCGACTACCGGAAGAGTCGGTTCCTTTGTTTCGGTTAGAAGAGCCGGTTCATAGATTTGAATCATTTTACGACACATCGCTAGTGATTATACAGTTTGAAAAAGTTTTATGTCATTTGAAATGACACATTACACATCCCTAACTGTTTTAATTGTTGCATCAACATGTTTCTTCTATTGCATTTGAGTTAAGGACAACGTTTCTTCTATTGCATTTGAATTAAAGACTACGGTTGTGAGGTTTGTATCCACTCCTGTTTGCATTACACCGAAGAGACCCCCTTGCTGTTTGTTCTGAGAACGTTTTAAATGAGTTACTTTCTACTTTTTGCTTGAGTGGATTTTCAGAGTAGTAACTTTACTCGTAATTAGGTGGAGATTCATTAAGGTAATAGTACTTTTGCTTGAATACACTTTTTGGTACTCTTTCCACCTCTGATTAAGACATGTGTTGATATATTGGATTATATACTGTCAAAGCTTGTGTTTATTTGAGAGTGATGTCGTGTTTTTCTCTGTGTACAAATGCTGAATACAAGTAAAAGGTAAAAGCTAATATGTTACTGTTTCTAAAATATTGGGTAGTTGTAAAGAGTGAGATTTCATAGACTGTTGCAGGGTTCAGAAGTTTACAGGTGAGGCCTTTCATTGTTGATGTTTTTGGCAGTTTTTCTGGAATTTGTATTGTTCGTGTCAATGTCTGAGTTATATCGTGTCGACCGAGATTGGGAGTTATATCGTGATATACATTTTAGCCATATCGTCCAGCCCTAGTGTGGGGGTTGTGAAACTAGGAAACACGTGTCTATGTGATCCAATAAGTTTAAGGCCTCCATTGTAGTAGAAATACTGTATGTGGTCCCTTTTTGCAGTAAGTAGTGAATTGGAGGAATCCCACCAGGAAGCCCTGGACGACCCTCAAGAGGCAGAGCTAAAGTGACGTCACGAGTGACTAACATCATCGGCGACTCCCCACCTCTGAGTAAGACCATTTCCTCCTCAGGTGAATAACTTGGTGTGTATTGCCTTTCAGCTTGACACTTTATTCAGTCCATCACACTTGTGTTTGACTTTAACCGCTCTGATAACAATATATAACAGTAGTGTAACCTAAAATGGGAGATCTAACAGCAGGACAATTGCAGCAGGTAGTTATTAATAGGATTAAAGACACCACTCCAACAAAAGGTAGAGACAAGGAAGGGGAGAAATATTAAAAATTATTTCATAGTTGGGTAACCAGGGGATTGTATCCAATTTCAAGTGAGCCAGTTCCTCCAGCTGCACAGAGATTACAAATCTTAGAACACCAGCAGGGAGAAGTTGGGGCACAGCAGGAGAAATTAGATCGAGGAGGGCTACTGAAGTCTTTAGCCTACAGAAGACAGCTGATAAAGCTGCAGGACCAACTAGTTAGGACTAAGGTGGCTTTGCAACATATGAAAGTCGTAATAAGCAAGGCAGATAGAGAAATGAACAAAGGACTTGTGACTTCAGACGTTGACGCACCTCAGCCTAAGTTACCAGTCCCTGATCCATCAGTTTTGAATTCTGGTGCAGTGCCCCTACCTAAGGCCCCTCCTCCATATGAAAATGCAAATAATATGTTGAAAGCTCTCTAGCAGATGTCGCTGAGGGATGGGGAGCATTCAGATCCCACTAAGCAGGATGTTGCTTCACCCACACATCACCGTCCGGAAGTCCAAGAGACTACTATGGTAGTGACCGGAGGGCAGTTAAGTGTACACTTGGCCATGTTGGACGACTTAAACGCCGAGATGGCTAACCTAAGACAGAAACACAAACAAACCATAGAAAGACTGACTGATCTACAACAGTCACCAACTGGCACAAAACGACAGAGACCTGAAAATAACACGGTAAGATTTCCCGAACAGGTACCTACACACTCACCTCAAGGCAATCGTAGTGATTGTGGCGAGTCGGAACAAGATAGTGTAGGCTCTGACCAGACCAGATCCTCTTTTCGAGCTCTCCCAACCATATCCCCCACATCCAAGCCACCTGGACCCCCTGAACAGATAACAGGGACTGGTTATCATTTGACATCAACTGACCCCCACCCAATGACATACCCCCAGGTAAACCAGCAGGACTGTCACCCCACCACATTGACCGTCACACGGACTCACCCTGTAGCCATACCCACTGCAACACGTAAATCCCCTAGTACAGACTATAGGGCGCTTCCCATGACTGTTACTCCACCACCTGTGAACCCCATTGATTCGGCAATCTCGGAACACCTAGAGGACGATTATATGCTAGATAAAATGCATCGACAGCCCATCAACCACCCTGACGACGGACTCAGACTAAGAAGCGGGAAACACCTGCAACTCCCACTAATTGAAACTGCCTCCGGGGGTCAGATTTTTGTCCCATGGTCTCACCGCGATATGCAATCATTAGTGAATAGTTTACCTCCCCTAATTAAAGGGGCCCAACCTTGGATAGAGGAGTTTGAACAGTTAACCGCAGCTGACAATTTATGTATGGGCGACCTTAGAGCCATAATGCTGAGGATGGATTACAAGGAACCCTTTGGGCGAATAGAAACACAGCTAGGAACTACCGCATTGTCATCTCGTACCCCTTTGTCACGCCATAGAGGAGATGTCTGGGACGCATTACGCAGCATGTACCCCACACAAAAGAACCTACAGGCGTTAGAGGGCATGACTATGAATAAGGGTGAAGAGGGAGGTGAATTTTTGAGGCGAGCTCAGAAAACCTGGAGACAGTGTACGGGAGAGCGACATGACCACAATTCAGTAAACTCATTGTTACTTAAGACGCAAGTTGTCAAAGCACTCCCAACTGCTATACAGGACAAACTAGACGATGTAGTAGGACTGTTAAATAAACCAGAGGACGAGTGGACAGCCATTGTGGTGCATTGCATCACCAAACATAATAAAAAGGAGTCAGAGCAGGTGGACTTACTACAACATATGCAACAACGCCTGATTAAGTTAGAACTGGCAGAAATGGATAACAAGAGTAAAAAGAAGCAATTGGTGGTAAGTGAGACGTTTACTAACAATAATGTACAGCCGGCCCAAACCGCAACTCCCGCCCAGCCGTTAACATCGCAGAGGCCACAGCAGTACATACAGCAATCTGCCCCTGTCCAATACCAGCACCAGTACCAGCCACAATATTGTCCCAACCCTCCTGTACAGCAATGGGCAACCCCACATAATAGGCGAAGTTATGAAGGTCCACGTAGGCCACACTCTCAGTTTAGACGAGCAGATAGAATAGGATGTTTTAACTGTGGCGAACCAAACCACCGGGCAAGATATTGTCCCTACCCCAGCCAGCCTGCGGGGACACCGCAGTCGCGGTTTACCCAGGGACATACACCACAAACATATCCCGAAATTCCAAATCAACCCTTAGTACCTGCCTACCAGCCCCAGGGCCCTGGACACTCTGGAGGCCCTTACTGATGCTGCCCAGTGTCCACCACAGGTCGTGACATATTTCCAGAACCAATTGTTACCTGTGGTGTAGGTGGTGAGCATTTTGACTTTCTGATTGACACTGGAGCTACAGCTTCGGTCATCACTGGTAAGCCCAATTGGATTCCTCCGCTTACCTCAAACACAATCACCACCGTTGGATACTCGGGAACAGCGCAGACCCAATATTTCACCACCCCAATGGTTCTGGAAATTGGAAAACTACGACTAACCCATTCTTTTTTATATTCCCCGAATTGTCCTATTTGTCTGTTGGGTAGAGATGTATTGTGCAAGTTGTCGGCCACTGTCTATTGTACCCCACAAGGTACAAAGTTAGTTTTACCAGGCCAGGAGCCTCCTCCAGAGGCCAGAATTTGTGTAATGCAGCCTGTTTCTGAGCCAAAACCTCAGTCCTGCGACATCTATTGGGCTAGATTGACCGCACCCGACAAACAAGGTAACACATCCAATTTAATGTATGTATTTAACATGTGAAAACCCTGGTTGGTGGCCCAAGCCTGCTTGGTTCCCCCACAAGACCCATACCATTGTACCTTGTACTACACCAGAGACCCTGATGACCTTTACGATGACTTATGGAAACAAAACATGGAAGGATTAAATAACCAATTGTGTAGTGTAGCCATTTTCTTAGGACCAGAGGGAGTAGCAGCAGCGGTGCAGCTAAACCAGGAGCAGAAAGAATACTTCAGAATGGATCCGGACATCTCGCAGGCACCACATGATCTCCTTGATGTTGGCTAAAGGTTTTGAAGCTAGATCCCTTGGTCCTATGGTATGTCTTGCACAGACCCTGACATATACACCGACGGACATTCCATACCTGTCACGAACTCAGGACCGTAAGTATTGGAAAATTGACTGTAAGTGTGTGGACAATGTACATTATGAACAGGTTTCCCTCCCACGTCACCATGGACGAGAACACACAGATCACCACCTGACTGATCAGATGCTAAGGACTGTCCCTACTTCTTTATGGACCACCTCCAAAATAGACGTAGGGCACGTAAAACATCATGTCGCCCCTATTTCTCTGAAACCTGAGACGGAGGTCGTGTATAAAAGACAATACCCACTCTCCGCTGAGGCCGAGACTGGCATTGCTCCTACTATACAAGGCCTATTGGATACCGGGGTCTTAGTCCCAACCCGATCAAAATGGAACACACCCATACTTCCAGTTAAAAAGCCGGACAAGGACGAATACAGGATGGTACATGACTTGAGACTGATCAATCAGGTGACGGTCACTGAAAACATACCGGTCCCGGATCCTTACAGATCACTACAGAATTTGACCCCTGAACACAAGTTTTTCACAGTTATTGACTTAGCAATGCTTTCTTCTGCATACCAGTACCATCGCATTTGGCAAATATTTTTGCTTTCACATATCGGGGACAACAATACACCTACACTAGATTACCACAAGGTTACAAGGACAGTCCCGGTATTTTTAGCAAGTGTCTGAAACAAGATCTTTCCCAGCTGCTGACTAACCAATTGCTGGACAATGACACAGCACTAATTCAGTATGTAGACGACCTACTTATTGCCTGTACTGACTCACGCACCTGCCTGACAGACACACAGACGGTCCTTTGTAGGCTAGCACAAACAGGATATAAAGTCAACAAATCCAAATTACAGGTTTGCCGACCCGTTGTCACCTTCTTAGGTCGTTGCATTTCTCCAAAGGGACACACATTGACTTTGAAAGCTGTACAAACTATCCGAGCCTTCCCTAAACCTAAAACAGTCAGCCAGATGTTATCTTTTCTAGGTTTGACAGGCTATAGTAGAAATTACATCCCAAATTACACAGGCCTAACCTCACCACTGAGGTCTGAAGTGACCAGATTGGGTCAACGTAACCTCACTGCTCTAATTGAGTGGAGTACCAGCCTGGAAGCCAGTTTTGTAGAAGTAAAACAAGCACTCGCACTTGCAGAGCATTTGCAGTCCCCTGACTACACTAAACCTTTTTATCTGGATGTCTCTGAAAAAGAGGGCATTGTAAATGCTGTTCTTTTTCAGAGAGGGGGGAGCAATGGGGAAAGACAAATTCTCCAATACCATAGCTCAAAATTGGATCCTGTAGTACAGGGACAACCACAATGTACTAAACATTTGGCAGCATTAGCCACAGCAGTGGACAAAACAGCCCACATTGTTATGTGTCATCCTTTGGTAATCAACACATCGCATGGGGTGGTAGCATTCTTGACCTCAGCTGCGTTTACACTATCTAATGCTAGGCGTTCAAAGATTAGTGACACCCTGCTTCAGCCAAGTATCACTTTTGCACCTGCAAAAACTGTTAACATGACCAGCACACTTCCTGGTAGAGTAGACGAAGATGAGTTACACATTTGTGAATTAGTAGCTAGCAAAGCGCTAAGGGTTAGGGAGGAACTGAGCACCGAACCTCTAGGAGAAAGAGACATGGACCTGTACTGTAATGGATGCTGCTACAAGAGCAATGAGGGGTTGGTGGCTTCATATGCGGTGGTAAGTGAAAAACAGGGACAGTTTGAGACCTTAGAGGATGGAATCATACCACAACCAGCTTCCGCCCAGCTGGCAGAAATCACTGCTGTAACTAAGGCACTGAAGCTGTCAGCTGGTAAAAGGGTTAACATCTACACTGATTCAGCATATGCACACTCAGCCATACATGTAGATGGACCTCAGTGGCTCCGACGTGGCCTAGTCACCTCACAGGGCACCCCTATTAAACACATGACTGAGTTACAGGAACTGTTAACAGCAGTACACCTACCAAAGCATGTAGCCATAATAAAGTGTAAGGGACATTCCAATTTGAAAACCAAGGTAGCCCAGGGAAACAATGCAGCCGACTTAGCGGCTAAAGCAGCTGGGGGTTATGTAAGACAGCTGGTAGCACTGACGACACTGAGTCTGCCGGAACTTACAGACACTCATCTTAGACAGATGCAAGAGAGGGCAGGAGCGTATGAAAAGAATAGTTGGTTACAGAAAGGGGCGAAAGAGGTGGACGGAATCTGGAGAAATCACGAAGGTAAGATAGTGGCACCAGGAGCGGTACTAAAGCTACTCTTAATCGAAGCCCATGGTCCCACCCATGTAGGGACAAAAACCATGCTGCACCACCTTAGGGCCAATTGGTGGCATCCAAATCTAGCAGACATGGTTCAGTTGCATGTGAGAGAGTGTGGGGCGTGCCAGGAAAATAATCCGAAACCAACCTACAGGTTACCTATCGGAAACTTTCCAGTACCAGACGCACCTTTTAAGGAAATTTGTATTGATTACACTGACATGGGTCCAGACAGAGTGGTGAAGGGTTATCGTTACCTACTGGTAATGATAGACAGATACACAAAGTGGGTGGAAGCCATACCTGCTAGGCGTGAAGATGCCAAAACTGTAGTGAAATGGCTTAAGACCGAATTGATTCCAAGGTATGGTGTACCTACCACAATCAGGTCGGATAATGGGACCCACTTCAGCAACAGGCAACTACAAGAAGTGGAAAAAGCCCTGGGGATAACCCATAAATTTGGCTCAGTGTATCATCCGAGTTCGCAGGGTATTGTAGAAAGAGCCAATCAAACAATCAAGACCAAATTGGCCAAAGCCTGCTATAAATCCAAGATAACTTGGGTTGAAGCATTGCCATTAGTGCTCATGTCCATGAGGAGCTCCCCTAGGGGGAACTCTCATTACTCACCTCACCAGCTGCTGACTGGTCGACCCATGTCAGGTCCGCCACGAGATAGAGCAGTAGGCAAAATGTTAGATTTGTGGGATGAAGAGTTGGACAATTACATGGAAGCTTTAACTAAGTTTGTTGCCAGTATCTCTCCCCAGAAACTGAAAGAAGGAGAGGAACGAGTACCATTGGTGTCTGAGGTGGAACCAGGACAGTGGGTCAGGATCAAGGTGCACAAAAGGAAGTGGGATCAGCCGAGGTGGACCGGACCTTGGGAAGTGACTGAAGCCACTTCACATGCAGTCAGAGTAAGAGGGAAGAAAGGTAACAACTGGTATCATCTGAGCCACTGCGTCCGTGCTGAACCTCCGACCAGAACCCTCGCAGGGACTGGACAAGATCTGCAGGCACCCATCCTTGAGGGTGATTCCTAATTCTGCTTAAGACCAAACATTTTTTTCAGCCTAGCAAGAAAAAGGGGACATTTTTCAGAAGGATGGTGTAAGGAAACCATTATCCTGGATAGTGATGGGAAGTATACAGGCAGCCAGCTGAATGCACAAAAATTCAGTAGGGCGGATTTAGTATGGTTGTACTTTTGTACATTTTTTTCAGCCTAGCAAGAAAAAGGGGACATTTTTCAGAAGGATGGTGTAAGGAAACCATTATCCTGGATAGTGATGGGAAGTATACAGGCAGCCAGCTGAATGCACAAAAATTCAGTAGGGCGGATTTAGTATGGTTGTGTGGAGATATGAGAATCCGGCGAAGGTTGTATGGGAATTGGTCTGGGGAGTGGGCGTTGGTCTTTCTGATTATGCCTTTCAGAATTTACAAGCAGCACGGAGTGGAGGATGCCGCGGACGTCCTGACCAATCACCACAGCCATCGAAGAGACACCCGAGAGGTCAAACCTGGCGGATCCTTCGACAAGACCGTGTGGATTGATGGTATAGGGGTCCCAAGGGGGGTCCCAGATGAATTTAAGGCTGGGAACCAGATTGCTGCAGGGTTTGAAAGTGCACTCTTTTGGTGGGTAACTATCAACAAGAATGTAGACTGTTACATCGTTTAAATGTTTGTGCTGCTGTGGAAACAGGTAAGACCGACAGGGGAGAATCCATAGGACATTAGGAGTCATGCAGAGACACAGGAGCTATGGGCCCCTTCTGAATATCTGCAGCTCCGTCTGGTGGAGGACAACCTGAACGGACTTCCTGTAGAAGCCACGCACCCATTGTTTTTATTTTATTTTTCTCGTTTTTGATTTCCTATTTTTAAATTGCTTTATTTTGTTTTCCTATTCTTATTTTATTTTCTATTTTTTGTTTGTTTGGTTGGTTTAAGGGTAGGAGCTGTTGCGATAGGTACGGTTCCTTTAGTTTAACTGGTAGCCTTTTATTTTTTAAATACCTTTTATTGTAAAATTCAGCCCAGTGGCCATGTAAGTCAGAAGGGGTTAAATTGGGGGTTGCTGACACTATAGGTGTGGTTACATGAGTTAGTGGTTCTATAGGTGTGGTTACATGGAAAAGTGGTTCAATAGGTGCATTTACATGGGAAAATGGTTCTATAGGTGTGTTTACATGGGTTACTGGTTCTAAAAATATGGTTTTACATGGGTTACTGGTTCTATAGGTGTGATTACATGGGTCACTGGTTCTATAGGTGTGTTTGCATGGGAAAATGGTTCTATAGATGTGTTCACATGGGTAAGTGGTTATACAAATGTGGTTACATGGATTACTGGTTCTATAGGTGTGTTTACATGGGTTACTGGCTCTAGGTGTGTTTACATGGAAATGTGGTTCAAAAGGGGTGTTTACATGGGTAACTGGTTCAATAGGTGTGGTAACATGGGTAGATGGTTCTACGGTATAGGTGTGTTTACATTGCAAAGTGAATCTATAGATATTTTTTTATGGGTAAGTGGTTCTATAAGTGTGTTTACGTGGGAAAGTGGATCTATAAATGTTTTTACATGGGAAAGTGGTTCTATAGGTGTGTTTACATGGGTTGGTGTTCTATAAGTCTGTTTACATGGGAAAGATGGTTCAAAAGATGTGTTTACATGGGTTAGAGGTTCAATAGGTTTGTTTATATGGTTAAAAATTTCTATAGGTGTGTCTACATGGGAAGTGATTCTATAGGTGTGTCTACATGGGTTAGTGATTCTATAGGTGTGTTCACATGGGTTACTTGTTCTATAGGTGTGGTTGCATGGGTTACTGGTTCAATAGGTGTGTTTACATGGGTTACTAATTCAATAGGTGTGGTTACATGGGTAAGTGTTATTATAGGTATGTTTACATGGGTAAGTGGTTCTAAAGCTGTTTTTACATGGGTAAGTGTTAATATAGGTGTGTTTACATGGGTAAGTATTAACATAGGTGTGTTTACATGGGTGGGTAAGTGGTTCTATAGGTGTGGTTACATGGGTTACTGGTTCAATAGGTGTTTACATGGGAAAGTGATTCTAAAGCTGTTTTTACATGAGAAAGTGGTTCTATAGGTGTGGTTACATGGAAAAGTGGTTCAATAGGTGTGTTTACATGGGTAAGTGGTTCTATAGCTGTGTTTACATGGGTTACTGGTTCAATAAATGTGCCTACATGGAAAGTGGTTCTATAAGTGTGTTTACATGGGAAAGTGGTTCTATAGGTGTGTTTACATGGAAAAGTGATTCGATTGGTATGGTTACATGGGAAAGTGATTCTATAGGTGTGTTTACATGAGTCAGTGGTTGTATAGGTGTGTTTACATGAGTCAGTGGTTCAATAGGTGTGAATACATGGGTTAGTGGTTCTATAGGTGTGTTTACATGGGTAAGTGGTTGTATAGGTGAGTTTACATAGAAAAGAGGTTATATAGATGTGTTAATATGGGTAAGTGGTTCAATTGATGTGTTTACATGGGAAAGTGGTTTAATGGGTGCGTTTACATGGGTAAGTGGTTTTATAGGTGTGTTACCATGGGAAAGTAATTATACAGGTGTGTTAACACGGGCCAGTGGTTCTAAAAGTGTGTTTACATGGGTAAGTGGTTCTATAGGTGTGTTTACATGGGTAAGTGGTTCCTATAGGTGTGTCTACATGGGTAAGTGGTTCTATAAGTGTGTTTACATGGGTAAGTGGTTCTATAGGTGTGTTTATATGGGTTAGTGGTTCTATAGGTGTGTTTACATGGGTAAGTGGTTCTATAGGTGTGTTTACATGGGTAAGTGGTTCTGTAGGTGTGTTTACATGGGTAAGTGGTTCTATAGGTGTGTTTACATGGGTAAGTGGTTCTATTGGTGTGTTTACAAGGGTAAGTGGTTCTATAGGTGTGTTTACAAGGGTAAGTGGTTCTATAGGTAACTGTAACTATAACTGGCTGGTCATTCTTTTCCTGCTTTCTTGCTAGCTTTAGCCTAGTTCTTTGAGAATCATGCAATGGTAGGAATCGACTCATTGCCTGATGTGACTCGTTGACTCATCTGGTTTATTGTAGGCTGGAAAGAGTCAGTTTCTTTTACTGTTCACCAGAGACCTTGTATGATATAAACTGGTGGATTTGTTTCCCTCTCGCTCTCTCTCTCTCTGTCTCTACATCACATAAAAACATAGAAAAGTTTAATGATGTAAAAATCTGTTTGGGAGAAGTATGTCTAAGGGCATTAATATCATGGAACATCAAAAAGATGGTTTGCAGTGTCTCAAAAATGGGCTATTATAATACCATACAAGATTGATGCCCACGCCATAATGGATCAACCACTGTATATAACAGTTGGCAGCTTGCATTGAAGATTAAAAGCATCATTTGTAGAAAATGTCTTCAGAGCAGATTTATTTCATTGCTTATGTTTTAGGGTTTGAGCTTGTTATGCAAGGATTAGATTTTATGCTTCATATAACCTGAATATTAGTATTATACTGCTTGTGCATTAAATCCTCATAGTCAGGTTGTTGATTGAGGTGTGGCTTGGAGTGTGGCAGATAAGCAACATGTCTGTCAGTAAGCTGTGGCAATATGTAAGCAGATAAGGAACAATAGTTGTCATAGAACGGAGGTTCCAAAGTCCTATACCCAAACTTTAAAAGAAGTGTTGAAACTGCAGTGACACTGACATGGTGGTGGTGTGTTAGTGTGTGTTGTGCTGGTATGACTGGATAAGACACAGCAATGCTGATGGAGTTTAAAAAACCTCACTGTCAGTGCTGGACTGAGAATAGTCCACCAAACAAAAATATCCAGCCAACAGCACCTCGTGGGCAGCAGCCTGTAACCACTGATGAAGACCTAGAAGATGACCGACTCAAACAGCAGCAATAGATGAGCGATCGTCTCTGACTTTACATCTACAATGTGACCCAACTAGGTGGGAGTGTCTAATAGAGTGGACAGTGAATAGACATGGTATTTAAAAACTCCAGCAGCGCTGCTGTGTCTGATCCACTCATACCAGCACAACACACACTAACACACCACCACCATGTCATTGTCACTGCGGTCCTGAGAATGATCCACCACCTAAATAATACCTACTCTGTGGTGGTCCTAACCATTGAAGAACAGGGTGAAAGTGCTTCTATATGGTAACATGGACAGTGAGTGTAGAAACAAGGAGGTGGTTTTAATGTTATGGCTGATCAGTGTAAAGCAATATAAGAGTTACAAGTGTAAAGAATATGTTACATAGTTTTGAAACGTTCCACAATAAGCAGGTGAATCGGTAACAGGTGAGGAAATCATGATTAATTATAAACGGAGGATCCACCAAAGGCTCAGTCTTTGCAAGTGAAGATGGGTCATGGCTCACCACATTGTGCCAAACTTCATTAGAGAATTGTCAATCAATTTAATAAGCATATTTCTCAATGTAAAATTGCAAATAATTTGGATTTTTACCATCTAACCTACATGATATTGAGGAAAAATGTAGGGAAGCCAGAGTATTCTCTGTGTGGAGCATAGCCGGAAACCACTATTAAATCTGTGTGACCTTCTAACCTTCTGACAATATTTCATGAGAAACTGTCATGATACTGTGATAAATATAGCCACATGGGCTCTGGAGAACCTCTGGTCAACCTAAAACAGTTTGCTGGTGCATCAGGAAATGCAACTGAAACTCTGTTACACAGAGGGAAAGCCTACATCATACATCAATTTCTGGGTCCAAGCTCTTCTTAGATGGATCAAAAACATTGGAAATGTGCACTGTGGTGAGATAAGTCCATGTTTTGGGGAGAAAATAAACAGATGTGGAGTTCTACATGTCAAAAATCAAAAGGACCATCCAGAGAGTAATCAGTGAAACGTGCAAAAGCCATAAACAGTTATGATAGGGGTGTTTCAGTCTTCATAGCATGCAGTCCAGGTATGTCTTATCCTGAAAATGTTGCATCATGAATAAGAGAATCTGACGAGTTTTAAGCAGTTGAGGTTTTGTAACAAGCAAGACCTAAAAATTCCACTTGTAAAATAGTAACAATTAAGATCTATGTTCCTAAGTATTTAAAAAGGTGTGATTAATACAACCCCAAATCAAAAAAGTTAGGACAGTATGTAAAATATAATTGCAGTGTTCCTTACATTTACTTTGACTTTTATTTGATTGCAGACAGTTTGAACCCAAGATATTTCATGTTTTGCTGCTGAAGTCTGCTCAACTCCATTTCATTTATTAGTATACCTCCATTCCTGCATTTCAGGTCTGCAACACATTCTAAAAAAAAATACAAAAAAAAAAAAAAAAAAAAAAAAAAAGTTGGGACGGGGGCAATATTTAGGGCTAGTAATGAGGTGAAAAAACTAAATAATGATGCGATTCCAAACAGGTGATGTCAACAGGTGATTGTAATCATGGTTTGGTACAAAAGCAGCATCCAGGAAAGGCTGAGTCTTTGATGAGCAAAGATGCTCAGAGAATCTCCAGTTTGTCAACAAATGTGTGAGAAAATGATTGAAATGTTTAAAAACTTGATTGGAAAAAGATTGGAAGGGATTTGCATATTTCTCCCTCTGCAGTGCATAATATCATTAAACGATTCAAGACATCGAGCGGAATTTCAGGGCACAAAGGCCAAGGGCACAAGCTTAAGCTGAACGCCCGTGATCTTCGATCACCTTATGAAGTCTTATGTTAACCATGTCCAGAAGTGGCGTCGACTTCTCTGGGCTCTGAGGGCAACTAGGATGGACCATCACACAGTGGAAACGTGTATTGTGGTCAGAGGAATCAGCATTCCAGGTCTTTTTTTGGAAAAAATGGATGTTGATATTATAAAACACTTGCATTTAATAATTTAGAGCGGTGTACATATACTTTTGAAAATATAGTGTGCAGATATTAATGAAGAAAAGTGTTAAGTAACCCAGTTAAGTATATTGTGTCCACGTGTTTAATATTGCTCAGGATCCAATACGTCCAATATGTTCCTAGCGGTTATAAACAGGATTGACCTAATGCCATTAGGGAATGCCCTGTCTGGGTGATTGCTTCTGCCGGCAGTTTCAGTTCCATCTTCTGTTCTGGTGGTTTAGGGGTCACGACATTGGGGCGGATGTCTGACCCTACAGCTGGATTGTGCGCTAGTGGACAATTTCAGGTACGTTTGTATTTGCCCCCTGTTGTGGTAGATGACGTGCTGTGCACTGATGTCAGTAACGCGTTACTTAGTAACAAGTTTTTTAGTAGCAAGTAATCTAACGAGTTACTATTTCCAATCCAGTAATCAGATTAAAGTTACTTATCCAAGTTACTGTGCGTTACTATTTTTGCAACTCGGAGAGTGACGTCTGGCCTATGCGACAATTAAGTCATGAGCTGCGTCCGAAATCGCATACTTACAGAGTATGCACTAGATTGGAGGAAGTATGCACTACTCGGCCGGTAAAGAAGTACATACTTTCAGTACAGAAGTATGCAGTATGCACACAACACCGCTACGTACTACACGTGGGGACGTGATGACGTAATATCACCATAGTTACAGACTCATTACAAACCCCACTCGCCAAAATTTTGGATATTTATCGTTTTGTTATTTATTTGTCTTTAAAATTTTTAATTTATTTATCTTACTTACACTTGTGAACAGAGGACGCCGTTTTCCGCTATCTTTCTTGTTTCTTATTCCGCTTCAATCGCCTACGCAGCTCCAGTTGCATTACGGCAGCTGCTGAATGTAACTAATAAAGTAACTTGTAATCTAACTTAGTTACTTTTAAAATCAAGTAATCAATAAAGTAACTAAGTTACTTTTAAAATCAAGTAATCAATAAAGTAACTAAGTTACTTTTTAAAGGTAACTATGCCATCACTGGTGCTGTGTTATTGGAAGCGGGGACCGAGACACATTTGTGCTTTTTCTTTATTGTTGCTTAGGATTGGCGTCTGTGCTGTCTACAGATGACTGGGTTTAGGTGCGTTTGGCATTATTTGCATCGCTACGCGAGGTTGCAATGTTTTGTCTAAAAACGATAAAAGGTCATGTTTGTTTCTTCATGCTTCTTTTTGTTTCTACGTTGGGTAGACAAAGGGCATATAGTGAGAAGGTTGGCCGCCTTCTAGCTGTAGATATCTCTTTGTGTAGCGTGATGGTTATCATGTGTCTGCTGATTAATTGCTTATCACTTCTCCTGTGTATGTGTGAGTGTGAAGCACGTGTGCATGTGACCTTTTGACATCATCGCTTCACTAGATCGGTAAGTCTACCACCTTATTGGTAAGTTCTCATCTGAGGTAACAGGTTATTTTTTTTGTGTTCCCTGGGGGTGAATCCCTGGGGTGGCGTAGTCGACCTTAACTTCCCACCGTCTTGCCACTTACGTCTTTTTATTTATTTTATTTATTTTCTCTCAATAGGTTCTAACCAATTCACCCAATTGTGACATTCTCTGCTGCTGCAGAACCCTGCCATTGCTGCGATTTTTAAACTATTATGACGACAACTGTTTGTTCTTAGAAATTATTTTTATAACACTGTTATATACACTGATCAGCTATAACATTATGACCACCTCCTTGTTTCTACACTCACTGTCCATTTTATCAGCTCCACTTACCATATAGGAGCACTTTGTAGTTATAAAATTACTGACTGTAGTCCATCTATTTCTCTACATACTTTTTAAACCTCCTTTTACTCTGTCCGTCAATGGTCAGGACCTCCACAGGACCACTACAGAGTAGGTATTTTTTAGATGGTAGATCATTCTCAGCACTGCAGTGACACTGACATGGTGGTGGTGTGTTAGTGCGTGTTGTGCTGGTATGAGTGGATCAGACACAGCAGCGCTGCTGGAGTTTTTAAATACCGTGTCCACTCACTGTCCACTGTTAGACACTCCTACCTAGTTGGTCCACCTTGTAGATGTAAAGTCAGAGACGATCACTCATCTATTGCTGCTGTTTGAGTTGGTCATCTTCTAGACCATCAGTGGTCACAGGACGCTGCCTACAGGGCGCTGTTGGCTGGATATATTTTAGGTTGGTGGACTATTCTCAGTCCAGCAGTGACAGTGAGGTGTTTAAAACCTCCAGCAGCGCTGCTGTGTTTTATCCAGTCATACCAGCACAACACACACTAACACACCACCACCATGTCAGTGTCACTGCAGTGCTAAGAATGATACACCACCCAAATAATACCTGCTCTGTAGTGGTCCTGTGGGGGTCCTGACCATTGAAGAACAGGGTGAAAAGGGGCTAACAAAGCATGCAGAGAAACAGATGGACTACAGTCAGTAATTGTAGAACTACAAAGTGCTTCTACACTGTTAGCCCGGACTTTATATCTAATCAAACATTTTTAGTACAACTTACATAAATTATTTAAGTTTTTTTGCTCTACTAAAAAATGCAGAGTACAATGTACTCATTTGAGTACACATTTAAATGTGCTAAAAGATTTAAGTTTACTACACAAAAAAAAATACTTTTCTATCAGATTACCTTAAAAAAGTTCAGTTAAAGTAATTAAACAGACGCCCACCATTTACGTGTAAGCCCGCCTTTTTTCAGCTTGCTGTTGGTGAATCAGGCAAAAATTATTTTCCTGTGTTCGGGTAGCCATTTGTTTTAACTTTTGTAACCTGTTGTTGCAAATTACTTTTTACTTTTCATTTAAGGCTTTTTGCAAAAGTAAGCTTGTCTTTTGTTAAGTGGAACCTTTGTTAAACTAAATGGACAAACATTTTCTTACTCATTATGCTATTTTTGAGTAGCATGTACACCAGTCTGATGGGACTTTTTCATCTTCCGTCCAATTTTGGTAAGTGTACTTTACTTAACAATTTTGTTTAAAATAAATGATATTAATGTTGACACTAAATAAATAATCAAACAGCGCTGCTTTATTTGCCGTGTTTAGGCTACATGCTAGCATGCTAGCCTTCATACGAAGCAAAGAGTGTGCTGGCCTGCTTTATTTTAATCCTTAAATGAATGGTATTAATGTTAATACTTTATGATATTAATATTTCTGTTTCTTGTTTCTTTGTTTTGTTTTAGAGAGCTGCAGCCAAACGTTAAGAAATCAGCTTGCTGTGTGAAACTGAGTTTTGCTGAAACTGAGTTCATGGTTACTGTGAAGCGCTGTGAAGAGCTGTTTGTGTTTCATCAGAACTTTATATACAGTTTGTTTACAGTTACAGTTTTTTAAGATGTTTTCTTAACATTTTGTATTTTAAGTAAATACTTCTGAACTGAAATAAAGAAAAATAATTTTATTATTCTGTCTGTTTTTCTATAAACATTTCTAATTGATATTTAAAACGTAATTAACATGAAAAATAAGAAGAAATCAATATTTTTGTCCATTGAGCTCAAGATAATTAGTAGAGTTATTGGGAAAAGCAGTTGGTATAACCAAAAAAATAAAGTTTAATCAACTTGCCTTTTAGGTGTAATAACTTAATGTTTTAAGTTATGCTAACTCAAGTTTTCATTATACATTACTTAACTTTAAGGCAACCGGTTTCCTCAAATTTTTTAAGTAGATTGAACTTATCCGGGCTTACAGTGTATATGGTAAGTGGAGCTGATAAAATGGACAGTGTGTGTAGAAACAAGTAGGTGGTTTTAATGTTATAGACAAACAACCCTACAGTAAATGCCCTGCTGTACCTAAATCCATCAGAATCATGTTTATAGAAAAGCTAAAACCATTTTCTTTTCATTACACACCAGGACTTTAGCTTAGTACAACAAAGCAAATGCACTATCAACAGCCGGGTCAATAACTGGCCACAAACCAGCCATCCCT
This sequence comes from Trichomycterus rosablanca, assembly GCF_030014385.1. NCBI lineage: Eukaryota > Metazoa > Chordata > Actinopteri > Siluriformes > Trichomycteridae > Trichomycterus > Trichomycterus rosablanca. The sequence continues at coordinate 11,227,461 of NC_085989.1, forward strand.
ACCAAGCAAGCAACAACCGGAGCAATCGATTACGGAAGCAATTAAGTAAGGTGCTCAGTGAACCCGCTGGCCGATTTCACTTTACAGTCTGTTTCATTTTGCCTTTCCTTTATGTCTTTATCTTTCTGCACGCCTTTTTCAATACGTCACGTATGCCGGATCCTCTCGGTTTGTCTGTGCTGATAAGATAAGCTTGTTTGGAAATGAATAGAAAATGTGTGAAATTACCCTCAGCTAAAGTAAAAGCTGCTGACCCATCTGACTCTGCTTACTTTGCTTGTTGATTTTGTCTGAGATGAGTTAGTGGATTGACCGTCTGCCCTCTGATTGATCGATAAGGCTTAATCAAAGATGCACTGACTCTCGCTGAACTGTGGGGCTTCTGGGATAGGTGCTTAAATAAAGCTTGTAAATAGAGAAAAATCTGTTAGCACTTCGTAGGAAATGAATAAAAATGATTTTATGATCTACAACCCCAAATCAGAAAAAGTTGGGACAGAATGGAAGATACAAATAAAATAGAAATGCAGTATTCCTTACATTTACTATCTGCTCAACTTCATTTTATTTGTTAATATACCTCCATAACTGCATTTCATGCCTACAACACATTTCAAAAAAGTTAGGACAGGGGCAATTTAGGGCTAGTAATGAGGTGAAAAAACTAAATAATGATGTGATTACAAACAGGTGATTGTAATCAAGATTTGGTATAAAAGCAGCATCCAGGAAAGGCTGAGTCCTTGATGAGCAGAGATGATCTGAAAATCTTCAGTTTGTCAACAAATGTGTGAGAAAATGATAGAAATGTTTAAAAACAATTTACCTCAAAGAAAGATTGGAAGAGATTTACACATTTTTCCCTCTACAGTGCATAATATCATTAAACAATTCAATGAATCTGGAGGAATTTCAGTGCGTAAAGGCCAAGGGTGCAAACTTAAGGCTGAACGCCTGTGATCTTCGATCCCTCAGACGGCACTGCATCAAGAACCGCCACTCAACAATAGCTGATATAACCACATGGGTGAGGGATTACTTTGGCAAACCTTTGTCAAGCACTACAATACAGAGTTACATGCACAAATGCCACTTAAAACTTTACTGTGCAAAAAAGAAGCCTTATGTCCAGAAGCGGCGTCGACTTCTCTGGGCTCGGAGGCATCTAGGATGGACCATCACACAGTGGAAACATGTATTGTGGTCAGATGAATCAGCATTCCAGGTTTTTTTTTTTTTTTTTTAAACAATGGACGCTGTGTGCTTCAGACCAAAGACGAAAAGGACCATCCAGACTGTTATCAGCAAGTCCAAAAGCCAGGGTCTGTCATGGTATGGGGTCGTGTCCATTGTGTACATTGAGATCTTAAAGTAACATGTGCTGCCTTCAAGACGTCATCTTTTCCAGGGACGTCCACGCCTTTTTCAACAAGACAATGCAAAACCACGTGCTGCACACATTACAAAGGCACGGCTGCGGAAGAAGAGGGTACGGGTACTGGACTGGCCTGCCTGCAGTCCTGACCTGTCCCCAGTAGAGAATGTGTGATGAAAAGGAATGGCAACATTACTAGTGGTAAATGCGTTGCAGGACTGAAATGCAGGAATGGATGTTTATTAACAAATGAAATGAAGTTGAGCAGATAAAACATGAAATATCTCAGGTTCATCCTGTCTGCAATCAAATAGAAGTCAAAGTAAATGTAAGAAATGTTTTTCATTTTTTGCATTTTCCATGCTGTCCCAACTTTTTCTGATTTGGGGTTGTATTAATTAATCTATCAAGTGTGACAAATGAAGAGGAAATTTGCCAAACCCTTTAGCCAATCACCTCATAGCATTTGATATGTCCTCAATTGACCTTAGAATGTGAACTTCCTCTCGCTCGATTTCTCTTCAAAAGATATTTTTCTGGCTCTGCTGTAAATGTTATATCTTATGTTCGGTGTAAAATAATGGTGCTATTGACCTTTTTCTTCAGGACAGAGTGATGGAGAGAGGAACCGAGAGCGGAAAAAATCTCTGGTGAAAGTGGTTACGGTGATGCAGGGGATCAGCGGGGGCCTGAGGGGGAATAGATAAAATGTCACAATAGCTATCAGAACAAGGGCTCGCCTGGTGTGTGTGTGTGTGTGTGTGTGCTTCACTGTACAGACAGTGTATTGGTAATGTGTGTATGATTTAGCCTCTGTGTGAACCGTTACCTTTTCATAAGTGTTCTGTTGCTGATAGAAGCACTTTAAATCACGCATAACTGCTTTAATAATTCTCTATAAATGCCCATTTTCTGATTAATGTTAATTATGATAACGATATTACACAATGAAACTGGAAATGATGCACCGCTGCTTTAACATCATCACATGAAAACCTTCTTCCCCTTAAAGCTTCTTTGAGTGTACAAAAAGGTGGAAATCAGACAGCGCAATATCCAGACTATAAGCTCTCTTAGACATGACCAATTAAATTTAAAAGTGCTGAAACTTTTTGAAGATCCCTCATATAAAGAAATGTTTAGCCCACTCGATTGTGCAGAAGTGTTTGGACACATCTAATACACACCAGGAACACCAGAGCTGGGATCTCGAATACATCGTATCGAGTCTCAGCTCTGCCTGCCGGCTGGGCTGAGCGGCCCCATGAACAACGATTGGCCTGTTGTTCAGATACGGGTGGGATATTAATCTTATAACTAATGCAATTACGACCTCTGCCGGCTGATTTATGGCGCCTGCACAGAGACGGGGAAGAGAGTGCTGTCAGGGTGTGTCTCTCCGTACACAGTGCTGATCCGCATTGCACTCATCAAAGTGTAGGTGACAGGATGCATACGGCTGCTGCCCACGCGTCGGAGGGGGTGTGGGTTAGCTTCGTTCTCCTCAATCGGAGCGGGGATCGGCATTGGTGGAGAGGAAGCATGACGCAATCTGGCAATTGGACGTGCTAAAAGGGAGAAAAAGGGAGAACATGCATAAACAATTTAAATATATAAAGATCATTGGTTCAAGCCCCACCACTGCCTGGTTGCCACTGTTGGTCCCTTGAGCAAGGCCCTCAACCTTCAATTGCTTAGACAATATGCTGTCAGTACTGTAAGTCGCTTTGGATAAGAGCATCTGCTAAATGATTATAATGTAAATACATTCATTCACTGTCTGTTTTACCACCACTTGATTCTATTTAGGGTCACAGAGAGTACGATTCACTGGGCGAAAGGCAGGATGCCAGTCCATAACAAGGCAAACACAGATTCACAGACACTCACAGACACTCACAGACACTCACAGACACTCACAGACAGACACACAGACAGACACACAGACAGACACACACACACAGACACACACACACACAGACACACACACAGACACACACACAAGAGAGACTTCTCTAATTAACCTGACTGCATGTCGTTGGACTGTGGGAGGAAACCAGAGCACATGGAGGAAACCCATACAGATATGGGGAGAACTTCACACTGAAAGAACCTGGACCGCTCCATCTGGGAATCAAACCCAGGATCTCCATGCTGTGAGGCGACAGTGCTACCCCCCCGTGACGCAATCACTGACCATTGTTCCACTTCATAATCCAAGCCACGTTCTTTAGAAGCTAAAGCAGCAAAGGATCTCTATACCACACACGGCGTGTCTGTTCCTAGAACATAAGCCCCAAATGGGTTTATGTAATAGATTTAATACTATGTTTCTATTCAAATATTTTATTGCAATTAACAGTCTGTGTACTGTCTGGTTTGTTCAGTATCGTACATGGCATACCTGTGAGCTCTCACCAAGACAAATTCCTTGTATGTATAACACCCTATGAATCCTATGAATCCTATGAATACTACGCTCAGTGACATTTATATTATAGAGTCATGAACACTGACCTTAACTGAGGCTAAGACATCTGTAGTAATTTAGATGTTTGCCTGGGGTCGTTGTGAATCCCTGGATTAGTGCTAAGCCCTTTGACATTTTAGCAAACTTGTAACTCCTAGTAAATGTACCACTATCTAAAGTTTTATATATTTGGAGATAATTGATGTTTACGTCTTTTTCCAGAATTAAACGTGTTTTTTTTATAGTGTTCCAATCCTGACTGATCGTGCTGTGATGAGTAATTGCAAAGAGTTGAAATAGCTATAAATATACACTGATCAGCCATAACATTAAAACCACCTCCTTGTTTCTACACTCAGTCCATTTATCAGCTCCACTTACTATATAAAAGCACTTTGTAGTTCTACAATTACTGACTGTAGTCCGTCTGTTTCTCTGCATGCTTTGTTAGCCCCCTTTCATGCTGTTCTTCAATGGTCAGGACTCTCCCAGGACCACCACAGAGTAGGTATTATTTAGGTGGTGGATCATTCTCAGCACTGCAGTGACACTGACATGGTGGTGGTGTGTTAGTGTGTGTTGTGCTGGTATGAGTGGATAAAACACAGCAATGCTGATGGAGTTTTTAAACACCTCACTGTCACTGATGGACTGAGAATAGTCCACCAACCAAAAATATCCAGCCAACAGCGCCCCGTCGACAGCGCCCCGTCGGCAGTGACCACTGATGAAGGTCTAGAAGATGACCAACTCAAACAGTAGCAATAGATGAGTGATTGTCTTTGACTTTACATCTACAAGGTGGACCAACTAGGTAGGAGTGTCTAATAGAGTGGACACAGTATTTAAAAACTCCAGCAGCGATGCTGTGTCTGATCCACTCATACCAGCACAACACACACAACACACACTAACACAACCACCACCAATAATGAGCCGCCTCATTACCCAGCAGTTAAAACAGCCTGAGGAGACTGTAGCCTAACAGCCTGTTAACAACCTTTAATTCTGTAGCACAATCAATAGAATGTTAAACTGCATCGAAAAAGCATTGTGCCATGCATTTTATGTATGGATTGAATGAATGGATACTTTATACATAGATGGATGGATGGATGGATACTTTATACATAGATAGATAGATGGATGGATGGATGGATAGATATATACTTTATACATAGATAGATGGATGGATGGATGGATGGATAGATAGATATATACTTGATACATACTGTAGATAGATGGATAGATGGAGGGGATGGATGGCTGGATGGCTTGATAGATGGATAGATAGATACTTTATACACGGACGGATGGATGGATGGACGGACGGACGGACGGACGGATAGATAGATATATATACTTTATACATAGATAGAAAGATAGATGGATAGATGGATGGATAGATGGCTGGATAGATGGATAGATAGATACTTTATACATAGACAAATGGATGGATGGACGGATACTTTATACACAGATAGATGGATGGATATATAGATATATACTTTATACATAGATAGATGGATGGATGAATAGATATATACTTTATACATAGATGGATGGCTGGATGGATGGATGGATACTTTATACATAGATGGACAGATGGATGGATGGATACTTTATACACAGACAGATGGATGGATGGATAGATATATACTTTATACATAAATAGATGATAGATGGATAGATATATACTTTATACATGGATGGATGGATGGATGGATGGATGGATGGATGGATGGATAGATAGATATATACTTTATACATAGATAGATGGATAGATGGAGGGGATGGATGGCTGGATGGCTGGATAGATGGATAGATCGATACTTTATACATAGATAGACGGATGGATGGATGGATGGATACTTTATACACAGATGGATGGATGGATGGATGGCTGGACAGATGGATAGATAGATACTTTATACATAGACAGACGGACGGATGGATGGATGGACGGATACTTTATACACAGATAGATGGATGGATGGATAGATATATAGATATATACTTTATACATAGATAGATGGATGGATGGATGGATGGCTGGACAGATGGATAGATAGATACTTTATACATAGACAGACGGACGGATGGATGGATGGATGGACGGATACTTTATACACAGATAGATGGATGGATGGATAGATATATAGATATATACTTTATACATAGAAAGATGGATGGATGGATAGATATATACTTTAAACATAGATGGATGGCTGGATGGATGGATGGATACTTTATACATAGATGGATAGATGGATGGATGGATACTTTATACACAGATGGATGGATGGATGGATGGATAGATATATACTTTATACATAGATAGATGGATAGATATATACTTTATACATAGATGGATGGATGGATAGATATATACTTTATACATAGATGGATGGCTGGATGGATGGATAGATATATACTTTATGGATGGATGGATGGATAGATATATACTTTATGGATGGATGTATAGATATATACTTTATACATGGATTGGATGGATGGATGGATAGATATATTGGATGGATGGATGGATATATTGGATGGATATATTGGATGGATGGATGGATTGGATGGATACTTTATACATAGATAGATGGATGGATGGATGGATAGATATATACTTTATACATAGATGGATGGATGGATGGATAGATATATACTTTATACATAGATAGATAGATGGATAGATGGATAGATGGATGGATGAATAGATGCTTTATACATAGATAGATAAATGGATGGATGGATGGATGGATGGATGGCTGGATAGATAGATGGATAGATAGATACTTTATACATAGATACCCCTACTGACTGACTGAAAAAAGTTAGACTGAGTTGTGTTGGTCCACATTATTTTCTGACTTAAAATAATGAGCCGCCTCATTACCCAGCAGTAAGAACAGCCTGAGGAGACTGTAGCCTAACAGCCTGTTAACAACCTTTAATTCTGTAGCACAATCAATAACTGCATCGAAAAAGCATTGTGCCATTCATGTACTCATTATTACTGACTCACCAGCTTTTTAAAATGTATCTATTATCTTTATATGAACACGAAAATAGATGGATGGGTGGATATGTGGATATGTGAATGGATGGCTGGATGGATGAATGTGTGGATGGATGGATGGATATGTGGAGGGATAGATAGATAGATATGTGAATGGATGGATGGATGGATGGATATGTGGATGGATGGATGGATGGCTGGATATGTGGATGGATGGCTGGATATGTGGATGGATAGATGGATATATGGATGGATATGTGGATGGATATGTGGATGGATGGATGGATATGTGGATGGATAGATGAATGGATGGATATGTGGATGGAGGGATGGATATGTGGATGGATGGATGGATATGTGGATGGATAGATGGATGGATGGATATGTGGATGGATGGATATGTGGATGGATGGATGGATAGGTGGATGGATATGTGGATATGTGGATGGATATGTGGATATGTGGATGGATATGTGGATGGATGGATGGATATGTGGATGGATGGATATGTGGATGGATATGTGGATGATGGATAGATAGATGGATGGATATGTGGATGGATAGATGGATGGATATGTGGATGGATGGATAGATGGATGGATGGATATGTGGATGGATGGATGGATGGATGGATGGATGGATATGTGGATGGATGGATGGATGGATGGATAGGTGGATATGTGAATGGATAGATGAATGTGTGGATGGATATGTGGATATGTGGATGGATGGATGGATGGATATGTGGATGGATATGTGGATGGATGGATGGATATGTGGATGGATGGATATGTGGATGATGGATAGATAGATGGATGGATATGTGGATGGATAGATGGATGGATATGTGGATGGATGGATAGATGGATGGATGGATGGATAGATATATACTTTATACATAGATAGATGGATAGATATATACTTTATACATAGATAGATGGATGGATGGATAGATGGATAGATAGATAAATACTTTATACATAGATGGATAGATGGATAGATATATACTTTATACATAGATAGATGAATAGATGGATAGATGGCTGGATAGATACTTTATACATAGATAGACGGATGGATGGATGGATGGATAGATACTTTATACATAGATGAATGGATGGATGGATACTTTATACATAGATAGATGAATGGATAGATGGATAGATATATACTTTATACATAGATAGATGGATAGATGGATGGATGGATATATACTTTATACATAGATAGATGGATGGATGGATGGATGGCTGGCTGGCTGGATAGATGGATAGATAGATACTTTATACATAGATACCCCTACTGACCGACTGAAAAAAGTTAGACTGAGTGGTGTTGGTCCACATTATTTTCTGACTTAAAATAAT